>NC_051063.1:146730914-147054664 GCF_004664715.2 Peromyscus leucopus | reverse complement strand
GTCCCTGTCCCCAGCCCAGAGCTGGTGAGGGAATATGGCTCCAATCCAGAGCTGGTGTTTCTACCCTCTACAGACTGCCTCTGTGTAAAAGGTGCAGAGGAAGGAGTTTGTCCTCTTCCATCTCCTCTGATATGTGAAGACACCACATGGGTCTGTCTTCTCTGGAGGAACAGCAACCAGACACCATTTCAGAATTGAACACTAGACCCTTGCCAGACACCGGGCCACTTTGATCTTGGATGTCCATCCCCGGAACTGTGAGAAAATAGGTTTCTCTGTGTTAAATTACCCAGGTTAAAGTATTTTGTTAGACTTATCTGAACAATTTTAGATATCCTCTCTGGGAAGCTGTTTCCTAATCTGTAAAATGGGTCCATGAGGTAACACATATCGTCTATGTTAGATTCTCTCTCTCTCTCTCTCTCTCTCTCTCTCTCTCTCTCTCTCTCTGTGTGTGTGTGTATGTGTGTGTGTGTGTGTGTGTGTATGTATGTATGTATGTATGTCTATTCTGGATCAAACCACACCTGAGCACCGCAGGGATCCCAAGGGTGGGATCCCTTGCACCCCACTATATCCTTCCCTTTTTACTTATGTATATATATATATATATATAGTGAGAGAGAGAGAGATAGATGATAGATAGATAGATAGATAGATAGATAGATAGATAGATAGATAGATAGATAGAGACCATTTTCATTACCAAGCCAGACTGGCAACAACATTAAGGACCATGCTGTAACTGCAAGTTCTGCCTCTCTGAGAGGGTAAGCTGCATGATCACAGTGGGGACCAAGCTGAGGCTGAATGACAGCAATTGCAACTGTTTGTCCTTTGTCTCCCGGGGACAGTGGGAAGCAACAGCTCCCCAGTTCCTGCAGGAGAATCTTGGTTCCGCTGACCCTGCGTAGGGTGAGGGTTGGGGGCTGTTGGGGGGCACTTCCTCTGGGCCTCATTCCTCACTGTGGATGCCCCATGGAGCTGCAGCTGTAGGAGAACCTTTGCATAAACCACAGGCAGGGCCAAACTCAGGCGGAGTCTCAGGTCTCTTTCGGCAGCCGATGATGTATGGATTATTAGTAAAGAAGACGTAGGATGTCTGTACCCAGACCCGTGCTGGGAGCACAGTGTGAGCGACAGACAGTCTCCATCCCCTCAGAGCTCTGCTCCACCAGAATGGCTGAAGCCTTCACTTTCCCAGGAAAGATCTGGCTCCAGGCCCCTGGACTGGGTGGGTGCAGAGCCTTCCCCTTGCCAAGCCAGGAAAACAGCAGCGCGCGGCTTTTTCTTCTTCAGCATCACGGCTGAGCTGGTCCAGCTATCTTTTTAACTTCCCTGCTGTGAGAGAGGGCCTTGAAACAGCCAAGCAGCAGACCGAGGCCCTGGACTGAGCCATACCTGAAACTTTCTGCTCCTACATCTCAGTTCCGTCAACCTCTAAGTCCCTGCTGGGCGATTTGCATCTTGACTCAAGGATCATTCCCTTTTTCTTCTCTTCAGTGCTGGGGAAGCCAGCTCAGGGTCTGGGGCATGCTAAGAGGAACACACAGCATGTGAACCTTTACCCATCTCCCTGACGCTGTTGGGCCAAGCCCTAGGTTAGGTACTGGGGATCAAGGACAGGTGACACCCTCAACTATACACATCAACTGCAGGACAGATGTGAGACAAAGCGACCTACGGTGTTGATTGTTGTGGGAGAGGCGGGCCTGTGGGGGAACGGTGCAGGGCTCTCCAGGGGAGGTGAGTGAGGTTTCTCAGAGAGCTGGTGGAAACCGGTGGAGAGAGCCTACGTGGCTGATGAGTACCAGTGTGTGAAAAATAATACCGAAAGCAGAAAACTCTGTGCGAAAGCCTCTCGGCTGCTGCAGGGGCCCCAGGCCAGCCCTTCTGCCTGGAGTGCTGGCAGGAAGAGGCTTGGGGGAGACACAGGAAGACACTTGTGGCTGAGAGCATCGGGAGAAAGGAGGGGGCAGAGCCATTCCATTCCAGCCCCGGTGGTAAAGAAATGGCTTTCTTCTTGCCTGGCCGCGTCTTCCCACGCCTGGGGAGGGAACAGATTCGTGCTGTGTTTTACTGATGCCTTGCTCGGGCCAAGCAGAGCCCGAGCAGTCTGACGTGCCCACAGCTGGCCTGGCTCTACCCATACTACAACTGCTGTCTTGTTGGCCCTGCCTGGGACCCGGCCTCTGCACCCAGCCAGAGAAACTTGGCTGGGCTGCAGTTTTCAAAATAAAGTGGTTTTCATTTCATAGTCACCAGAGAGGTTACAAAAGAGAACAGGGCTGGTGCTTCTCATATTATTTATGCAATTCTCCCCCTTTTCCCGTCCCGAAGGCGAATCACAAAGGGGTCTTTGTTCTCTGTAAGTTCAAAGTCAGCTCCTCCAAGGGGAAACTTGTGCGGGATTGCAAGCAGGAGGCTGGATTTTTACAACGCCTGGCTGTCAGAGCAGAAATATGGTCCGCAGCAGGGTTCCTGCAGGCCACGGGCTGCAGAAGCCAGGTCTCTGGATTTCCAGTGTGAACTGGGTGGATGGGGCACCGGGTTGGGGCAGGAGGCAGACACTCACTTCATCCTGCAAGAGCCCCAGTGCACCCTGTCCAAGAGCCTTGATTTGCCCACCTTCAGAGCCTGGCTTTTGTTGACTGGACTCAATCAGAGGAGCCTGCTCAGTTCTTCAGAATGGCTCACATAAGGCAGGCAGGGCTCAGCGTTCCATGCCCTAGCTTGTGCTTTTAAATGTCTGATAGTTTGAATAGCTAGGCATTGGTGTAAGAAAAAGACAGTTTAAACAAGCCAGACCTGGTCATCTAGGCTTGTAATCTTAGTACATTTTTGGGAGGCAGAGGTGGGAAGATACTAAGTGTAAGGACAGCCTGAACTATAGAGTGAGTTCCCAGTCAGTCTTGGAAACTCAGCAAGACCATGTCTCAAAACAAACAATAAACATGGCTCAGTGGTAGAGAACTTGCCTAGCTTGTACAAGGCCCTAGGTTCAGTCCCCAGTACTGCCAAACAAACAAATAAAACCAGTTAAAGCAGGAGCTTGCCAATGCCTAGCCTCTGACCTCTGTGTGATCCCAGGCCCTAGAGGATTGCAAGAATCTGGGACTCAGTCAAAGCCTCAGGATCCTGTGCAGCCTTGAGCAGGGCTGCCAGCCTGCCCCAGTCCAGACTGTTCCTCTGGGCAGAAGGGTCCTGATGGGAGGAAAGCCCCAGCTAAGGGTCCACAGTGCACAGGGGCACAGAAGCCGCCCCACCCTGGGCACCTCCTGCTTGTTAGAGCCATCCTTGCACCACGGACAGATGGGAAAGCTCCCCTGGAGTGCCGAGCACCCCCTGCCAAGCACTGCTATTAAGAGAAGGTATGGCGGGGACTCACAAAACAAACAGCAAAAAGCAATTCTAAGAACACGATGCTCACATTCCCAAGAGGTGGGGTGGGGCAGGTGGTTTTTGGTCTTTCAATGGGTTTTGGGTTTGGGATAGTTGTCATTGTTTAGAAGGGTTGGTTACAAGTTGCTGTTAATGGTCAGGAAAACGTCTAAACAAAGGAGATTAGATTTAAGGTTCTTGTTTGGAAAAAAAAGAGGATATAGATAAGAGATAGATTATTGAATCTACTCTGAAAAAAAGATATAGAAATGATAGAATAAAGGGTAGATTATTGAATCTACTCTGAAAAAAAGGGAGGATATGGATATGATATAGATAAAAATGTAGATTATTGAATCTACTTTTAAAAGACAACTACTAGCTTTAAATACTTTACATTGGATTGGATTTTTATATATTGTATACAAATTATATATATTGAGATTGATATTGTTAGAAAATGCTGTATGTATATTTCTAATCTTGTTCAGGATATTGTACCTATACAGTTCATTTAATTTGCTAATCCTTGAATATTATTATTACCAATTATTAGGCTATAAAGAAATGAAAGTTAGTTATTAGACATTACAATTGAACTTGTAGTCATATTAGGTATGTTTTCAAGGTCAAGCAGAGATATATTTTAGATAGACAGGTCATCTTCAAACCCTTCAGAAATCTACAGAATATGGCATTTAAAATGTTTTAATAACTTAGAATTTTTTCTTTTTTTATGACTATGAGACATCTGTTCCTGGCGGCACCAATCTACTTCGGAGAAGATATGGGCATTGAAGAAACTGCATAAGGAGTTAACTTTCATTGTGGCAAAAGTTAGCCATTGGGCAACAAAATGCCCTCTCATTGACTGCTGACAGTATGCTATCCAAAATGGACAAACAAGACACAAAACAAAGGACTACCAATCCTTGCCAATACAAGTGTGGTTGGGGCTTTAGCAACAGGCATCCTCTGAGGCCAGGACAATATGGCACCATTGCTGAAGTGGCTTTACAATCTGGAAAAGGTACAGTGCCCCTTTCTTCAAAGACAGCTGAACAGGCAATGGACCGATGGCTTCTGGTGTGCAGTGGAACAGTAGCTGAAATAGTTATTCTTGAAGGAGTAACTAGGCTGATGGAGTCTAACCTCTCAATGGTAGACTGGAATTTAATAAAAGAGATGAAGCCATTCACAAGCCGAGAAGAATAGGCAGCTGAATTCCAAAAACACCAGCAATTTCCAGAATTTAAAATCCTGAATCATGACAGGACACTAGTGGAATTCAGGTTTATCTGATACATGGAATATTCACACTGAGTGTGAGGTGGAGCTGTAGGCCTTGTGTACATCCTACTTCACAAATGAGTCTGTCAGATACGCTAGGCCTGTAGGCTGAAGATGATGCCCCAATGTGCAGAGAAGCCTTGGGTGACTGTCCAGGCAGCTGGCTGTTTCTGTCAACTCACAGTTTTTTGGAAGTCGCTTGTTTGCACTTCCTGTTTACTAGGTAATATTATTTCCTTCTTGGGTCTCTGAGGGAGATGAAGATTAGATAGTTGTAGTTACAGTTTTCCTTGTTAAGAAATTTCAGAAAAGAACTGGACGGTGGTGGTACATGCCTTTAATCCCAGCACTCTGGAGGCAGAGCCAGGTGGATCTCTGTTAGTTTGAGGCCATCCTGGTCTACAAAGCAAGATCCAGGGCAGGCACCAAAACACCACAGAGAAACCCTGTCTCGGAAAAAAAAGAAAGAAATTTCAGAAAAGAAACTCACTAAGGAAGTGTAAAGTATATAATAGACATCATAGGATAGGTTTTTTTTTTTTGTTGGTAATACAAGGTAGAAAGTGAATTAGGTTTATTTTGGACTCACCAAAATAGGATAGATAATGGAATATTTTCTCTAAATTTGTCAAATGAAAATGGACTAGACGTTGTTGATGTATTTATTGCTTGTATATATTGTATATAGTTATTGTGTTTATTGTATATAGTTTTTCTTATTTTAGTTATAACTTTTAAATTTTTTAAATTTTTATTAGACAAAAAAAAAAGGGGAAATGTGATGTTTTATTTGTGCTGAAATAAATTTATTTGTGGTGGTGTTTTATTTGTATGTTAATAAAGTTTGCCTGGAGATCAGAGGAAACAGCAAGCCATTAAGTAAACACAGAAGTCAGGCAGTGATATAGCACACGCCCTTTATCCAATCACTTGGCAGGCAGTCTCTGTGTGTTCAAGGCCACACTAGGGAACAGAGCCAAGCATGGTGACACACGCCTTTAATCCCAGTACAAACCAAAGAGACCTGGAGGTCTGTACAGACAGACAGGGACAAGGAAGTGAGGGAGCTGGGCTAAGAGAGCCGACGAGAAGGCAGAACAGCAAGGCAATAAAGGTGTGGGTAGACAGGAAGTAGCTCACCTTTTGGGAGATGCAGAGCTGGTGAGGTTGGCTGGTGGCTCTCACTATTTCCCTGATCTCTAAGGTTTTCACCCCTATAGTTGGCTCCGTGCTTTTTATTTAATAAGACCATTTAGCAATTCGTCTACACTGGGGACCTGGGCTCCTCTTTTAGGGAAGCCAAAGATGAGTATGTGCATCTTCAGGGTGATGCTGAGACAAGGCAGAAGACCAAGAGTGGAGTTGGAGGGGTGTGGGAAAGACCAGAGCTGCCCTCCTCCCTCCACTCCTGCAAAGAGACACAGCTGTCCCTGGCAGATGTGGAGAGTAGCTGGAGGGGAAGGGAGAAGCTGTGGCTGGCTCATAGGAAGCTGGGACGTCTCAGAGGTTTCCTCAGACCGGCCCCAGGCTTCCCAGTCATCCCAGAGCATTGATCGCAGAGCCCTGCGGAGCAGAAGCCAGGCCGAGATGCGGGTTCCTGGCAAGGCCTCCCCCAACCCCCCACGGACTTCTCAGAAACAGCTCTTCCTGTGGCTTCCAGACTATGGGCAAGTTCTGGGGACCGGAGGTTTCTCTCTCGACACCACTGCTGCTTGGTGGTTGAACTTGCTGATAAGCATCTGTCAGGGACTGGGACGCTTGTGGCCCTGAAAGTTTGGCACAGTCAGAGCTCATTCTATGAAAAGTGCCACTCAGGGGTGTGGTCCCTGCTCACGCCATTTTACTTGGAAATAAATATTTCTGGAACACTGGCTTCTGTGTCGCCAGAAAGGCCACTGTGGAAATGTGGTCTCCGTGACCTCAGGCTGGTCATCTCAGCTGTTATGCACTATGGGATGCTGCAGGCTACCTAGGCCCACCAATCCAATGTGGTCCTCTACAATGCAAGACAAAGCCCGATTCTGCCCATTTCACACACAGGGGAACTGAGGCCCCCAATGTAACACAAATTGCTAAACGGCCTTATTAATAAAAAGCCTGGAGCCAGATATTGGGTGAAAGCTGAAAGATCAGAGGAATAGAACAAGCCAGCTACAAGTTCTTACCGCTAGGAAATCCTCAGCCCAAGAGTGAGACTTCCTGTTTATTCACGCCTTACATACCTTTCTGTGCCCTGCCATTTTCTTTCCTTCCTAGTGCTGGGATTAAAGGCGTGTGTGCTTCCCAAATACTTGGTAGCAAAGGCATGAGATCTCAAGTGCTGGAATTAAAGGCGTGTGCCACCACGCCTGGCTCTGTTTCCAGTATGGTCTTGAACTCACAGAGATCCAGACGGATCTCTGCCTCTTGAGTGATAGGATTAAGGGTGTGTGCCACCACTTTCTGGCCTCTATGTCTAATCTAGTGGCTGGTTCTGTCCTCTGATCCTCAGATAAGTTTATTAGGGTACACAATATATCACGACATCCTAATTTTGTCAAGGTGAAGACTGGGGCTGTGAACCAGGCCAGGCATGCTGCTTTCAAGTCTGGACACGTCAGTTACGCCCTTGTGTGTGTGTGAAGGACAGTCACATACAGCATCATATCACAGGGAGTCTGCTGTGTAACACACACACACACACACACACACACACGCACGCACGCACGCACGCACGCACGCGCGCGTACACACACTGCCTATATTACCTTGTTCCATCTGCACACCATATGGACATGGTAGGAGTGATGGTCCATTGTCAGCTTGACAGGAACACTCATCTAGAAGGGTCGGCAGGGACATTTCCTACAAGCATTAATTGAGGGAGAAGACCCTTTCCTAGAGTGGGAGAGTGGGTGGCCCTTTCCAGGGGTTCTAAACACCGGTTCTAAAGAGGTTCAAGGAAGGGGCTGGAGAGATGGCTCAGAGGTTAAGAGCACTGGCTGTTCTTCTAGAGGTCCTGAGTTCAATTCCCAGCCCCCATAGGGTGGCTCACACCCATCTGTAATGAGATCTGGTGCCCTCTTCTGGCCTGCAGACAAACATGCAGGCAGATCACTGTATACATAATAAATAAGTAAATCTTAAAAAAAAAAAGACGTTCAAGGAAAAGACAGTGTTGCTTGGCTGTCCCAATCAATTCTTGTTGGTGGGTACAGCTAGCTGCCCCCTTTGCTGTGAGCACTGTCCTTCTTGACACAGACCATAGCCCGTCCTATTTTCCACTGTGGACTGAAGACCAGCACCTCTCTCGGAAACTCTCAGGCTTGCAGTGCCAGACTGGTACTGCCAAGTCATCCAACTACCTGGTTCTCAGCCCCTTCAGTGTGCAGGTGACCACAGCTGGAGCACTCATCTCCTAGTGTGTAAGCCATTCTAGAAAATTCCCTTCTGTAACATGCACTCTATTAGTTCTGCCTCCCCAGAGCACCCTGCCTGGTAGAGATGGGGTATTCAGAATGGTCCTAGAGAAAACAGAATTGTAAGGATGAATCTGAGTTTGGTGGCACCTGGAGCTGGCTCTCCAACTCCACTAATCTTGAAGTCTTCTGGTAGTGTGGTGAGCACTGGAAATTCATGCTATGAGCCGTTGTGAGAAATACGTGAAATAATCACGTCTAATACTCCCCAGTCACCTCTTCTGCCACTCAACGAATTCAGTGTCTCTACACAGAGACCTTTCTAACATTTCTGGAAAACTAAGAACGCAATGATGCTGGCTGGTTGCTTCCAGCATCCATTGCCAAAGTAACAAAGGACAAGCTTTAGTTTAGAGCTAAGAAAAAATTCACATCATGTAATCAACCTACAGGTTTCTGAATATGGCCTGGAAGAGATCTTCTCTCCGGTGGCCATAGGACTCAATCAAGTTGCTGAAAACCAAACCGAAGCCCCCATTGGACAATTGGCTGTGTCAAATGCAACCTAAGCCTGGTGGTGGCGCACGCCTTTAATCCCAGCATTTGGGAAGCAGAGCCAGGAGGATCTCTGTGAGTTCGAGGCCAGCCTGGTCTACAGAGCGAGATCCAGGACAGGCCTCAAAACTACACAGAGAAACCCTGTCTCAAAAACCAAAAAAAAAAAAAAAAAAAAAAAGCAACCTTTAGTCTTAGCTCTGGAAGGGGTGGACAGTTCAAATGAGGGCACTGTGGCTACATAGGCTGGCACATACCTTTAATCCCAAAACTTGGAAGGCAGAGGCAAGAGGTTCTCCCTGAGTTTGAGGAGGCCAGCCAGGTCTACTTAGCAAGTTCCAGGCTAGCCAGGGCTACATGGTGATGTCCTGTTTAATTTTTTTTTTTTTTTTTTTGATGAAGTGAGGGCACTAATTGGAAAGGAGAGGAACTGTAGATCACGGCATATAGAAACTTGAGTGGACCATGGAGTGGAGAGCCCGGATTTGATGCTGCAGCTCACACTGTTAAAAAGACGTTCCAGGAGCTTCTTTGATTGGTTAGGTGTAGTATTTGTCAAAAGATGACCTGATGTGAATGATCTAATGTGTCCGATACCCCTTAGTTTAGCTGATGAAGAGATTTAAAAGCTCGGATTGAGATGTTGGAGTGGCTTTGCCATGATCCCTCCACAAGCACTGGGCCCAGAAGCCACACTCTTTTCTTCACTACTACTGGCCAGAACCAGATTTGTGGGGCAGACACCAGCGCAGCTGGGAAGCTCTGTCACTTCCCAGTGTGTCAGGGCTTAGAGTGGAAGCTGCGGCTGCTCAACTGGTTGACTGAAAAGCAACGGCGCTGATAGGATCCTTGGCAAGAGCCAAGCCTCCAAAGGCAAGGTGAGGGTGCTTACTGCAATGGCCAGCACAAGCCAGGCAAGCCTGACAATGTCTGCCTCATGGAGCCCTTCGGCACCGGCTAGTTAATCGTGGTGTTCCCAATGGGGGGACAGATAGGAAGCCTAACAAGTTCTTCCTCTATGTGCTTAAGCATAACAAATGGACAAAAGGCTACCTTGAATCTCAGCACAGAGAACCATGGCTCTGCAACCAATTTCCAGATGGTTCAACCTTGAGTGAAGAGGACGGCATGTCCCCTTGAGGAAGACCCTGGCTGCATACTGAACACTTCTACTGCTAATCTTTCTCCCACCTTTCACCAAAGGGACCTAGGCCTTTTTACCAGGAGAAGTGTACGTGGGGGAAAATGAAGTAATCAGACCTCTCTGGGCCTACTAGATACTGGCTCTGAGTTGACTGGGAGACACCGGACAGCACTATGGCCCTCCAGTAGGGGGCATATAAGCAGGCTTGCAGAAGTCAGATGGTAATGGAGTTTTACCTAAATCTGACTCACAGTGGGCTCAGTGTGAAGCCAACCTCGCTCATCCTATGGTTATTTCTCCAGTCCCAGATTGCATGGTTGGAGAAGGTACACTTTGGAGTGTGTGTGTGTGTGTGTGTGTGTGTGTGTGTGTGTGTGTGTGTGTGTATTCTAAACCACTAGGTGCAGTGTGTCCCAGGTATCAGAGCTTCTCAGAGTCCCTCAAAGCCTTCTGTGACAGCCTGTTTGAAAAGTCACAGCTCAAAATGGCATCTTTTCATCCTCTGGAAAGCCAAGGCAGCCAGCCTATGCTCCTGCCCCACACTCCAGCTCTGCCCAGCCTTGGGAACAAAGGCAGGGGACTTTGGCCAATTGTGCTGAAGGAGGTGAATTAGGCCTGGCTCAGCCTTGGCCTCCATGTGTCTTCTCTTGGATTGGGACAGCTGCTCAGAGTGACTCCCAGTGTTCCTGGCTAACTGGCTGGATTCATGCTCAGGGCTCCAGCTTCCTGACCACCCAGTGGTGGATGGATGCCACAGTCTAGGCACCTGCATCCCAGTCTGGATCCGGCCCAGTCTCGCTCATTTATTTGTGCAGTTGTATGTATTTAGTAGTCTGGCCACCTGTGTGGGTCTCTCTGGGTAAGGGCCTGATTTATGACCTCCATCTGCACCATCTCAGGTGGGTCTAGGACAGTGCCTAATCCTCAGGTGCTACACGATCCAATGAATGTGGAGGTGGACCCCCCCCCCCAACACACACTAGGCAGGAGATGTCACAGCTGACTTGAGGCTGAGTCATCACCCTCAGTGAGGAAGCCACTCCTGGGAGCCCCCAGGCTCAGTGAGCTGAGCCGAAAAACCCATAAGAAAAGCCTCCTGCTAGCCCAGGGGCTAGGGAGAGCCTGTGGGCGAGGAGGAGCTGGCAGACTTTGGACAGTGCCTGGCTCAGAGGATTCAGACACATTTTATTTAGACCACTGTATGTCCCCCAAACTGCCCCAGGCCACATTCCTGAGGACAGGGTGTATGGGTCCAGTGCATGCCGCCTTTGCTGGGGTAGAAACCTCCCAACCTGAACATTCCATGCTCTGCTTTGTAAGCTGTGCCTTGAAGTGGGCCATCCTCAATCCACCCCGTTCACATTGCCCCGGAGGCTAGGGCTGAGCCTCACATAGATCCATTTGGAGTGGGCCGCTCTGTTGTGGAATATTATTTGAACTGCATAAAGGTGTGTTACATTTGTTCTGGCTGCTTTTGGTAGAATGCATAGACGTGTTACATTTGTTTGGTTAAATAAAATTAACCTGGGGTCATGAGGCTGAGTCGGCAACTAGCTGACAGGAAGTGGTAGGGAGGAGCTAAGTGTAGGGAGGGATCTTTAGTGGAGGTTGAGCCGAAGGATAGACCCTTTGTCGGGAGACATGATCAAGGAGAGAAAGTTAGCTACTTGCTATTCAGCCTCTCTGAGCTAGCAAGATTTTACCTCAACCTTTGAGTCCTGAGTTCTATAGAAGGCTAGAGATTTAGATAAAGTTTCCTTTATCGGTCGTGATAGAGCTGGTGCCTGAGGGAACAGAACTCTTGCCTGGCTGCAGCCCATGAAGCTGAACCATTGCTGGTGGCTGCCCAGTAGCAATTGCTGGCTGGGACAACGGTTGCTTAAGGTGCAGCTGATGTATTTACTGGAAACCAACACAGCTCAGGTAGGTGTTCGAGCTGGACATGGGCAACCTTGGCTGATCTGCCAGGGCCCAGACTGTAACCATTCCCCTTACCCCTCTCGTTCTGGTAGGTGCAAGGATGGCTGGGCAAGAGGCTTTCCCTAAAACTCTGTCCCTAAAACTCTCCGAGCCCGTGTTTTAGAAGCGTGTGAACTTTTCAAGGCTCCAATGTCCAGATTCTTACCAACAACATTCAAGGCTCTGGGGTGGTCCAGTCTGTAATAGCCTCAAGGGAATGGGCTTTCTTCCATCGCTGTGATGCTGGATCATGCTTCTGTCTGCTCATGTTAGTGGCCAGCAAAAGATAGTTTAATGACACATGGAATCATCAGGCTGGAGTTACTGAGGAGGGAATGGTCTCAGAAAAGTCAGGGCATCTGGTTATTCCCGGAGGAAGACGAGGTGGTGGTTTGGGATGATCACAGAGGATGGGGATGGGGGAAGATGGGGTGCATTCTAGGCTGGTGCAAAGGGGTTGTCCCAAGGCCAAAGTCAGAAACAGGTGTGTACACCCAGAAACACTTGGGCCAGCTGATCACCCCGAGGAGAGCCCCAAATACTACATTAGGGAATTGGAATACTAGGCTGAAGACAAAGGACAGTAGGATCAGCTCTGTCCTACTGGTTAGGGTCCAGTAAACATTTACAAAAGGTCACAGTTAGCAGACTTTCCACATCCTGCAGTCTCAGCACTGGCCGCCTTCCGCCAGCACCCATGGGAGCTGTGGGGGCCTCCAAGCAGCTGCTGCAGAGCCCTAGCGCCTCTCGAAGCTCCGGACACTTCCAAGCTGTTCCTGTATCTTGGCTATCACTCAATGATCTCGGCCAGGATGGAGATAAACCCACCACCAAATCCGGAGTCCCTAGGGCCACAGCACCTGGCCAGCCTAGGCTACAAAGAATCTTAGATCTTTGTTCTGGGTCCCCGTCCCTGGTCCAGGAGGAGCTGGCTCCTTCCAAGTTGCTCCCGCCCCTCTCCCGCCCAGGCCTGGCTGAAAAGAGTCACTTCATGAGGTCATTGAGACAAGGCTGGAATGCTGTGGTCTTGCTTTGCAAGAGTTTAGGAGGAATGTGATAGACTATGTTTATTTGGGGAACTGTGAGTCCCGGTGTAAATAAATAGCGACACTCTCTCCATACTCGGTGTCCTCTGGTGTGCTTAGCGTGTCTCTAGCATGTGGAGGCTGTGTTTGTTACACTTTTGTGCAAGTGCTTCCACTCCTGACTTCTCCGGGAAGCACTTGGAGCCAACTGATTAAAAAGATCACCAACAATGTCACAGTGTCTCATGACGTGCCCGAGGGACCCCTTTGATTGCTGTCCGTTGTCAGGCTGCTGCGTAGGCAGTAAATGCCAGGAAGGAGGAAGAAAACGCACAGGGTCCCGTGTAACTCAGGCTGGCTTCAAATGAGCTATATAGCTGAGTGTGTCCTTGAACTCTTGATGTCTCCACGTCCCAAGTGCTGGGTTTACAGGAAAATCCCACCGTGGCCAGCCCAGAGCAAGCTCTTGATGAGAGTGTGGGTCTCATAACAAAACACTTTTGGGGCTGTGGATGTCTGTGGGGAGAGACTCAATGGAGGAGCAAGGAATTGGAATTTAAAATAGAGGCCATCGCTCAACCCCTGTCAGAGAAGCTTCTTCTTGCAGAAGATGGGAATTAACACAGAGACCCACACTGGACAATGCAGAGAGTGAGAGACTTCGGGGCACTCCGTCCTAAATGGGATGTCTTTGTCATACTCCTCCCCTCAGGGCTCAGGGATCTGTGCAGAAGAGGAGGCAGAAAGATTGTAAGAGCCAGAGGTGGTGGAGGACTCCGAGGAAACTGTCTTCCAGACACAACAGGACTGATGTACATGTGAACTCACGGAGACCGTGGCAACAGACTCTTGATAGACACCGGAAAGAAAATCCATGTTCTCCAGTGGAGTTTCTCTAGGTCTAGCAACCACACTCCAGGGCAGGTCCCATGCCAAGGAAGAGTGGGGCAACACAAAACAAATTCAGTGGGTTTTGTTTTTGTTGTTGTTTTGACTCTTTGTTTTGTTTTGGCAATTTGTTTTTTTGTCTTGCTGGTCTTTTGCTTGTTTTGATTTTTGCCTTTGTGTTTTTTCTTTTCTTTTTGTGTTTCCTTTTATTTTTGAGAGGAAGAACATAACGCTGGGGAGATAAGGAGTTGGGGATGATCTTGGAGGGGTTGAGGGAGGGGAAAACATGATCAAATTGTATTGCATGAAAAGTTTTAAATAAAGAATAACTAAACTAGAATCAAAATAGCGTGTGGCACAAGTGTGGTGGCACACAGCTGTGAACCCAGGACCTGGGGGACGGAGGCAGTTCAGGGGCATTCTCACGGACAAAAGTTCAAAGCCAGGCTAGGGGTCACATGAGACCCTGTTTCAAAACCCAAACCAAAAATATCAGAAAAAAATCCCATCTTTCATATCCTGATAATGGTGTGTGTGTGTGTGTGTGAGAGAGAGAGAGAGAGAGGGTATGTGTGTGGTGTGTGTGTGTATGAGTGTGTATGTATGCATGTGTGTTGTGTGTGTGTATATGTGTGTGTGAGTGTGTGTGTGTGTGTGTGTGTATTTGTACATTTATGGTTGTCCCTTGGCATCCATGAGGGATTGGTACCAGGATTTCTCTTCAGATACCAAAGTGTATGGATGTTTATCTGTAGTGTAAAATGGCGTGCTGGTTGCATGGAATCTGTACCCATCCTCTAGTGCACTCCACGCCACCTCTACACCATGTCTGATGCTCAGCACATGGGTGCTGCCTAAGTATTCATGCTGCACTGGGCAGGGAACAGTGATGGTGGGAAAAGTTGGTATATGTTCTGGATAAACACAATTTCCTTTATAAGATATTTTTGGTTAGTAGTTGATTGAATCTGTAGGTACAGATTGTAGTTGTCATCAATTACATTTGTAGTATGTATTACATTTCTAATACAATGACGTCACTTGGAATTCCCTCCCCCACATCATTAAGAAGCCTTGGTGGAACTCAGGTACTGCTGCCTCTAGGGAGTTCCGGCATCACAGGTCCTTGGCTACCTTACTCTTGGGAAAGTCACCTTCTTCCAGGAGCTTTACGCTGACAGCCGCCTCTGAGAAAACGCCTTTCCCCACAGTATTTCTAACCAACCCCCCAGAATCGTCTCTGGTTGGCCCAGACCATGGCCTTGAGTCCTAAGCACATTTTGATTCGATAGGACTGTGTCTGGGGAATGATGGTCAGCCTGGAGGAGCTGGCCCATGAGCCCAGTGAACTGGGGATGCTTTAACAAGCTATGCTAAGCTGGAAGGCTTAGCCAGAAGTTACTACTTCTCACAGCTTGGAAGACTGGATCGTCCAAGGCCAAGGGACTGGCAGATCTGATGTCTGGTAACCGTTTGCTTCCTAGTTTGCAGATGGCTGCCTCTCCGCTGTGTTCTCACACGGCAGGAGAAAGACAGAAACAAACCAGTGAATGAGCATCCCACTCTTTTTGTTTGTTTGTTTGTTTTGGTTTTGTGAGACAGGGTTTCTCTGTGTAGCCTTGGCTGTCCTGGAACTCACTCTAAACCAGGCTGGCCTCGAACTCACAGAGATCCTCCTGCCTCAGCCTCCTGAGTGCTGGGATTAAAGGCGTGCGCCACCACCGCCCGGCTGAGCACTGCACTCTCAGCACCTAACCACCTGTCACGGTCTCATCTCCCTGTCTGTCACATGGGGTTTGAGGGGACACATGCAGTCCACAGCAGGCTGTCGTCACAAAGTGCCACATACTGGACGCTCAAGTAACAGCAATGTAATTCTCACTGCTCTCAAGTCTGGAGGAGAGCAAGTCCCTGGGAGATGAGGGCACTGGTGGAGCTGTTCTTCTGAGGTCCCTCTCCTTGACTGATGGACACCGGTCTTTGCTTTGGTCTTTACATAGTCTTTCTGTGTGTCCTGATCTTTTCTTATTCTAGACACTAGTTGTATTGGCTTAAGACCCATCCACATGACCTTATTTTACCTTAATTATTCTTCAAAGATCCTGTCTTCAAATCCAGTCATTTTCTGAAGTTCTGGGAGTTAAGACTGCACCCTATGAATAGGGGGTACAGTTCAGCCTGCATCGGGATAAATGCAATAAAGCCCCCTATTTCTGGTGTATTTCCGGGCAAAGCTTGTATGGAGTTTGCTTCCTAAATGACTATAGGACACGGTGATTCGATGAACCCATGGCCCAGCAGCCGTGATGGGTGTGATCTGCCCTGGTACCTGCGTGAAAGGAAGGAGAAGATTGCTTCACAGTGACAGTACAGAGCAGTGAGTATTGGAGGGAGGTAGTTCTGACACAAAAAACCAAATGCTTATAAATGGGTAATGACAATGTCACTTGGCTAATAGTAGTATGCAAACAAGCCAGCTGGCCATGGACAATTCAATGACAAGACTGGTTTTTGAAAGACAGCCATTTGTCAAAATGTAGTCAGGACTAAACAGAAAATGATCAACTTCCTGAATGTGTTTTGGTCGACGTTGACGGTCCCCTGAGAGCATCGAGGGAACACTACCAGCCACTTTTGATCAAAGCCCTTGCTGACTGCAGGAAGTGTGTGGATTTTGTCTCACAGTTTGATCATGAGAAAGGTAGTCCCTCTAGTGGGCTGAGTGGTGGCTTCTGTAAAGATCTGTCTGTGCACAAATTCCGGGACACCTGTGAATAAAACTTGTTTGTGGACAGTCTTTATAGATGCAGTTAAGCTACATACCTTGGGATAGGGTCATCCTTGATTACCTGGGAGACCCTAAATCAGTGATGCCTATCTTATAAGAGACAGAATGGGAGGTCACAAGACCACATGATGCAAGACTGGAGTGATGTGGCCCTAAGTAACATGGGGAGCCACTAGAAGCTGGAAGAGGCACAGAGAGGGATCTTCTTGGGGCCTATGGTGAGGACCACAACCCTGGGCCATTTGTTTGGGACTTCTGGTCCTAAGACAGTGAGATGGTAAGTCAATTGTTTTGAGCCACTAAGTTTCCGGTGCTCTGTTACATTCTGAGAAAATAATTCAGCCTCTGAAAATTAAATCATTAAGATTCTTGAGCAGAGGGTGGGTGGATACGTTGAACTATGGCATTGCCTGTCACGTTGAGATCCTCCAGCGTGTCTGCTCAGGGAGCAGGCTGGAAGAGAATGGCCTATCCTCAGTAGGTCAGTGCTGGGCACTCTAGGGGCAGAAGTAGGGACCCCAGAGCTTCCCACCCTTGATTTCTACCCTTGTTCCTGGGCAGGACCTTGCTGTAGATGAACATTTTTATTAAATAAGACACACGGAGCCAATTACAGAGTTAAAAGCCCAAGAGGTCAGAGCAGTAGCTGAGAGCTGAGCTTACCCTTCACTGCCGCTGCTGTCCTTCCTCTCAGCAAGGAGGCCAACTTCCTGTGTCTGACCTTTTACTGACTTTCTGTTCTGCCTTCTCATTGGTTGTAAACCCAACTACACGACCTCCTCATCATTGCCTATCTATACAGACCTCCAGGTCTTCTAAGGTTGGTATTAAGATTAAAGGTGTGTGTCTCCATGTTGGCTGTATCCTTGAACACACAGAGATCCACCTAGCTCTGCCTCCCAAGTGCTGAGATTAAAGGTGTGCACCACCACCACCCAGCTTCTGCTCTGACTTGCTATTAGTTCTGACCCCCAGGCAACTTTATTTATTAACATACAAATAAAATCACATTTCAGTACAAATAAAATATCACCATACCCTGCATTCCTCCAGATCTCCAAACCTGTCCAGGTTGAATGATCTGAGCCCAGCTTGCCTTCAGCTCATACTTGTCTCTGGCCTCATGCCTGGAGACTTGTGTCTACATCTGCTCCGGTTCTCCCGACGATGCCGAGGCCCCAGCTGTCAAAAGGGGCAGAGTTCTAGAGCAAGCCTTGCCGGTGAGACCTGGCTGCGTAAGCACCACAATGCCTGTGACAGACAACTTCCCACGTGAGGAGCATTAGAGACAGCCGCCTACACCCTAGAGCTATGCCCTCCTCAGTTGGAGGCAAGTGGCCCCTGGATAGCCCTCTGAAAAGGATGACCATTTGGTCTGAAAGGACAGTGACATTCCAACCCTCTAGCAGTGACTCTAACAGGTTCCAACCCCCACGGAGCTGCGCTCTGTGCCTGGCATGGGATGCTGTGTCAGGGCTCAGCCGCAGATGGTCTGTAATGTCCCCAGCCATGCACTTAGAAGGATGTTGTCATGGCTAGGGACCAGCAAGAACAGGACAAAGAGGCAAGTTTTCCTTCGGGGAGTTCCTGTCAAATCAGCTTACTGAAGCACTTTCCTGAATCCCAAATGTAAGAAAGACCCTTTGCCTCCAGCGCCCAGTGTAGGAATTCTGCTCTCAGGAAGGCGCTCTCTTGGAACTCAGAGCCTGCCAACATTGAGTGATCCTAGTCAAGTCACCCAACCCCAGTGAAGCTCACAGTTTTCCTATTAGCATGATAGGTAGCAGGCAAGCAATGCATTGTACTGCTCAGGGTTCTCTGGGAAGATAGACAATCTATATATATATAGCAAATGGGAGCTATTTAGTTGGCTTACATGGTACCAGCTGGGTAGTCAAACAGTGGCTATCTGCAGGGCAGAGAGGCTCAGAACCTGTAGCTGCTCAGTGCCTGAAGCCGGGGAAGCACCAATCTGAGGGAGGCTGCAGTCTGGAGGACTCCTGGAGAGCCGCTGCTTGTCAGTCCACGTTGGAAGCTGCAGCTGTGTTCTGGTGTCAGTGAAGTGTGGTCATGGCGGTGGTGGCAGCAATGGCAACATAATGGCTATGCCAAAACCCACCGGCAGTTCCTGTGCGTCGCTCGTTCACTGAATTCTCCTGCTGACTCCCAGCCCTTCACCTGGAAAGACGGCTCCTTTGGCATTTCTGGAGCTTGGTGCTGTGGAAGATTCCTGACTAGATGTGGCATGGACATATGCCCGTTTGGGGAAAGTTAATTTCTGAATATCATTCCTGCAATTAAATGTGCACGGGCAGAGGTAGTGCACACCTTTAATCCCAGCACTCAGGAGGCAGAGCCAGGCAGATCTCTGAGTTCGAGGCCAGCCTGGTCTACAGAGCAAGATCCAGGACCATCATCAAAACTGCACAGAAAAATCCTGTCTCAAAAAAGAAACAAAAAAAATGTGCACACATATATGCAACCAACAAGAAGACGTAAACATTTGATTGAAGACTTCCTTAAGCCATGTGACCTATACGCATGTTCTTACGAGATCTATTTTAAAAAGTCCTGTATGATACTGTTTAAGGATCTGTAACCTGGAATCAGGACTGCTGTGTGTCACTTAGCTTTTTGTCTCTGGGACAAATTCATGAATGAAACTATGTAAAAGGAAGAAAGGTTCATTTTAGCTCATTCATTCAGAGCTTTCAGCCCGTGGGTGCTTGGCTCCACTGCTGTGGGTCTGTGGAAGGCACAGCAGTGTCATGGTGGAGACAATGGACAAACAGAGCTTCTCACTCTATGGCAACCAGGAAGGAGAGAGAGAGAGAGAGAGAGAGAGAGAGAGAGAGAGAGAGAGAGAGAGAGAGAGAGAGAGTTAGTTTAACTGGAAGTTTCTGTGTCCCACCCATTCCGCAGCCACTTCCAAATAATCATACAAAGGCTTATTTCAATTTTAAATGCTTGGCTGATGGCTCGGGCTTATTTGTTACTAGCTAGCTCTACATTTACATTAACCCATACTTCTTAGCTGTGCTTTGCCATGTGGCTCATGGCTTGTTACCTCATTTTCTACATGTCTTGCTTCCTCAGGGACTCTCTGCCTTCTCCCCCAACTCTGCCCTTCTTCATCTCTGTCTTCAGTTTTACTGTACCGCCTAACCTTATTCTGCCTGGCTATTGGCCCAAACAGCTTTATTTATCAACCAATGAGAGCAACACATATTCACAGCATATAGCAGAGAGAGAAAGAAAGAGAGAGAGAGACAGACAGAAACAGAGAAAAACACAGAGACAGAGAGAGACACAGAGACAGAGAGAGACAGAGAGAGACACAGAGCGAGAGAGAGAGAGAGAGAGAGAGAGAGAGAGAGAGAGAGAGAGAGAGAGAGAGAGAGAGAGAGAGAGCCAGGAAGGAGCCAGGGTCTCTTCAACCTACTTCCTCTAACCAGCCCCATCTCCTGATTTCCACCACCATCCATTAATGCTGTGAGTACCACGGGATTAATCCATTGATTAGGCCAGAGCCCTTTGGAGCCAGTCACCATACACCCAGAAGTCCAACAAGCAGTTGGCAGCAAAGCCTTTAACCCGTGAGCCTTTTGGAGGATCCCATATCCAAGGCATATCACACTCCCAAGCCCCGAACTTCTGAGTCCTCACAGGACACCACACTGTAGATCACCACACTGTGAAACACATTTGAAAAGTTCAATTTTGCTGCTGTCAAACTCAAAACTATTAAAAATATTGTCTAGGATTTATATACACTTTAGGCTACATGCAAAAGTGTATATAAAATATAAATGAATGTAGCTCCCAAATTATCTCAATGTCAATGTGACATAGTCATTATACCACAGTTTAAAGAATAATAAGACAAAATGTGACCATATTCAAGACTTAAATTCCTCCCTCCTTCCCCCTCCCTCTTCCCTTCCTTGAGACCTGGTATTGCTCTATAGCCCAGGCTAGCATAGAATTTGCAATACTCACTCAGCCTCCCAATTGCTGAGATTATAGGGGTGCATTAGCACCTCTGAATTTCCAACAACTTTGCTTAGTAGGCAGAGAGACTGCACGTTAGAGTATTTGCATCTGATCATCAGTGTGGGGTCCTCTGGTTTGGGTATCAATTTATTTTCTATGCTAAATATTTTTCTAATGATCTTCCCAAGTTTACTATGTCTTCTTAAGCCTTTGGGTAGTAAGTTCTTGATAGACTTTTCTTCTATCATTTCTTCTCATGCTTTTCTAACTCTTGATCTCCTTCCTATTGGATGGTTTTGACAATCATAAGTTATGGTAGTTTGGAGGAGAATGGCTCCCATAGGCAAATGTGTTTAAACACTTGGTCCCCAGTTGGTGAAACTGTCTGGGAAAGATTAGGAGGTGTAACCTTGTGGGAGAAAGTGTGTCACTGGGGGTGGGCTCTGAGGTTTCAGAAGATTTACGCCATTCCCAGTGTACTCTGCAGATGTGAGCGCTCTGCTGTTCTGCTGTTCGGCCTTTGCTCTGCCTTCATGGACTTGAACCCTCTGAAACCACAGCCCAATTAAACACTTTATTTTGTAAGTTGCCTTCGTATTTTGTCACAGCAACAGAAGAGTGACAAAGACCTGTCTAGTCTTAAAGAGCTTTGGTTCTTTTTTGCCTGGTCTTGATCTCTATAAATGTATTAATTATACTTGTTCTGAAAGCTCAATTTCTTTCTCATACAACCCCACGTTCTTGGTATTTTATCATTTGAACTTGATCTCTATTTTGTGGCGAGCTTTCTTTAGCTATCTGAGGTGACTTCATGAAGTGCTCACCCGGGACTGAGGTCTCTGATGCTTCTGTGGGTGGCTTATCTATTCACTCCCAGCAATGGTGTAATAGGCAGGCCTGTGTTGCTGGGGTGGGGGGCACTGGGTGGGCTTTTGGACCCTCGTTCAGCAACCCAAACCTGGGGCTTTTATTCCATCCCCTGTGCCTATCCTGGATACGCTGGAAGCTTCCCCAAAGTTCCTTACACCATTTCTGAAATTGGGGCTTTGGTTTCCTTGTTCATTTGGATCCCAACTCCTTTTAACCCTGGTGCATGGAGGCCACTTCTGTTCTGGGTGTCTGCTACTGAGCAACGGGTCGTTCTGAAACACTGTGACTTCGAACAGCACTTGTTCTTAGTGTTCTCTCAGGGGCCTTGGGGTGAACTGGGTTCAGGCAAGGCACTCTGCTTTAGGGACTGCAGCCAGTGGTGGTGGAGGTTAAGCACATCTGGTGCAGCAGCTGGAACACCGACCGGCATGCGCCATCTCCACGTGTGTCTTGGGTGTCCTCCCAGCGCGGTGACTGGGTACAAGCACAAGTATGCCCAGCAGCCAGGCAGAAATGGAGTCAGCTTTCTGCCTGGCTTGCCGTATGGCTTCACTTCAGAAGTCACAGACCCACCAGGCTGTAGATGAGGCAGAGACCCAGTGGTGGGTGAGAAATGTGTGGGAATGTCTTGTAAGAGAAACGTTAAAAATGTTGGGATGGAAGATCTCTTTCAGTCATTTTGGGAAATACAATTGGCCATGATGACTCTCTTTCCCCCAGCTCTTCCAGAAATGGATGGATGGATGGATGGATGGATGTTGTCAATGCGAGGTTTTTATTCACTGCCAGCCCCTGGATCGGTGTAGGGTGAATTATACACAGACTCGGTCTTTCCTCCAGTCAAGGCAGCACAGTCTGGAGTCAGGGAGAATGCAGACAGGGCGGGAGCACCTGGAATTCCCCCTCACCAAGTGGACAGAGTCTCTTCACCAGCAAGATGCCTGCTGGGTCACACAGCAGCATGGGGGACTCACACCGGTCCTCGCACTCCGACGACCCTGTGCCTGTGCTCACAGCAGGGCCAGGCAGATGCCCTCTGGAGCCGTTCCCTGGACCACCACGAACGAGCCTCCGGCCTCCCTGAGCTCCAGCTGTTTGGACCACACAGTGCTGATGACACGTAGAACAGGAAACTGAAAGGAACAGCATCTACTGCATGGGGAGTACCTCATCACTGACTTGTAAACACAGACCACTCAGGCACAGAGTGGGAAAGACACTTTCCCAGAGCCACACAGCCAAACTAAAGTTCACACGTAGGCCTCTCTGCTTTCGCCAGCTGACTCTCTCTTGGGAACCACATCTCAAGGGAGACTGTGACACCCAGAGAGAGCACATCACAGTCCAGGTTTCTTTCTGTTTGGTGTCAGATGTGTAGAATCCTGCCCACACTGAACATGTTCTTGCGGTGGTGGATCAGACATGGTCCTTACACACGTGAGGCGAGTGCCCTGCGTCCTGTGCTACGCTCTAGACCCAGGGTGGACACTCTGCTCTCCAGCCTCAATGCTGTCTCTTGAGCATCCGTGCTTCCCGCAGGGTCAGTAAGCCCCGGCAGAGAAGGTGAGCCCCAATTTGGTGAACTCCTACTCATCCATCAAAACCCCAGCTTCCGCATCTCCTCCAAGCTGAAGACAAGGATCAAAGACAGATTGCACTAAAGCCTGCCTCCGGATTGCTGCTCAGGCAATTCCGACGATCTTCAAAATCCAGAGTTTCTTTTCTTAAACGTACTTTTTTTTTTTTTTTTAAAATCTGCGTTTTTCAGCATTTAAGGGCAGGAGCAGGAGGCCAAAGCTTGTGCCTACCAGTGGCCTTGTATGGTCACCCCATTGCTTATTCATTTATTCACCCTACCATGCCGCCTAGGCTCTCCCGTCTTTTCTGTATGCCCGCCTGGAATTGCATTGTGCACCCACCGCTGGGACCCAGGCATGGTGCAGGCCCAAGGCGAGTGTGTTGTGACCTCTCCCAGGAGCTAGGAGTCGGGCCATGTTCATCCATTAGCACAGGCAGACCTGAGCCGACCCTTTCATCGCAGGCACAGACAGACAGACAGACAGACTCACTGTTCAGTGAGACAGGAGTTCTGCGCTGACGTTTTGCAATCTGCGAGAGTTTTTCTCCAAAAGAATCAGCGACCCCTCTCTGCCTGGATCTGCCTTTTCAAGTGGTGTTCAGGCGACGCCATGCCCTGGAGCAGCATTTTAAAAATCAAAAAAAAAAAAAAAAAAAAAAAAAATTAAAACAAGACAAACACCCGTCCCCTGCTGGGAAGAACAGCTTTTTCCCAGGCTGGTCAGCGCTGTGTCCAGGTTGCCCCTGGCAACGACACATTTTGGATTGGTGGCTTCTCTGGGCCTTTGTTTCCCAGGCGCACAGTGTGGATCGGAGGAGGTCAAGGTTGCTTCCGGGCCCCACGTTCTGAGAGGCCAAACCCACACCTCGGGGGGCCTCTCCTGTCCTTTGGTCCCTTGGCTGGCATCTCCGCAGCCAGAATAAAAGTGTCTGTGTTGTGGCTTCCCAGGGGCTCTTGCCTGAAAACAGACAGCCCGGTGACCAATGAGGGAAGCTGCTGACCGCTATGGCCTTGGCTGCTGCTGGCCATTTGGACCCCAGAGCTGGGAGCCTCGCCTAGCAGCACCCTGCCAACCCCACCCCCACAGCCGGAGAGACTGCCTGTCATCCTTTCCTCTTTCCTGGAAACTTCCATCCATCTACTCCCGGAGTATCAAAGTGGCCGATGGAGGGGAGAGTCCCAGCAGCAGCCTGGGCCAGAATCAAGTGGCAAAGCCAAGGTACATTTGTCTCCAAGTTCACCAGCTCACGGCCCAGTGTTCTGTACTCGGAACCCCTGGGGCTCTGTGCTTGCTGTAGTAACCTGCGACTCTAGAGTCCCCATTCATCAGTCAGGTCCAGATGCACTGAACACATCCTGGCAAATCCAGCCTCCAGCCCAGCTGGCATGCTTGCCAGTGGCCCTCAGAGAGGATAGAGAGGTGGCTTTGGGTGGCAGGGCCTGCTGCTCATGGTTTCCTGTGCCTGGGCTGTGATGGCGCAGGGCTAAGCTTGTCCCTAACACACAGTGCTCAAGACTCTGCGATCTGGTCCTCTCCTGCAAAACAGGGGGAAGCACCCTAACCCTGGGCTTCCCAGGTCCCTAACCTTTGGCTTCCCAGGTCCCTAACCCTTGGCTTCTCAGGTCTCTAACCCTTGGCTTCTCAGGTCCCTAACCCTTGGCTTCCCAGCACCCTAACCCTTGGCTTTCCAGCACCCTAACCCTTGGCTTTCCAGCACCCTAACCCTTGGCTTCTCAGGTCCCTAACCTTTGGCTTTCCAGGTCCCTAACTCTTGACTTCCCAGGTCCCCAACCCTTGGCTTCCCAGGTCCCTAGGGCCTCCGTGACAGTGGAAAGTTGATTGGGCTTCTGAACATTTTTGGTTGTCTGTATCCCAGAACTCAGGGTGTGGTATCTGTCTTTCCATGCTGTGTGTCTGTGGGCCTGGGATTAGGATAGAGTAGGGGTGATTAATCACTACCATGTAATGCATGAGGTCTCAGCCCATGACCTGGCTATGGCTGAGGAGGCCTCGGTAGCAGGTAGAATGTTCTGAAGGTGTCTTCTATGTTTATCCTACCTCCGGGTGCTGGCTCTTATCTGGGACCTGGTGCTGACTTTTATCCGTGTGTCCTCTTTATGGTAGGTGGTCCCTCTCAGCATGATGGCCTCGACCTAGTCAAATAACTTGCTTGGTGTCTGAGCACTTCAAGGGGGAGTGCCTGTTCCACTGCCTTTTCTGACTGACTTTTGGAGTCATGGTCCTTCATTTCTGTCATACTCTGTGGGTAGTAAGAAAGTCACAAGCCCCAAGGGGACGATGCAGAGACCCATTTCTAGACAAAGGCATGGTGGGTAGGGGGAATGTGGCAGTCAGCACTGCCTTCTGGCTTCTCCCAGTTGGCCTCAGGCATGGATAGACATGCCTGGTCTAGTCTTTTCTTTGACTTCTTCTTATCCTAGTGGCTGTGGGGGTGGGGGTGGGGGCCTCTGTAGTGTGTGTGTGTGGGGGTCCTTGCACTTCTCTTGCACATTGGTGGGCAAGTTCAGCGTAGATTGGAGCCCAAAGGACCATGGAGTTAGAGTAGCCCAGCTTGCCTGGCTAGCCTGCATCTGTCTATGGTTCATACAGCGATGAGCTCATGCTTCTTGGATCTCGATTTGTGGTTCTTGAATGAGGTCATGTGGGCAGAACCTCCTCCTGGAGCCAGGTGGTATGGGGTCTGCAGAGAATCCAGGAACCTCCCTTTTGTATCTGATTTAGGGGCTTTGGGACAGAGCTGCTTCCTGTTGCACACCGGCATGGTGAAGGACAGGCTCTTGGTTATAGCCTATTTCTGTGTGGCTGCTGTGAGTGTTGGGGCTCTTCTTGGACTTCTAGAGGTGAGTTTTACCTGAAAACTTCCATAGGAGGCGTCATCCCCCAGAGTCTCAGCTTCCACTGTTCCCCTGTTCCTGTGTGACTCTGACCCTCAGAACCCAGAGGGGACACAGGGTCCTACCTGGGCCTGTACAATATACAGCGTGCATACTCACACACACACACACACACACACACACACACACACACACACACACACAGAGAGAGAGAGAGAGAGAGAGAGAGAGAGAGAGAGCTATAGACATACAGAGAGACACAAAGAGATAGCAAGAAATAGAAACAGACAGACATACAGACAGAGACAGAAAGACACAAAAAGACACACAGAGAGAAGGGAGAGGTAGAGAAGAGACTGTAGAAGCCTATGATATGAAAAAGTCAAGACAGATTAAACATGTTTCTCTCTCTCTCTCTCTCTCTCTCTCTCTCTCTCTCTCTCTGAAACAGGGTTTTTTGTGTCCTGGCTGTCGTGGCCTTGAACTCACAGAGATCTGCCTGCCTCTGCCTCCTGAGTGCTGGGGTTAAAGACGTGCGCCACCACCGCCCGGCTTAGCATTTTTCTGATTGCACAGAGAATGCAAAGTGTTAAGGAAAAAGTTCCGGCTGGGAAATGGTGGCACACTCTTTTAATCCTGCACTCTGGGGGGCAGACACAGGCAGATGAGTTCGAGGCCAGCCTGGTCTACAGAACTAGTTCCAGGACAGGCAAGGCTACACAAAGAAGTTCTGTCTAAAAAAAAAAAAGTTCCATGCTTATTCCTCCCCTAACCTGGCCCCCAGGCACACAGGACTTCTTGGGTGCCTAGCTGTCTGGTCACCTTGGTGTCTATATTTACATCCACACACAGCCGCAAGCATTCCTTCTTCCCCATATCATACTCAGCAAAGTAAACTCACCAAGCCCACAGACCCTTCTTAGAGGGCCCACGAGTGTAGAGGCATCCGTTTCTTAGCGGGTCCTCTCCTGTTGGGGATAGACAGACAGCCGGCAGGCTGGATAGTGGCTGGGCTGCTGCATATGGGCGCCCCCTGGACGCTGTTGAGGGAACTGCTCCAGGATTCTGGCCAAGGGAGAGCTGGGCTGATGCTCTGGGAGGATCTGGCGAGGGAGGCTGGCACCTACGGGGGTCTTCCTCCCCACCAGGCCCCAGGCAAGCAAATCTTGTATTTTGGCCAACCCCCGCCTGCTGGCCATCATGGTCACCTGTGTCCTTCCCCTGCTGTGGGAGAGGCTGTACTCCTGTTTCCCTGAGGTCCTGCCATGTCTGAGAGCTAATGATGACTGAGGTTGCCTGCCCTGGTCCACGTGGAGGAGTGGCATGTTTACTTGGCCACAAGGGAGCCCGGGCCTCCATTCAGGCCTCATCTTTCTGTCTCTCTGTGGCATTTAGGTGCTCACCCTCCCCGTCCCAGGCTGCGGCTTCCGTGTGGTCCTTTCCTGAGAACTGAAGGGTGAGGGAGGTCTTGGCTCAGTTTGGTCAGCCAGCCCTGCTTTGAGCAATCGGCCTTCCTCTGCGGGGCCTTGTTGCCTGGAGTCCCTGTAATAGGGACAGGCGCTAAAGCAGAAAACACACCTCACTCTGGATCAGAGTCTCTACTCTTCCCCGTGACAGGGCAAGCCAGTGCGGAGGTTCCTCTGTCTTGTATTCTTGCCGAGGCTGTTTCCAGGTCTTCCTCTGGACGGAGAATCCCATGGAAAATTACCCATCTCTATTCCAGGAACCAAAGGTCAGGATGCGCTAGCTAACTTATCTCCACCTTTGTTAACACTGCTGGTTGGTGTGGACCCTCCTCCAGCTAACCATTCCCCTTAGCTGCCTGTTTGTGGAGAAGCCCCTCAGGGCCAGCTGACCGCTTATCTTAGCTTCTGTTAAAACTGCTGGCTTCAAACTGCTCACGCTGTGGAAGGTCCCCTGCAGCTGCCCAGTCAGGTTTCTGGACGAGGTCTCTGCCCTTCAAAATCCCGTGTTCTGGACACTCAGGACAACACCTAGGTCCCTGAACACTTGGGCATGGTCCCAGCTGGCTGGAACAAAGACTCAGTTGGCTATAAACTTGGAGTGGTCCTCTCTGGTGGGCTACCTGTAACACCATGACTGGCCACAAGAGCACAGAAGACAGATCTCATGCTTGCCCTGTGTGTGAGGAACGGTGACAGGGAGGAAGGGAGAGAAGGAGAGAGAGAGGGATGGTGACCCCTGGACTCTACAGGCCTCAGTGTTAGGAATTTGAGGGTGGTGTGTGGTGTCTGAGGGTCTCGGGGTGTGCAGCCGGAGCTGAGGAAAAGATAACCCGCTCTTCCAGGTATGGAGTGGGCACGTTCTTCTTCTTGTGCCCCTTGGGGATAAGTCATTCTGGAGTTCTTTCCCTTGACTCCTCCCATAGAGTGAGGCCCTGCCGCAGTTAGGGTCCTCCAGGCCCCCGTGTTAAAGAATTGGTCACCAGGGCGGTGTTCCTGGGGGCTGTGGAACTTTTAGGAGATGAGGTTCCCATCCGTCTCCTAGTGGGGGTTTCCTTCTGTCTCTGAGACACACCCTGGAAGAGATTTAGGGGCCGTACTGGTTTTTCTCTTTGCTTCTTGGTTACGAGGTGAACAGTTTGCTCGGCTGTTCCTTCTGGGTTGTTACCAACAGGTACCTTCACCAGAAGTCCAAAACAGTGGACCTGGACAGTATTGGACTATGAGATAAAGATTTTTAAAATTAATTATATCAGGCATCTCACTATAGTGAAAGGAAGCCTAGTAATACGTGCCGGATAGCTACAAAGTAGCAGCCTGACGGAGCTGGATGCTCAGTTCCCCCAAAGGACAGGAGTGCCCATGAGGCCTCAGAACTTGGTCACAGTGAGCCTACCCGTCTGTCTAAAGAGTGTGTCGGTCAGTGGAGACAGAAAAAGGGCAAGTGTCATTGTGCGGGGACAGGGGCCCCACTGCACAGAAAATGCTGGGATGCACTGCGCACTCTGAGGAGCTCTGGCTCCTGGAAGCAGCCCATGGAAGCTGGCATGTCCCGGACCTGAGTGAAGCCTCAGGGCAGCATGCCTAGACTACAGTAGATTCGGAAGCCGGAAGCTGAGGGGCATGTGTCCAGGCAGTGGAATTGAGCACAGGGCCCCCAAAACGTACCATGTGCTTCCTAAGAGCTCAGCTGGGCAGGAGCCAGCAGCCTGTGAGAGAGGAGAGACAGTCACGTGAGTGAGTTCAGACTCTGCCCCAGGTTTCGTAGGCCGTACAAGGTGAACTGGGCTCTGACTGGGAGTGAGGATGTCAGAGGCCTGGCTTTGAAGCCAGCTTCCAATGCTGAAAAAAGCTGTACCAACTGGACAGGTGGTCTGGCATTGCCTGATGGCTGCTATCCATGCCTGTCGGAGGTGTGGGACTCATAACCCACCTTCTGTCATTCTCGAAGTCCGACAGGAGATGGATTGGAAAGTTATGGGGATCTCCTTCCAGGCATTACAGTGTCTCTGGACCCGAGGAGACTCTTTTGGGGGGGCGGGCTATGCTACTTGCCTTCCAGGGCCAAAGTGCTCCTTGGTTCTAACTGGCCGGGACAGCTGCTGCCCTGGCTAAGGGCTGTTAGAGGGCTCAGTTCCAGGAAATAGTCTGTGCTACTCCAAGGGCAGCATTATCTACAGCACCGGACGTTCTCTGTGCAGACTGCCCCTGGGAAAGATGACATCCTCTCAGGCTTAAAGGAGCAAGGCACCGGGGTCTTACTTGAGTACTGGATTCTTTCTATACTCTGGAAGTAACTGACAGACGTCTTCCTTTGTCTTTGGCTGCTATGATGCTCATGGTCCCAAGGCAGACCAGTCACAACAAGAAAGTCCATGGGTAGGTACAGTAGTCATTTTAGAGTACTTAATGCGAATATTTTTGTAACTTAGATCTTAGTCTTATTAAAAAAATTATCAAGACAAACCAACAGAAACAAGTGGTGGCCTCAGGAGCCAGAAATGGTCATAGATCACATTTTGGTCTGTGCCCTTCTTATCTTTCAAATCTTTTATACATTTCTAAATGAAGAAAACACCATGGGTGTGTTTCTTATTAACATGCACCCAAGGACTCACTTAGAATACTGTGAATACCTTTTCTTGCCTTTTGTTGGTTGGGTTTTATGCTCCAAAGGTGCCACCGTGGAGCCTTTGGAACAAGGAGAGCATTGTGAACTCAGCTGTGAACTACGTCCCCTCGGGATTCCCAAGCTGAAGCCCTTACCCTAGTTTTTTGGAATGTGACCACAGGTCAGGCTTCCCGTGGCTGACAGAGAGTGACAGCCATCCTAAGAATGTCATTAAGTGGCTCCAGTGCAATGTGACAAACCCACAGTGGGCCACGGATCCAGGTCTGTTCTGCTATTATCAGGGATGTGGAAGGAAACACTAGAAATTCCAGATTTGGGAAATGATGTGGGCTGTTCCTGCCTCCAAGAGGTGACTTATGATGGCCTCAGATGCTGTAAGATCCCACTGTGAAGCACTTGTGTGGATCTTCCCTCTGACCCTGGGTCCTTTCCTGGGTCTTCTGAGCTCCAAGGATCAGGGGTTGGGGCTGCTGTCTGGTAGCTGTGTGGATGAACCCTTCAGAGGAGGCAAGAGTTGGATGCTGTGTTCTGGATTTTTCTGGCTAGAAAGAGATGCATAAATGCTAATACTTTGGCATCTCTGCCTCTGCAGATCTGGCATTGTTCAGTGCCTGGCTGTGGGGTGGAGTGCTGTGGTTCTTGCCTATATGCCGATGATGCTGTATGAACGAGGCTCATACATTTATGAGATACGGAAAAATGAGCCAGTCTCTAAAATAAAAACATACTGCTTATACACTGGACACAAAACTCCCTTTATTTTAACAATGCTTTAAAACCTGTAACTAATTTGTACTTGTCAACATTTAATTAAAATCAAAGTTTAAAATACCAGACTATCACCAATGTTTTGAACATCCTGAGAAACAGCCTACTGCGTGGTACCAGTTACTCAAGAAAGTTTGATTGTCCCTTGGTGTCCACAGGAAATTGACTCCAAGACCACAAGTGGACCAAGTCTGTGGAGGCTCAGGTCCCTCAGATGAGATGGTCTGGTAAGTGCATAGAGCCTGAATACATCCTCTCATAGATTTCAAATCCTCGTCAGGTGACTGACAGTGAATACTACGGAAACGCTAGCTTGTACTGTTTGAGGAATAATGATAGAGATAAAGTTGGCACATGGTCTGCACCATTCCACATCCTTCCTAATGTTCTCCATTTGAAGTTGATTGGCACTTTAGAGCTTGTAGCTGTGGAGGGCAGACTTACTCCACTCACTGGAAAACGCCCTGGAGGCTGAAGCCTCAGAGTTCCAACTGCCTCCTACCATGGTGCTAACCTCATTTGTGGGGGTCCCTGCAAGCTCTACACCTGACAGTGGAATGACCTGTGGAGAAACAAGAATGAAACTTGGTTCAGCCTGACTAGGTTAGCCAGTGCTGGGCCAAAATTCTGGAGTCTGACACCAAGCATTATATTTTAACCAGATTTAAGCACAGCACAATTTGGGAAAAAAAAGTTTCCTGATGATGATTAACTCAGTCCCAAGTGTACAACAAAGCTAAGATGTGTTTACATTGAAACTCTTCCTTAAAGATGGGTTCTGTTGACTTAGACCAATGCTGAAGATAAGGGTCTGTGGAGAATGACTGAGGTAAACAGGGAGTCAGGATTTGGGCTCTATCTAAGATAACATAGAAGTCACTTAAGCTATTGTAAAGTACACACGACATCTCTCACAAGGATGGGTTTTAAGGACTTAGAAACAATGCTCAATATTTAGGGGAGAAAGATCTGGGATAAACATAGTATTCTGGGGTATTTGGGTGAAGCCTGGCCCTACAGATAGCAAAGATGACCAGGATGTAAATTACATCCTTTCCCAGCATTCCAGGAGGAAGACAGGTTAATTAGTCCCTTCCTTTGAAGAGACACTCATGTTTAACCTTCCTGACTCCTCCAGTGCTCACTTGTGTGCACAAGGACCTCTTACTCCACACTCACTGGTGTCCACACCTCCTCTCAGGCTGTCTGAGCCTTCCTGGTGTCACAACAACCTTCCTTGGCCCTGGGAGGAAAGACCAGGCCTTGGAAGATGCCAGACAAAGCTACATGGGGCTTGGGTGTCCTCAGCTGTCCTGGGGCAGGCTGTTGGCTGTTCCTCCAGGGTGAACAGCACAGAGTTCAGGCATAAAGGTGAGTTTCTTTTCTGTACCAAGAGTGCAGCGATAGTGTCTGGGAGCTCTTCGAAGCTCTAACAGCCATGTGCTTTTGTCTCGTACTATTTCTCACTCGGGCTGGTCGTCTCCCAACACGCAAAACGGGCTCATGATATCCTGACCTACTTTGCTAGTACCATGGAAATGGATCTTGTTAGCATCTGCTTGGCAGGCTGACTCCAGGTTCCTTGTCCTGGACACAAAGTGTGGGCAGAGCCCTTACGACTGTCTGGGACAGCTGGCTGCTCCACATCACTGCTTGGGAGAGAGGGAACCCCAAGTCCCTGTGGTTCCAACCACAAACTTCATTTCTTCTTCTTGACACACGTCCATGGCAGGTTTTTTGGGTGCTCTGGGTCCTTTCCTCAACTGCAGGAGACTGAGCTATCCCTAGTTTAGGTTTCGGTCTTCAGGGCAGAGGAATGGAACGCAGGAGGGGCTCACACAAGGCAGGACTCTCACTGTGAGGGCCTGGTGTCCATTCCATCTGTCACATGACCTCTCCCCACCACTGACTGCCCACCTGCTGAAGACCAAGAAGTAGGGCTTGATCATTGGCTCAGAAGAGCCAGTGAGCTTAGGGCTGGCAGACACCACCACTGGGCAAGGTGATACTTGCTTTATTTTATGTGTACCCAAACCATGATTCCTACTTCATTTTAAAAAATACAACTTCTAAAAAATGAAGCTTCTAAATATCCTTCTCATCCCAAAGAACTACCAGCATGATTTTGTTTATTCTCATGCTGTGGTGGTATTGTGTTCCCTGAAATGTTGTGCACCCTAATAAATTTATCTGGGGTCAGAGACAGAATAGCCACAATATTAAACATAGAGGACAGGCAGTGGTAGCACACGCCTTTAATCCTAGCATTCCAGAGGCAGAAATCCCTCTGAATCTCTGTGAGTTCAAGGCCACATTGGAAACAGCCAGGCATGGTGACACACACCTTTAATCCCAAGAAGTGAGCCTTTAATCCCAGGGAGTGATGGTAGATAGCAGAAAGGTATATAAGGCGTGAGGGCCAGGAACTAGAAGCATTTGGCTGGTTAAGCTTTTAGGCTTCGAGCAGCAGTTCAGCTGAGACCCATTCAGATGAGGACTCAGAGGCTTCCAGTCTGAGGAAACAGGATCTGGCAAGGACCTGGCAAGGTGAGGAAGCTGGGGCTTGTTCTGTGTCTCTGATCTTCCAGCATTCACTCCAATAACTGGCCTCAGGCTTGATTTTATTAATACGACCTCTAAGATTCATGCTACATCACGCATTCTATACCTTAGCCAGACTCTCCAGTGAAGTCAATGACCATAGTGTTTTACTGGACAACAGTACTGCCTTGGTGTCCCATAAGCCATTCTCAGGGAAGACTTGTGCTTCCTCAGACATCCTTTCCAAGGAGGGAGATGATTTCTGTGGCTGGATAACGGTGAAGGGGGCATGGTCCTGGCTGAGGGCCAGACTTTAACTGTCATATACAGAGCAACTTCTGGGCCCGGATGGAGAAAGAGAAGTCATTACTCTTCCATAGAGGAGATACCAGAGCCACAGAAGTGGTAGCTTGCCCAGGATGGAAAGTGGCAACTGATAGGACATCAAAGACACCATATCCCAAGTTTGGGCCTTTGGGTGACTAGGTTGTAGCCCTGGACCACATTGTCTCTATAGTTTGAGCATAGTTTGAGGCAAAATGCCCACTGGTGATGGGGGATGGGGAGCTATGGACCCCACCACGCCTAGCTTCCTGGAAGGTGGAACTTTGGGGCTACACTGTGTTCCCTTCCTCTCTTGCTCAGTCTCTTCTGCTTACACTTGCCCAGTGCTTCATGAGGGCCAGCTCACCTGTTCTAATACTCAGTGGCTCTGGTTGGGCTGTTTGAGCACTTAGGACCGGCACTTGGCTTCAGTGATTAATTACTGAAAGATGATGGCCCTAGAGAAGGAAGTGGACTTTTCTCTCCACAATGTCATGAGACTCTTGGAGGTCAGGAGCCAGGGATGGCACAGAGGGCTACCTGTCGTCACCAACAAGAACTCTCAAAGTTCCTTCAGGAGGAACCCTGTCCTAGGTCTTGCAAGGAACAGGAAGACGAGTGGCAGGACCAAAAGGGCTCTTTACTTCTCTTTTATTGCTGTTTTTGTTTGGTTTGTTTTTTGAGACAAGGTCTCTCTTTGTAGTCCTGGCTGTCCTGGAACTTGCTATGTAGACCAGGCTGTCCTTGAATTCACAGAGATCCTTTTGTCTCTGCCTCCTGAGTGCTGGGACTAAAGATCCCACCATGCCTACCTTAGCTCTGGAGTTCTTGATGATGCTCTGGAAAGTCCTGCTCGACCACCACCAAAGCATCCAAACAGAGCACAGCCCTATGACCTGCAAAGGCATCTGGGAAATGGTGGACCAGAACAACAAGCTATTGAGCACAAGGCGGGTACAGCTACCATGACTAACACTCCACCTGTCTCTCCTCAGCTGCTCAATTCTTCCTTGAGTGGGAGATGCTGCTGGCCATTTAAAGGCGCAGTTGGGAGCCCCAAGCTCCGAGTCTCTGGAAGACACAGCTTTCTAGGCAGCAGCCTGCTCGCATCCAGAGGTATTTCAACATTTTCTAGCTTCCCAGAGATTTGGGGGGAGTTTTATATTGCCACATCTCCCATGGTGCTCCCCAAATGTTCTCTTCATGAGGAAGGATGCCAGCAGCAGCATGTGCTCCCATCCTGGAGACTCTAAGCAGGAGTGCGGGCAGGTAGACTCTGCTAGAGGGGTGGTCCTCCACCTTCCTAATGCTGCTACCATTTAATACGGCTCCTCATGTGGTGGTGACCCTCCACAGTAAAATCATGTTGTTGATACTTCATAGCTGCTAATTTTGCTACTGTTATGAATTGCAATGTGAATATCTGATATGCGAGCCCTGTGAAAGGGTCATTTGATCCTTCTGGGTCGCGACCCACAGGTTGAGAACCACTGTGCTAGAGGCTCTGCGTGTGCTGTCACAGAGACCTGTAGGTCTAGGCAGCCTGTCAGAAGCCTGGGGAAGGTGGCGGTAGCTCAGAGAAGACGTCTTCTTAGCTGGATTTTACCACTGTTAAAAAATAAAAAAAGCAGTCACATGCTTCAAGTGCAAGGTGGAGGGTGTAAAGTGGAAAATCAAAACCCTGTCTTCGATGCTAGTCTACACTCCTCCTCCCCAGAGGCCGCCACGCCCACCAGCTTCCTGAGCACCGGAAGCTGAGACGTTTCCACACACAGAATGCAGGGCTACAATACTGTTTATACCAGTAGGAACGCAATATGTACTGCGCCATAAGTTGCTTTTGAAAATGCCAGTTCTGTCGGTGTGTGGAGAAAGAGAGACTTCGGAATACTGAGCTATAAACAGGAGGTCGATATCATAGGCCTTCCCTCCAGGCTCAGGTGTGTATTTGGAAGACCGGCTGAAAGATTTTAGAGTCAGAAGTGATAGAAGACTCCAAGGAAACAGTGTTTTCTAGTCACAACAGGTCAGGTGCACGTATGAATTCACAGCAACCGTGACAGCACACACCTGCCCTGTTCAAACCAGACGGCACCAATTCCCACACTTGGCTGAAGAGCGTTGGCACTTGATTATTGCCAGGAGCTGAAAAGCCAGTTTTCATCAATGGAATGACTCCTGGTCTATCGGGTACACCCTAGGGTGTACACCCCGTGGCCAGGAGTAGCAGCTGGTCAACAAAAAATGGACTTGGAGGAGGCTGCTGTTTTCCAGAGAGACATAGAACATGAACTTGAAGGGGAAAGGATAGGGGAGGGTCTTGGAGCAGTCGAGGAAGGGAGATAAATATGGTCAAAATACATTGTATGAAATTCTCAAAGAAAAAATAAAAAAATTAGATAAACAAAACAAAACAAAACACCAGTTCATTTATTATACCTCAGGAGCACTTCAGACCAGGACGGCGAGCACCACCTCCTTTGGAAAAGCTGTGAGGATCAGTTTTGCAGGTATAGGAACTTTATGACTCTCCTCTGGAGAGAGGGTTGGGCCGATCTCTGCATGGGGCATCATGAGCAATCTGTGATGAGCATGCTTCTTCTGTACTTCTGCACATGTTCACGTACACCGCATATCACATGCCTAAGAGATGCTCCTAGGTCATGGGCATGCACTCTCAAAACTTCGACAGACCTTCCCCAAACGCCTTCTGCTTCTTTGGCCTTTCTTGTCCTCCACAGGCAAGGCTTTTGTTCCCTCCTCCCAGTAGCTGCACTGGACACCTGTAATTGTGTGCTGGGTCTGTGGGGTGGAGGTGGAGGCAGACTGGGCATTCCCTTCTTCACGGTGCTCCAGGCATGCGGGATGGGGCCAGCTCCTTCTCCACAGGGCCTTTGCCCATGTAAGCTCTCCTGTATGGGACCCTGAGCTCTCACATAATGAATGCCCTTTCTCTGACAGCACTGCCCGATCTGGGCCTCCTCCAGCCCCGTTCATGGGTTGCTGTTTTCCCGACTTTTCCTCTCTAGCTCTGTATTCTGTTTGTGTGTCCCGGGTCACCCCTGCCCTCAGAGTGTCCCAGCAGCAGAGTGTCTTGTTTGGGTGCTTGCCACCGTGTCCTGGTGACGCTGGCTAAGGCTTAGCAAGAGTTCAAGAATCGTGGCTGGTCCTTCGATCCTTGTAACTCGAGGTGGGGCAAAAGCCATTTTATCATGTTGAGGGGCTGCGTTTCTTTATGTCACTGGCCTGTGCCTGCCAATGTATCTGCCTTCCAATTGAGTTTTCTTTCATTGATGAACATGAATTTTGCATAGACGATAATTGAACTGCTCATCTTTCATTTGTGTAATAAATCTATTTTTAAAAATGACATTGATTAACTTTGTGTGTGTGTGTGTGTGTGTGTGTGTGTGTGTGTGTGTGTGTGTGTGTGTGCGCCTGTGCAGGCATGTCAGAGGGACAGCTTGTTGGAGTTGATTCTCTCTTTCCACCATGTGGGTCCCGGGGATTGAACGTAGGCTTTTGGTCTTGACAACATGCTTCCTTGCCTGCTAAGTCTCCTCCTCAGCCCTGTGGATGTTTCACTGTTGTTTTTATTCCAGTCATTGTTTACCTTCGCAGCCCACCTTCCTTCTAGGTTTCCAAGTCTTCTGTAGCCAAGTTCACCAGCCTTTTGTCCCATGTTCCCAGGGTTATGTGAAAGCTCTCACACCCCCAGGCCCCCATGACTGTGAGGTTCAGTTAGGGCTGCACCTGGGCAGGAGAAGATGAGGCCTTAAAAGTGGGCTGAGTCTGTGAGGTAGGGGAGCCCGGCCGTCAGCCTAGCTGCCCCACAGCAAGTGACACAGGAGTCAGGCGCAGGGCAGACAGGACCAGGTTTGTGTCTGGAGATCTAAGCGGGCAGCTTTGGGACCCTGGGAGAGAACCGGTGACCCCCACGGCTCACCTTAGGGATCAGGGTGGGAAGCGGTGATGGGGTAAGCAGCCAGCACTGAGCCTTGATCCTCAAGATCAAGACCCTCACAGGGCCTGACTCACAAAAGGAAGTGGGGGACTAGCTCTCCCCAGAGCTGGGGCTGACAGAGAAGCATCTGCCCATGGGCAGCTACAGGGCAGCTACCCAGCCGTGGGCTGAGAAGGGTGGCCCGTGTCTACCCTGGGCCCAAGGGGAACCTGGGAAGGCCAGAGACTGTGCTGCATTCAGGAGACAGAGGCTGCGTTTTCATTCCAGGTCTGTTTATTTTTAGATAACGGGAGTCACATCAGCTTGCACACCCCAGCAAATCCGGAGTTTGGTTTTTATAATTTAATTCTAGAAAAGGTTCAATCACATGCGCCAAGTACAACCTCACATTCAAATTTGAGTTCTAGGTTAAGCAGCCTCCAAGGGTACTGCTTGGCAGAGATGTGGGTGTGTGTGCACATGTGTGCACAGAATTTATAAAATGTTCCCTGTTGTACCCATGCTAACAATTTCACTTTTCATCATCTGCTGTCCATGTGGGCAGTAAATGTTTGGCCAATACATAATTCAGTATAAGTCCCATACGATGGGATTTCACAACCAGGTCTAACCGCTGAGATATTACTTAATTTGTTAAAGTGATAAACAAGATTATGATGTGCAAACAAACAAGGCTTGTGCTCCAGCTGCGTCCAAGTTTATTTTACCAAGCTATAAACACAGGCCCTTTCTCCAGGCCCGCTGATTGGGTTTCTCCTTCCTTTTGTCGGGGGAGAAGAATGTAAGGGGGAGCAGGAGCCCACTCACCGGGCTTTCCGGCTGGGGCTCTTGAAGGAACCCATTCATCCCCACTCTTGGGGAATGCTGCCTGCCCAGGGTCCTTCTGGGGTTTCCCATACAGAGCCCTTGCCAAGCAGGAGATTCGATCTCAGCTTGACCAAGCTGGGCCCCACGCTCCAGGGACTCAGAGCCTTGTGAAACAGGCTGAGAGCCTGGGGTCTTTGGGGAAGGAGGGCCAGGGGTCACAGCCCTCCCCCCACCTTGCCCTGAACTGCTCCTCAACCAAGAGTCTCTAGTGTAATTCCATCTGAGGCCTGGCGATAAAAACGGACAGGCCCATTCGTTATGCCAGGAAGGCCTGGAACGGGGTCACTCTCCCCAGCTCTTGGAAGCCCATGGAAGAGACAAGAGAAGGCCTCTCTCAACCAGACCCTGTGGCTTCCCTTGGGCTGGTAACTCTCCCCATAGAACCTGAGAACTCCCAAACCACCAGTAGCTACTAGCTTCTCAGCCCTTCTTAGCACAGGGTTAGCAAAGAACCCATTTGTCTTCTGTGCCCTTGCAGGGCTGTAGCCGAGGGGTCGGGCAGCGGCTCGGACCTGCTGGCTCCACGCGGAGGCCCTTCCACGGGCATTACCTTCTCTTGCGCGTACAAGCCTCCAGCCGGCCCAGCTCCTCATAGGACTGGTAGAAGATGTCAAACTCCCTGGTGCCCCAGCCCCTCCAGACAGCCAGGCACCACTCTGTGTTTTCGTTTGCAAAGCCGCACACTACCGTGTCCTTTGCCACCACGGCTGCGTCCACCAGGACCCTGCAGAGAGATGGGGTCTGAGAACACCCACAGGAGTCTTCACTAGCTCAGGGAGGGGTCCATGTACATTTTTGAAAGGGGTGGGGTTACTAGGAGGCTGTCATAAATAGCTCAGCCTGGCTCTGGAATGTACTTAAAGGTCCCAGTACATCCTCGTGGTCTGATCTATGGACTGAGGTCTTATTAAGTCTCACAAAAGGCCCAGGGCATCAATTCACATTATAAGCATTGGCTATAAGAGAATAACCCCCAGAAGCCCACTGCCTGACTGATACAAGGGTAGCCAGCATCATCCATGCCTCTCTTTGGAATTCTGGTGTTGCTAATAAACTGCCAACAGAGTGTTGCTGTTCAAGAATGAGCTATGAAGGCCAGAGAGACGGCTCAGTGGGTAAAGGGGCTGGCCTCCCTATGAAGAAAGTTTGATGACCTGATTCCAATCCTTGGAACCCATGTAAAAACTAGAGGGAACCAACCCTCATAAAGTTGTCCTCTGACCTCTGCATGCACACGTGACATGTACCCGTACCCTACAATGAAAAAAAAAGTCAAGGCGTGGGCCATGAGTGCAGCTACACTTGCCGGGGTCCCTGCTGCAAGTTCCTCTCATTCTGTCCCCACACACTTAAGAAATTCAGAGAACAGCTTATCCAGAAAACCTGCCGCCTCAACACCATCCCTGCTTACATTGTTTTGAGGCTGTGGGCTGTTTTGCATGGTCTGTGGGCGTACAATATGCTTCCTCTCAGACCACAATGGATGGCTCCCTGCAGCCTCCTTGCCCTGGTGGTGTCTCTATGGGGCTGGTGGCCCTTATCTGGTCTAGCTGTGCCTCCTCCCGCTGTGCCCAATGACTGAGTCCCCCTGCACCCTGAGGCTCCCTTCACCAATAGATCTAGAATCTCTGATCCTTCCTTGCTTTTTCAACTGGCCAGCTCGGGTCTTTTTCCTTCTAGCAAATGTATCTGACTCTTGATAAGACCCACCTCTGGGGGCGGGGGATGACTAGAAAAAGATGCCAGGCACACTCAGAGTAGGCATGCCAAGGTCAACTGACCTGGGTTCTGAAGACCTATTTGTTCCCAGAAGCCCAGCTTGGAAGCTGGGGACTAGTTTGGCACAAGGCTTCCTTTTACCGGGGCAGTCAGGGTTCAGGAGCAAAGACTGATCTTGTTTCCAGAATTGCTCACAGAAAAGATCCACTGCCCCAGGACTCACTGAGGAATCTCATTGCCGGCAGGGATTGGAAGTACCACCGGTGACTGACGGCTTATCTGTCCTGCTTTGGGACTATGGGACCATGGGATGATATTAAAGATGAATAAAAACCTTTGCCCAACGATGAGTGACAGTCTATGCTTCCAGCAGATCTACTATGATATGAACTACTCCAAAGTGCACACATGCTCGAACTCAGGACGTTTCATGGGGAGCGTTAGGGTGAGGTATAAACATGGCCAGGAACTCTGTCTTAACACCAGGCTCCCGTCCCTCTGGCCTTGAAGACTGTGCCTTGAACTGGCATCCAACTCAGATGTCCCCACAGCAGGGACGGGCATGTCTCCTAGTGGTACTCACTGCAGAAAAGTAATGAGTCACACTCTCAGGCTTAGGGAGGACAGTAGCAGAGTGTGACCATGTCACCTGGCCCTATCTGGTGCTTCATGGGCCCGTGGGTCCCCTGACAGGGTTCTCCTGTTTGGCAGGAAGGACAGTGAGTCATTTGGAGGAACTGTCATTTCAAACACAGCTGAATCGGGCCCTGGAGACACGCCTTTGGTCAGGTACCCTGACACCCCAAGAACAGATATCCTCGGGCAGGTGGCTGAAGCTCTAGTCAGCTGTCATGCTGAGTCCCAGGAGCTGCCTGGAGGACCCCGCCTTGCTTCTGTTTTGCGTTATGGCCACACTGGTGAATCCATATGCTTATTTGTGAGCACACAGGGACGGCAGGACTGCTGTGCTATCTAGTGGACATGTTAGCTCTGAGGTTCCCCTCCCCACTCCCCCCCCCCAGGCCCTACAGAATGGTTCTCAGAGTCTTACCCGTGCGATGTCAGCTCTCGGGCTTTTAAGACAGCGATGACTCTCCCCCGCTGGGCACCCGAGTTCTTCTCCAGGCCGATAACAATGATATCTCCCCCATGCCTAAGAAAACAAAGCCAAGAAGGGGCAGAGTGTGTTCAGGAGGCTGTACGCGCCGGTGGGGATAGGACCCGTGTGTAGGCAGGTCCGGAGCCTGACGTTTGTGAATGGAGTAAGCGGGAGGGGAGGCAGTGTGACACAGGGAAGGACCGTCTATAGGAAACCTGGGCATGGTTCTTGTTTAGGGGCGTCTCGAATTTTCTGATGGACAGATGAGCTTCTGGGTGGACAAACTTAGATTTTTTGAGAAATCACTCCCAATTCTAAAACCAAATGGCAAAGCCCTCTTGGGAGAACTGCCCAGATGGATTTGGGAATCTTTTAAGAATCCATGGGTTCCACTCGCCCCAAAGCAAGCGCATCGGACAGCTCAGAAATGGCACTCCCACATCAAGAAACTTACCTAGGGACCCAGATGAGGTCCCTGACAGCAAGAACCTTCACAGCCTGCAGGTGCTGGCTGAACGGCTCCCCATCCATGGGGGTCAGGTCAGGCTCGGCGCTGTCAGAGGTGACACTGGGCCTGTCTGGGTCTTCATAATCCGTGGAGAAAGGCACACTGGAATAGCTGGTCAGGGAGCTGGGCAGACTGGAAGGGGACCTGGGATCTCGGCGGGGTGGGGACGAGGAGTAGGAAGACATGGAGCAATAGTCGGTGAGTGACTCCTGGTGGTTCAGGATCTGCATGCCCAGCTCCTCACTGTACATGATGCTCACATCTGCAAGGCACTCCTCCTCAGGCTCCTTTGAGGTGATTACGTGATTGCCTGGGGCTTCTGGGACCGAGGGCTGCACAGGAAACGTGTCCCTGAGAGGACTGGGGTCCCCACAGAAGTACCGGGCACATAACTGGTAGGTCGCTGAATGGTACATCACTAAGGAGTTGGCCTTGTCATCTAGGCACCAGACGACCTCCTCCCCTCTGCAGTCTGAGCTGCACACAAGTGACGTGACCGCCGAAGGGGCCGTGTAGGGCTCCAGCCGCCTGCTGATGTCCAGGACTGTGCAGTCGATGATGAGGAGGCCGGGTCCGTTGCTGTACCAGACCTCGGACCCACTGTTGACCACCTCCATGGCTTTCACTGGGTAGGGGTTCTGCCGCGAGTCTTCGTCAGGGATACAGAACTTGGACCTGTTGGCTGTGTGTGAGCACAAGTAGGAACAGCTTTCTTTTGGGGTGCCCCGGACCACAGGAAACACAGCCACAAGTCCATCAGCCAGGCCGGCCAGCACCAGAAAGGAGTTCTGTGGGGGAGGGGACAGGGACACATGATGCTCTTTCATGTCACATGCTCTGGGAGAGAAACCACAGGCCCTGGACTCATCTCCATCTGTGCCTCAAGTGCGCCCATGATTTCCCTTAAGGCCCCAGAGAAGCAAAGCCTTTGCAATCCTGATCCGCTCAGGAGTCTCAGGCCTCTGTCCAGAAAAGTTGTGGCCTTGCCCCGGAAGAGCCATGTCCATCTTTGGTGCTACAAGGCAAGGGATATACCAGGGAGGAACCGTGTCCATAGTGCTGAGGGCATCCGGCAAGGGTGACACCTCCTGGGACTGGTCCCTTGCTGCATAAGCAGCAGGGAGCTATTTTCCCTGGATGCCATGAAGCCCTCACTGAAAGGCATGGCAGGATGTCTTCCCTATTGTAAACAGCTTATCAGTATAACAGCTGTTGTGGGCATGCCCACACTAGGTGGAGTACTCATTGCCCATACTAGGTAGAGTGCTCCAGAGAAGCAGGGGCCAGATCTCTGTGCCCACCACTGCCACCTTGGCACTGGACTGGCCTAGGAAGGGTTAAGTCTCATTCATCTCTCTGGCCCTGGACTCCACTGTTCCCATCAAGTAGACAACATGTTTCTAGAAGAAACAGCTTCTAACTTAACTCTCCTACAGGCATGTCTTGGCCCCAGGTGCCCCCCCCACTCTGAAAAGCCTGGGCTGACACCAGTGAGGATCTCTGACTTACCATGAAGCATGATTTCCTCTGTAGCCACCCACCAGAGGTCACCACGCAGAGGTCAAAGTTGCAGGTACAAAGCCAAATGCAGGCTTCCCGGGGCATCTCCCCAAAAAGATACAGGGCGCAGTAGGCCAGGTGGAACACCACAGAACCAAGTCAGTATTCAGGACGGAACAGGATCCCAGCCTCGTTCCAACCAGGAGGAATGGCAGAGAGCCACTATGTTGGGAGTCAGGGTGTGTGTGTGTGTGTGTGTGTGTGTGTGTGTGTGTGTGTGTGTGTAGAGGGGTGGCCCGGCTGTTCAGGATAGTGGATGAGTGTGTGTGTGTGTGTGTGTGTGTGTGTGTGTGTGTGTGTAGAGGTAGCCCGGCTGTTCAGGATAGTGGATGAGTGTGTGTGTGTGTGTGTGTGTGTGTGTGTGTGTGTGTGTGTGTGTAGAGGTAGCCCGGCTGTTCAGGATAGTGGATGAGTGTGTGTGTGTGTGTGTGTGTGTGTGTGTGTGTGTGTGTAGGGGTAGCCCGGCTGTTCAGGATAGTGGAGTGAGTGGGCCTCTCACTCAACATCTACAGTAGAGAGCCCAAGGAAAGTTTCTTAAAATCCATCTTCAGGATTTAGGTCAATAAAGCAGCCAGAGCAAACAGGCCATAAGTCTTTCTGGATCCTGGCTCTGCTGGCCAGCGTGAGGAACACCACGTCCGGCGGGATGTGAGCGTACGTGTGCAAGAACACACGGGTCTGCCCTGTGTGGCCTCTGCAGGACGACCTCCATGGGGGCAGGCACCCTGTACAGGAGGCTCACACAGAGCTTGCTTTATTCTCCCTGCTCAGGCAGGAGGTGCGCCCTGGCTGGGGCTCTGGCCGTCGGGGTCCTTCAATAATGCTTTGTGTCCGGTTCTCCCAGGCTATGATGCAGGGAGATCCCAGCTGCCCAGGCCTGCCCCTGGGGCAATAGCCATAAATGAATAAGGTTCATTTCATACCTATTTGCATCTCTCCTTTTTCCTTTTATAAAGAAATGAAACTAGAGCAGCAGGAAGAGAAGAGCCCACAGATTTGGGAACTATCAGGAAGTCACAGTAACTTAGTTGCCAAGTGCCCGGCCTAGAGCTCTGGGATCCATAGGGTTGGAGACCTGTCTCATTACTCTTAACACCCCCATTGCATATAGACAAATGGGGATCACATAACGATAGTCAGTGTATCTTAAAAAGCGGTGTAAGGAAGTGCTCCTTATGCACTGGGGGTGAGTACCCCTTACATCCACAGGACCCTCATAGCTTTTCTGGACCCAGGGAGGGCAGCAGAACCCGGGAGAGCAGGCAGTGCCCCACAGCTTGTCAGAGGAGGGGTCAAGGCTCTGGATCCTGACAGTTCAACAGGAGGGCTGCTCCTGGACAAAGCCGGGAAGGTGAAGGCCCTGCATCTGATGTTTGGAGAAGGCCCAGGGCCTGTGCAGTGATGGCCTGGCCAGCCCTGGTGAGGCTGGATTCAATGCCAGGATGTGGTGGAGCTGGCTTAGACTAGGGATGGGGAGTACACTGAGTGGATGGGTCAGGAGGGTGAGGAAGTGCGTCTCCTGGGCAGTGCTGAGCAGTGCTGGGCAGTGCTGGGTCTTTGAGAGGAGGCAGACACAGACAGAAGGGAACCAGCTGCCCCAGTCATCAGGAAAGACAAGGCAGGCTGGGGAGAGGCTCCTGATCCCCCTGTCTGGAGAAGCGTCCATCTGCCACAGCTTGTTTCATCCTTTACCCCACTATGAACCTCATCTGAGTCAGGGGCTCTGGCATTTGCTCACGGACAATAGCTGTTCCATGTTAATGATGGTCAACTGTGTCTCTAAAGCCGACTGTGACCTGGGCAAGGTGGCCCGGGAAGGTGTGACTCTGCTGTCCCCAGCTCGATCCATTGTCTCCAGCGAGGAGAGCCTCCCACACAGAGTGACTGGCCTAAACAGCCCTCTCTCCCACCTTACCTTTTTAATAACGGGCACTGCCAAGAAGCAAGTGACGACAGCCGGGGTGTCCAGGGCCTGCTGGGGCATGCTCAGCGGGCACATGCCTTTAAGACTGTAGATATAGATTTTCTGGTCCTACAAAAGGAGGCAAGCCCACTGTGAGAGCCAGAGAAAGAAGGGACTGTCCTGTCCTAGTAGGATGTGTTCAGCCTGGGGAACCCCTTTGTACCTTAAAAAGGCAGCGTTTTGTTTGGCTATTCATTTCAGTTTTTTGTTTGTTTGTTTGAGCAGGATTTCTTCATGTAGCCCTGGCTGTCCTGGAACTCACTCTGTAGACCAGGCTGACCTCAAACTCAGAGAGATCCGCTTGCCTCTGCCTCCCAAGTGTTGGGATTAAAGGTGTGTATACCACCACTGCCCAGAAATTTCTGCTTTTTGTAGAAACTCTAAGACATACAGAACAGTCTGCAAGAAAATTAACTCACTGATAGTCTTTAAGAATGGTGGTGCATGACTTTAATCCCAGCACTCGGGAGGCAGAAGCAGGCGGATCTCTGTGAGTTCGAGGCCAGCCTGGTCTCCAAAGCGAGTTCCAGGAAAGGCACAAAGCTACACAGAGAAACCCTGTCTCAAAATACCAAAGCGGGGGAAAAAGAATGGAGGACATGACATCTCAGAAGCTTGCTTGCTGCAAGCTGCAAGAATATATTATAGAAATTCAGCTGTATATAATAAAGCTATAACTAGAAAGGTCAAGGAATCTTTCTAGAGAGAAGCCATTTATCAGGGAATATTTGGTGTCGTTCAGCTTTTAATATTCATCTGCTTCTTGCTATGAATTTCTTGTGCTCAAATTTTCCCCAGGAACAATGTGTATGGACATATACACTCAAAGTACTTGGATAAGGTCATGTAGCCAAGGTTTCCTGCCTTCAGGCTCCCTGCTCCCTTTTTAGCATTTGTATTGGGTATCTGTTTTTTGCAAATATCTCCTTTAGCTACACCCAAAGATAGGGCCAGTTCCAGACAAAAGCATCCAAGGAGGAGCAATGAACAGAACAGCTGGCCAGATCACCTGCTAGGTGCCTGAAGTCCCTGAACTAAGGTAAAATATTCTTTCAGGGATAGCCTGGCTCCTAGGTGCATAGCTTTGCTTCTTGTGCAAATCAAGTTCGGATCTCCCCCTCCTCTTACAGCCCTAGAGCACCTTCTTAGAACAAAAGGTTTTTTGCATAACCAGGGACAGTAAAGACTGGAGCAGAATTCCCTGTCCAGGCAGAGTCGCATGGCCAGAGGAGAGAGGAACAAGGCAGAGTTTTCTGTAGATGGTAGGGCAAATGTGGTATGGCTGGAGGAGAGAGGAGCAAGGAAAAGTTTTGCAGATTGTAGGAGGACTTGAATGAGGTCAGGAGAGGAAGGAAACATGGGAGATGGAGGAATGGAAGACGAAGATGAGATCAACAGCAGAAGAGTTTAGTTGGGGCTATGAGAGGACAGGAAAAGTAGGTACAGAGAAGAGCTGAGCATGAGGATGGAACTGGGAAAATTTCAATATCTTGAGTGTGAGGACAGAGCTGAAACTGTATAGATAGGATTTTGTCTTAGAGAAATAAAGTAAACAGACAAAAGAACATGGTGTATTCTTTTCCCTCAGATAACCCCACACCGGGTGTAGTGTCTTCCCCAGGACTCTGGGAAGGATTTTCTCAGGGCAGGCCCCTGGGAAAATTCCGATACTTGCTGTGGGTGTGCATGAGCATGTCACTATCAGAGTGGGGTCACAAGACAATGACACTGTGCCCTAGGTAGAGCCCTCCACTCCTTTTACAGTCAATATGGGGTCAACTCCCCTGTCCATTACCTTTTTTTTAATTTAAAAGCTTTTTTTTATTTTACATACCAACCATAGTTCCCCCTCCCTTCCCTCCTCCCACTCTCCCCACCCCCATCCACTCCTCAGAGAGGGTAAGTCCTCCCATGAGGAGTCAACAAAGTCTGGCATATCAAGTTGAGGCAGGACCAGTCCCCTCCCCACCTGGATGGAAGCTGAGCAAGGTATCCCTCCATAGGGAATGGGCTCTAAAAAGCCAGTTCATGCACTAGGGATAAATCCTGGTCAAGCTCCCAGGGGCCCCACAAACTGCCCAAGCCACACAACTGTTACCCACATTCAGAGGGCCTAGTTCAGTCCTGTGCAGGTTCCTTTGAACATATTTAGTGAATTTGCTGTTGCTACTAACAACTGAATTGGGATAGGCATTCTTAGAGATCTCTCTTCGTGTATTCTCTATTCTCTTAGAACAAATTCTTTATTCTTGAGGTCTCAGTAGAATGGGTACTTTTGGAGATCTCGTCCATATTTAGCCATACTTCTAAACAGTCATGTAGATGGACTGCAATGACCATAGCCCCAGAGCATGTGATCTGGGGCAGTCTTTGGATTTCTCACAAGACAGCTGCTTGGGTCTTCCAATGGAGAGGGGGCCAAAAGGTCTAGGGCTGAACTGTGCTCTGCAGCACTCACAGTGTTATAAGGAAACACGGCACACCACCAACACACCCAGTTTCTCCTGTTAAGAGTATCCAGCCTGGGGCGGTGGTGGCACACGCCTTTAATCCCAGCACTCGGGAGGCAGAGCCAGGCAGATCTCTGTGAGTTTGAGGCCAGCCTGGTCTACAGAGTGAGTTCCAGGAAAGGCACAAAGCCACACAGAGAAACCCTGTCTTGAAAAACAAAAAAATAAAACAAAACAAACAAACAAACAAAAAAGAGTATCGAGCCTGTCCTCACCACCCAGCTGGTGGTATGCAGGAGCCAATAGCAGTTCATTGTTCTAGGATGTTCTAGATCCTAGAACTTTGTTCTAGGATGTTCTAGAGATGACATTGTTCTAGGGATTGCTCAGGGACAAGCTGGGGTTACCTGATAGTCAAGTTGACCTGGAAACCTTGTATTTTTACAAATCTGGTCTTCTTGGGAGCTGCACCCTCCCCCCAAAGCCCCCCTTGCCATGGGCCCTGCAGGCTGACAGTTACCTCGGTGGCTATCCATACTGAGCTCTGGACCTTGAGCTGGCAGCTCAGCTTCATCCCGGCACAGGCCATCCTCTGCACTTCCAGAAGGCCCTTCTCTGTGTTGACCACTGTATAATTCCTGTGGTTGGCAACAACTTGTGGTCAGTTCCAGATAGCCAGCGGCCACCTCCTTCCCCGGGCTGGTGCAACCGCCTTAGAAGAGGTGTAATCATATAGGCCTAAAGGGTCTGCCACAGGCTCATATTTTAAAGATTTGGTTCCCAGGTGGAGACACTCCTGCTGTGTCTGAGGCAGAGGGCAAAGCAAGCATCCTCAGGTAGATGAAGGAGGGTCTGTCCCAGCATCCACAGACTAGGTTGGCTCTGGAGTCCCAATACTATGCTCCCAGAAGCCTCTACCAGCTTCCTTGCTTCTCCTGTGTCAAATGCTCCAGGCCCAGGCCTGGAGTCAGCCATGGGATGAATGCTGCTTCCCTTGGTACTTAGAGATCATATCCCAATCCTGGGGTACTCATGACATTTCTTTGGGTTTTGGTTTTTAGTCCTCTGCAATGGACAGAACTGGAAATGGTTTATTTTCCCCTCTGTCCACGCCTCCCTGCTGCTAGCCTAAGAGCCTAAGATCCACAGAAACTGCAACCAGACTGACCTCAGGGAAACTGCAGCGTCCACCCCACCGATCCCACCCGACTTTCCCACCCGACTTAAGTCTCACGTTGTCTAAGCCTCCCCAGTCTGCGACAGCAGCAAGTGCGTTCTCCTGGGACCATCTGAAGACTACTCTAGCCTGTGAAGCTCTCACGTTGGGAGCAGGAGGGGTAACATGCACTGGCCAACCCTGCAGGGGCCGTCAGGAGACCCTGATCTCTTGGAGATTCCAGCCTTTGCCACGCCCCTTCTGGTGCACTTGCCTCTGGGTCTCAGGAATTCTTTCCCCCTCCCAGTGGGACTTCCCTCCACTCCACCTCAGACACCTTGCCCTCTGCTGCTGACCGCTCTGTGGGCTACGCTACGTTGACCATCAGCGGCCTCCCTACCCTTTCTCAGCTCTTCTGCTCACTCTACCTTGGGTCATATCTAGCTGGGGACTTTCTTGCTTCCTAGGCCCATTTCTGTGTCCTCCCTATTTTATGGTCTCAGGCCCCATGGCCCTTCTCTCTAAATGCTCCCTTGAAAGGCCCTCAAGTCCTGTTCTCTCTCTCCTTCCTGGTGAAACATTTAGGTTTGTAAGCCACCTTCTGCAGTCTGGGAGCTGGGGTGAGCAGAACCTGGGGGCACTAGCCGCACAGCCAGGCTGGTGGGTTTTACCACGGCTTGCAATGGGTCTCAGTACTGCTCTTCAGGCGTCCTGGCTCCACACACCATGGTGGCCGCTTTGGGCTCTCTCTTTTCTTCTGCGATATCTCACTCCCCCATTCTCACTTCCTTCCTGCCCCTTCACTATGAAAACGAGTTACAACTGGAAGGCACTGCCTGTGGCCACTTATTACAGGGTGACCCTTCAGCTCTGGTCCCTTGCCTCTCTCACGTCACTCCATTGGCTGCTACACTCGTCCACCTTCAGCATCATCTGATGTCCTTCATGCTCGGGGTATGAACAACTTCACCTTGAAGCAGCCCTCTCCCTGGAGTTGGGTTCCTCACACACCCTAGCTTGCCCTTTCTTTACTTCCCGTAGCTTCAAAACTGTGCCTGTGTCGATCTGTTTTTTTCCCTTCTTCCGTCTCGACTGTGCTCTAACCGGGCTTGGGCTCTGCTGTCTGCTACATAATGTGTGCCATTGACGTGGTTCCTTTCCTGTTCCCAGTGCCACCCGAGACATAAGCAGGGAAGGACAGACTGGAGACATTACCTGGACTCCTCCTTCCCATCCCAGAACACCACAGTGTACTCCTGGCCCTGGGATGAAAAGAAGGCCGACTGCTTCCCACAGGGCAGCATGTACATGAAGGTGGCGAAGGTTGGGTCCTTCATCTGGCTCACGACAGACAGGGCCAGTGGGCGCTGCGGGCGAGAGAATCCCAGTGAGCACAGCTTTGCGGTTTCCCTGGGCACCAGGCAGGGGAGTATGAGAATCTTCCCACTAGGGTTAACCTGACTGAAAAGTCTTCAGAACACCCTCCCACTCCAAAACACAAAGGCCCTTCATAATCTCTGGGTCATCATGGCCACAGTAATAGGCTCAGTTGGTCTGGTATCAAAGGCCCATTGTGTCCCACCTTAATCCCAGGACATAAACTTTCGGAAGAGATCTGTCTCAGATTGTATTCCTAATGTGCTGCATTAACCATCTGATTTGATGGACAAGGGCTAAGCTTGATACTAAGGGCCTCTTCTGACAGACAAGGAGCTGCCTTTAATAACATAACAGGGTCCCTGCTTCCCACAAGCAAAAATTCCCCCTGCTCTCCCATGGGGACTACATTGCCACAGTGGGTTTGATATACAAACTGAGTGGTACTCAAAAAGCTCCAGGTTTCAGAGTGTTGAGAGTTTGGATCTTTGGATTGGAGATGTCCAGCTAGCATGTAAATATTCTAAAAATCTGAAAAACTCCAAAACTTGAAATACTTCTGGTCCCAAGTACACAAGTTGGGGAGAAAAAGGTAACTTTTCCTCAGACAGATAGACTGACAGACAGACATGCAGGCACGTGCATGTACATACACACCAAGCCTGGGAGGTATATTATGGGAACTAAAGCTCCGTCTAGAGGAAACAAACAGAGCCGATTGCCCAGCTGTCCCTAGGGAGGGTGGGTGAGCAGGCACACACGTGCTTTGGAGACCCACAGCCCCCGCCACCAGGGGAAGAGGGGTCCAGGCTCCACTCTCGTCCACGTACCTTCTCCGGCTTGGTGTCCCAGCACTCCATCATGAGCGCCTGGAGTCGATGGAACTGCACTTCCTCCGGCTGCCCCAGGACTGGGCGGATGCCCTTGGACAGCTTCTTGGCAATCTGAAGTTGGTGGTGGCCCAGGGCAGGACGCTGTCCTGACAGCAACTCGTACAGAACCATTCCATAGGAGAACATATCTACCTGGGCAGAAAGGCAAGCCAAGTTAGGTCTCCTGCCTGGGCCCAGCAAATGTAGAATGCTGGCCCCGAGGAGGAAGGAACAGGAAGGCACAATTAGATAAGGAAAGCATAGACCCTCCCCAAAGGGAGATCCTCATCAGTCCACCCATCAATTCATCTGTCTACCCTGATCTGTCCAAACATCCAGTCAGCCATCATACCTGTCCTTCCGTCCATCTACCTATCCATTTACCCTTCCTTCTTCCTGTATTATTTACATATCCTCCCATCCACCCATTTTCCCACCCATTTCCAGACATACACACAGAAACTGCTAATAACCAGGCACCAATTAAGGGCTCCAGAACCAAGGCACCAGAGGGCTGTATCTGAAACTCGTAAAAAGGGGAGTGTCGCCTAGACTGCAACTCTTTTGTTTTCTCATTTCAATTACCATCGAAAGACCCAGCAAGGAAAGAGTTACACAGACCCCCTGTATAAGTCGGGGAACGTCATTCACAAGAGAATGTCTGAGACAGAGCTGGCAGTTTCTATGTGACTGTTCTTATCACAGCCTCTTGGGTGAAGACCTTGTCTGGGTCCGCAGCTACTGAGAAGCTTCTCGTTTCTATTGGTTTGGTTTTGCCCTTTCCCAACTCGGGCAACAGCCACAGGTGCTGAGTTAGCCCACGCTGGCTTGGGTCATTCTCAAGGTCCATGGCCCATCTGAAAGTAAGGCACTAGTAAGAAATCAGAGAGCGTGTAAGACGGTGACTCAGCCGGTAAAGGCACTTGCTGCTAAGCCCGATGAGCCAAGTTCGATCCCCAGAACCCAGATTGTGGAAGGCAAGCGCCAACTCTTGCAAACTGTCATACACTGATTTCTATGCACAGGTCCCCGCTAAATAAATACGCATGTAAATAGGTATAATAAAAATAAGTCAGAGTCAAGGGGGCGGTGAGTGGACAGGCTGGCATGACACGCATCTACAGAGCAGCTCTCTGGACTCAGCTCCTGTCTGCGCCACAGCTGGCTGCACAGCTGCCTGGGAAGCCACACTCATTGTCCCTGCACCCGCTCTCTCCTGGCTTGGCACTTAACCAGCACCTCATGTACCAGGAACTTCTACCACCTTTATCTGGTGCTTCTCAAGAGCACCCTGCAGGGGTGGTTCCCATTCTGTGCATTAAATGCGATAGTCAGGATCTAAATGCAGATGCATTCCCGTCCCGGACTCTTTGTCCACAGTTTATAGTTTGTGTGATGTTTGTGAACTGAAGTTACAGAAGTGTGAAGCGAGGGCTGGGGAGATGGCTCCGTAGGTAAGGTGCTTTCTGGGAAAGCATGAAGATCTGGGTTCGGATCTCCAACACCTACATAAAAGCCAGGTGTGACAGTGTCTGGAATCCCAACACTGGGAGGTGGAGCCAGGAGGCTCCCAGGAGCTCATTGGCCAACAAGCCTAGTCAATCAGGGAGCTAGAGGCAGGTTCAGTGAGAGAGCCTATTTTAAAACCTAAGGCGGAGAGTGACAGGAAGACACTAACGTTGATGGATGGGCAAGCACACCTGCATACACCTGTGCACACACACACACACACACACACACACACACACACACACACACACACACACAAACTAAAGCAAAAGCAACAACAACAACAAAAACCCCCAAAACAAAAAAACATCTAAAGCTAAGGACAGGTCAGCCTTTTAACAAGCAGGCAGATCACAGGCCCCAGCACCTTCTAGTCAGAGCCAAAATCTCCCACACTGAATATAGGAGAGAGAGAGAGAGAGAGAGAGAGAGAGAGAGAGAGAGAGAGAGAGAGAGAGAGAGAACACTGGAGGGGGGGCTGGCACCCCAGGACTGGCTGGCTGGCTTCTCACAGGACCTGGGCTCCTGCTCGGCACAGCTGGGTTTGGGCATGATAGCAGGACAGGCAGATACCTTCTCGTCATACACAATGCGAGGCCTGATCTCCGGAGCCTGGTAGCCGGGGGTGCCCTCCACTCCCAGGGCACCCTCATGAAAGGACTGCCGCGAGATGCCGTAGTCCGAAAGCTTGATGTTGACATGCTCCTTGACACTCAGGGACCACACCAGGATGTTGTCTGACTTGAGGTCACAAAAGATGATGTTCTTCTTGTGCAGGTAGGCCAGGCCGGAGGCAATCTGGTAGGCTATTTTTTGGGTGAGCATATGTCCCAGAGGCATAAAGGAAGAATCTTGCAAAGAAAACAGTACCTATGTTCAAATTTATCAAACTTAAGATCCAATCAAAGTAGCATTATAGAATCTGTCTTTCATTTTCCCCTCTGTCTCCCCTACTTTTTGAATGGGATTAGCAGGTTGGCTTGCATGGCACTATTGGGAAGTTATGAGACCTCTAAGAGGTGGAGTCTTGTGCTGGCTAGTTTTATGCCAACTTGATCCAAGACATAATCAGTTTGGAAGAGAGACTCTCACTTGAGAAAGTGGCCCCCACCAGACTGGCCTGTGGAAAAGCCTGTTGTGCATTTTCTAGATTGATGACTGATGTGTGTGGGGGGTGACTGAGCCCCCTTAGGAGGTTTCACCCTGGGCAGGTGGTCCTGGCTTATATAGGAGAGCAGGCTGAGCAAGCCCATAAGCAGGGTTCCTCCACGGCCTCTGCATCAGCTCCTGCCACCAGGCTCCTGCCTTGACTTCCCTAAGATGAGGGATGACAGCTGTAAGCTGAAATCAACCCTTTCCTTCCCATCTTGCTTTTGCTCATGGTGCTTTATCACAGCAACAGAAACCCTGATGAAGACAGGCCACGCAGATGGAAGTGAGGTCACTAGGGAGCCATCGGGACTCTAACGTTTCTCTCTCTCTCTTTTCTTAACCTCCGAGATGGCATGACATAAGCAGCCTTTTCTATAACGTCACCCCATCATAGGGCACCACATAGGCCCAAAGGACAAGGCCGGCCGACCATGGACTGAAGTCTCTAAGACCATGAGCTAAACAAACCTTTCTTTCTCTTAAGCTGTTTGTCTCGGGCGTTTTGTCGCAGTCATAGAAAACTGACTAACACATCCCCCTAATACTTTAAAGTCCCTGGATACATTCTCACTCTTCTTCTTGCTAGATGCCAGAAGGGACAGGAAATGACCTTAAGTGAGGTGGTATGCATTTAGGATAGAAAGTCTCACTCTTAGTGATCCTTTCATGATAGACCACACATGAAGTTGCAGGTGTTTTCATTAAAGGATTCAAGTACTCTGGAACTCATCTCAGGCCAACCTTGTCCTGAGGTCAAGGGTAAACTAAAGGTACAGAAACTTCCTAAATCTTTTCTATTTCCACCGAGGTTGACAAGTGCCTGGTTTCACAGCCGTTTTTTCTTAATGAAGGCAACCACCTCCCCATCTTTGGCAGCAGTTTGGGGGGAGTTGTCCACTCCTTCAGGAGAATTCTTTTGAAGTTTCTCTGAGGAATAAGATATGGCCAAAGGGATCCCAGGCTCCGTCTTAACTGGTGCCCAGTGGTGCATGTGGCCACAGGTGGGACTTGGTGATGCAGCTGGGTCTCGGGGTGCCTGCTGCTGTCTCTTGGGCCAATGGTGCTGCCTCATCTACGGCTCTGTGTCCTCCCAGTTGAGGAAGTTTTCCTCTCATAGGACTTGACATTTGCCTCTGTCTGACCCCAGAGTGTGAGCTCTTGGACTCCCCCAGCATGCCCTGACCCACGTCTGGAGTTGACAAGGCACCTGCTCTGGAGCTGGGCATACCCTGGCTCGTGGAAACCACTCACCACTCTGCTTTTACAACCCAGTTAGGCACGTGAGACAGGAGGAAACTACTGGACCAAGGCTTTCCGGAAGCCTGTCCTGCACGAGGGCTCCGCTGGCCTCACAGGAGAAGGCTGCAGGCATGTCCCTGTGGAATGCTCAGAGCGGAGGTACCTTTGGCGTTCTCCGACAGCACAGTGTTGAGACTGCTCAGTGGGGCAAGCTCCAGGGCGAAGCAGAGCGGGTGGATGCTGATGCCGATGAGCGACACGATGCAGGGGTGCTGCAAGGCATGCAGCATGCTGGCCTCCTGCCGGAAATCTGAGAAGTTCTTCATGGCATCCATGGCTCTCAGGTGCCTCAGCATGGTGTCTGCAGGACAAGGCAAGGCCATCAGCGATCCAGGGAGAATGTCAGCTGCGGGGGCATGGGCCTCCCTGTGGGACCAAGGCAAGGTAGACCCAGGTCCGGGCCAGGTGGGTTAAGGGCCACATGGCACAGGGGGCCTGCTACATTTACGGGGACTTGGGTAAGGTCAGACAGGGTTCTATCTTAACGTACACATGGTATGAGGGATTGTCACACCAAGGGCCAGGGCTCGGCCCTAAAGGGTGGAGCTGAGACTAAGGCAGAAAGTCGGGAGAAGTGATGGGTGGGATGACAGGGGAATATCCTCACTCCGGGTCTGGCTACCTCCCCTCGGACCGGGAACCAAAAACTTCATCACAACTGATGGAACCACCCAGAGTGACTTCAGGGACGTTTTCCCCGTCCCTAAGCAGCACTTCTAAAAGGAGTGTTCAAATCGACAAAAGACTCTGCTTGCCTGAGGACAGAATAAATGAGACCTTGGAGTCTACCTACCTCAGTATCCTCTCTCAACACTAACCCTCAACAAGTACTCAGTGAAAGCACCCAGGGACACCAACCCTCAACAAGTACCCAGTGAAAGCACCCAGTGACACCAACCCTCAACAAGTACCCAGTGAAAGCACCCAGGGACACCAACCCTCAACAAGTACCCAGTGAAAGCACCCAGGGACACCAACCCTCAACAAGTACCCAGTGAAAGCACCCAGTGATTTCCTTGGCAAGAAGGAAGAGGTTTGAAGATGGGAGAAGTAGGTGAACTGGACCATATTTTTGTACTTAATAATTAAACTTTGCTTAATTTTTGAGCCTGGTTATAAATTTCAGATACAAAATCACACACACACACACACACACACACACACACACACATACACACACACACACACACTGGCAGTTAAGGGCTGACTCTTTTGAGTGGTCTCAGGGTCCTGTCTGTCCATCCATCCATCCATTCATCCATTCATGTGTGTGTGTGTGTGTGTGTGTGTGTGTGTGTGTGTGTGTGTGTGTGTGATGGTTGTCTCTGTCTGCATGTTGTGTGTTGTGTCCTGCCCCCCATCTATAGTGTGTGCCATCTCTGTCTCTGTAAAGACTGTAACTCTGCGTCACTGTGACTCATCCTGAAACCCTTTACTGTGCTGTATTCAAGGACCCCAAAGGGGTGGTCCTCAGGCTATTGCTGGATGGTGTCTTCCTGCTGCAAATGATAATAGCAAGCTTCTTCCTTTCCCAAGAGCTAATGTGGCTTGCCATTTGTGACAGTACTGGGCACTCACCGAGTCCCATCTGGCTTGCTCAAGGGAGGACTGCCACAGGGCTCTACCCGCACGGCTCAGAGAGTGCCCTTACAGCTCTCAGGCACCCAGCTGCCCTTACAGCTCTCAGGCACCCAGCTGCCCTTACAGATCTCAGGCACCCAGCTGCCCTTACAGCTCTCAGGCACCCAGCTGCCCTTACATCTCTCAGGCACCCAGCTGCCCTTACAGATCTCAGGCACCCAGCTGCCCTTCACTTCAACCACCCAGCTGCCCTTCACTTCAGCCACCCAGCTGCCCTTCACTTCAGCCACCCAGCTGTCATTCCCTTGGAGGTACCAGTGACCTCATTCTCTTTGCAGCCCTTATCTGGTTCAAAGCCTGGCCCAGGAACTCTCTGGAATATAATTAGTCCCCTCCTCCTCCACCCTCAGGGTCACTGAAGGTCACTTTATTCCTTACCAAGTAGCCAGGGCCACTGAAGGTGGGAGCCACCATCGTTATCATCAGCTGGGGAGACATTTGTCCATGGCTACTGGCCTGTGGCATTCACATTAGAGGAGAAAGGTCTACAGCGGGGATGACTGAAATTCAGCCATGCTGTAAGTTCTTCCACCACCCCTGGCATTCATGCATCTCTTATCTGATGGCTCAGGACAGCACCCCTGGTGTGGCCAGCCCACAGAGGATCATCTGTCTCTGAGGCCACTAGGTGGGGTACAGCCAAGTCCTGACCATTTTATTTCCTGTTTGCATTCCTTCCCCACAGTTTTTAAAGTTGGGGACTATTGGGGTGAAAAGTCAAGCACCATGAAAGTCTTAGTGGTCCACTCCCTGGTTGTGCAAGACCGTGAGTGGCTGGCCGTTTGCCTCCTAAGGGTAAGGGTCCATTCTCGCACTGGCTCTTTGACCCATTGAGGATTTATTTTTTTATTATAGGGTGGATACGATCTTAATCTCTACCCCAGTTAGTGAGTGTGCTGTCTTCTCTCTGACCAGCAACGTCTTCCCTGCTATGTGCTGACTTCTTGAGTCCACAGGCTTCTTCTGCTTCCTAGGCAGGCCTGTGTGAAGCCCTGGAAGGAACCGGCCATGAGCCCTGTAGACTTCTTCGTGACGTTTGTGAGGTTGGCCTCATTCCTTTGTCAGCTTTGGCCTTGGCTCAGCACATGTGCATCTGATAGTCCCTTCGTCAAACTGCCCGGCTGGGAGTCAGATACCGGGATTAATCATAATTCCAAATGTTTTTAATTACTGCTATGGTGGTTATTTTCTGATGGTCACTGCTGTGCATGGGAACGCCACTGAATTCTAATATCCTGCTCATGTCCAGGACTTTCAGGGTACTTTTATTAATCTGAGGTATGTCAACCAAGTCTGTTTAGACCAGTGCAGAAAACTATTCCCTTCAAAGAATAATAATAAAAAAAATTCCCTTCAAAGAATTGCCAATTGGTTTCTTCCTTTCTGATTCCTTTGTAATTTTCTATGATTCTAATTTTTCTACCAAAGAACATACATTGGTTCTATGATATCAAGGTGACTTATCCTAAACAAGGGACAGTTTAGCTGGCTGGAGTGAGGTGGCCTGGGCTGGGCACTGGATGGCGCTATGGTTAGAATGTGTCTCCCCATTCATCCACACCCAACGTTCATGTGTAGAAAACTGAATGTAGCCATTTCAAGACTGTTAGTTATGACGGGAGTGGGCTTGTTAGAAAAGGAAATCCACCCCTTCTTGATCTCTGGCTCACGACTCTCTCACTCTTTGCCTTCTGGGATTATCCCATAGTATGGAGACCCTCCAGCATTAAGCACTTGGCTCTCTTAAACCCCAGAACCTGGAGCCAAATAATTTCCTTTTGTGTAGCAGTTACCCAGCATGTGGTATTCTGTGGTAGCAACAGACATGGATTAACAGGGGTACTGATGGTCCCTCCCCCTGGAAAACATTCTTGGACTGCATATGATATGCCGAGCTGAGTGTGCTGCATCTTGGTGGCTTTCTTTGAGGGGTGTAGGATGTGGGGGTAGTGGGAAGAGCGCATTCCAAATAGCTGTAGGGTTTACCCCATCTCTTGTCTTTCATTGTTGTGGAATATTAGTTGAAGATGCGTTACATTTGTCATGCTGTGGAATTTTTGTTTAATGATGGAAAGATGTGTTGCATTCTTTTATGTTCCTTTTGTATAACTCTGTGAAGCTGTGTTACTGTGCCTGTCCAATTGTTCTAATCAAGGGCTGAACTGTCAATAGCTAGGCAGGAGAGAGGATAGGTGGGGCTGGCATGCAGAGAGAAATAGGAAGAGATAAGAGAAGAAGGAGAATGAGAAAAGGAGGAGAGGAGGATGCCAGGGCCAGCCACCCAGCAGATAGCCAGCTGTGGAGTATGAAGGGAAGAAAGATACATAGAAATAAATAAATGAATAAATAAATAAAGAAAGAAAGAAAGAAAAAAAGAAAGAAAGAAAGGTAAAGAGCCCAGAGGCAAAACATAGTTAAAGAGAAAAAGAAATAGGATAATTTAAGTTAGAAAAGCTGGCTAGAAACAAGCCAAGCTAAGACTGGGCATTTATAAGTAAGAATAAGTCTCTCTGTGTGTTTATTTGGGAGCTGGGTCACGGGCCCCCAAAAAGTGAAAAAAAAAAAATCAACTACATTTCACTGTACAGCTTTCTGCATGCACAGGAGAAGGCTGGAGGGGTCCTGCAGATGAGGACTCTGCCTGATACCGACTGCTCTTCCCACGTGCGCCAGCCTTAGGTGGGCACAAAGCTGACAGAAATAGCAGGAGTGGTCTCTGCTGACACACTTCTGTCCAGGCAGGTAGCAACATCCAGGCCTCGCTTAGCTTGGATCTCTCACCTGCACTCCACAACCTGTCAGGCCAGGCACAAAGCAGAGCTGCGCCAGCCATACCAGCCCCCCAGTCCTCCTAACCTCCTGCCCCAGGGGCATGCACGGCCTCTGTCCTCCCTACGGTGGCCTGGAGTTTGGACGCAAGAGAGTTCACGCATCTGAAGACAAGAGGGCTGGCTACGGCACCACCCCCCCCCCCCCCCCCCCGTTACCTGCTGGGGCATTAGCGGAATTCTTAAACTTCTTGATGTGGAACCGCTTCACAGCCACAGGCTGGCCCTGGTACCGGGCCCGGTAGATGACGGTGCCACTGCCGCCTTGACCCAGGATGCTGCTCTCGCCCTCCGTGTGCTCCAGCCTGCTGTTCTCCAGGAAGAGCCTGCGGCACATAAAGCGTAGGGGTTAGCCTCCACCCTCGGACTCAGCGGATAGCTTCCCTTCTGGGAGAATAGCAGTTCAGGGTTAGCCTCCACCCTCGGACTCAGCGGATAGCTTCCCATCTGGGAGAAAAGCAGTTCAAAGGCACTTGGGGACTGACCCTGGATCTACCAGATGGCAGGCAGTCAACCTGGGCAGCCTGTGCAGTCTTGTCAAGCTTCATTCTCCTCCTCTGTGTTGTGGACACGTCACAGGGACCCCTTGAGAGATGCTGAGGAAGCCTGGCTTAGGGGATCTCTCTGATTATAGTGGGCAAAGATTAAGGATCCCTCTCTGCGATTTACTACGAAGCTTTTGTGCTTTGAGAGCTGTCGTCCCTGGGGTACACTGTACTATTTACTGCTAGCTTAGTTTTCTTCTCTCCTTCTTGTTAGGTGAGATCATCCTCTGTCGTCTAGAGCTGGTGTCTCCACAGCGGGAGCCGAGGGCTCCACGGTTTTAGCCACTGTGCTGGTCTGTGTATTCTGAGCCTTGTGGAAATCAAGATTTCTGTGGGCTTCTAGAAAAGTACGGCTGCTGTTCCTTGCCCCCCTCAGCCTTCTGTGGAAACGTCTGGGCCCTATGGCTCTGGAGTAAGAAGCTAAGGAGCATGGGGCAGAGTTGGAGCCTCTCACAAAGCTCAGCTAGAGGATGGGACAGGATGGGATCTGTGGGTACAGAGGTGCCGACTTTGGCTCTAATGACTCTGGGGCTAACATGCGGGGTTTGGTACTTTGAGGTGGGGCATCCTTCTTCACCCCTTCACCGACTCTGGGCCTGCGCCAGGACCCCTAAGCCTCTGACTTCCTGAGACCCCTCTCTGTCTTCAGAAACAGTGGCATGAAAGACAAAACACGAAGTAAAGAAGAGAGAGAGAGGGCTGGGGGGGGGGGGAGGCAGCCCCCTCCACTGAGGTCTATGCAGGTCCTGATCAGGGACCGGTGCCAGGTGCCTGCCACCCAGGTCAAGGGTGCCTGGAAACCCTCCCAGTCCCATAGATGCACTTGCTCTCTGCACCTTTCAGGCACAGGCTTTGTAGCTGCCCAGACTTAGCATAAATCAATCATGTCACCTGTACCCACTGCAGCCTTCGACATGGCTGAGCATGGTCTGGGGGTGTTTTTCAAGTGCCCTGATAAAACCCTTGCTTGGGAAGTACAGGTACACGGGAGCTACCTAAGATGGGACTACGGGAACCAGGGGAGTGCTATGGGCCTTTCTAAGGCTTTCTGCTAGGGCTTAGGCAAGCTTGGAAAGTGCAGGGTTCTGTAGGAGCCACAGGGCACAGCTCTGCCTGCCAAACTCCCCTGCCAGGGCTGGTTGGGCCCCAGCTGGTAGCCTGAGCCTCTATCTGGAGAGACTCCTGCTCAGGCTCTTGGGATTTTCCACTTCCTAACAGGTAACTTCATCTCAGCATCCAACTGTGCCCGAGATTAGATCCAAAGCAGCAAGGACCGTACAGTCTGGCTTCTTAAAGTCATAGAGGGAATTCTGAAGCCCACTAATTGGTGTCTCTGATCTGAGGAATACAGGCCGTAAGGTTTGTATTTGGGGTGCCTAACCTAACACCTTTCAAAACATGTGATCCATGCTTTTATGCACAATTGCATGCCCACGAAGAACCCAGGAGGGAAGAAAAACCGTTCTGCAGCAGAGTGGCGCTTGCTACATCCATCACAAGGCTGCTGGAGATACTGAAGAGCCTGGGTGAGGCTTTGTTGATTAATTGTTCTCCTTTACCATTGGGTGTTGAGCACAGGACTTCATGTGCTACCACTGAGCCACCTCCCAGGCCCATCTTGACTCAATAGATCCCCGGAAGTGGGTGTGGAGTAGCAATGCTGTGCATTCAGAGAGTGTCCCATGGGCGTTAGGAACAGAGCAGAAACATGAAAAAAAAACCCTGATCCCCTGAAGAATAAGAAGAGGAGGAGGAGGGAGAGGAGGAGGAGGAAGAAGAAGAGGAAGAGGAAGAAGGAGGAGAAGGAGAAGTAGTTAAAGAAACCAGATATAGCATGCCATTGGCAGTGATCATAGACCACAACTCCAAAATGATTGGGAATGGCTGAAATCCAAAATGATTGAAGGACTGTCCCCAAGAGTCCACACCACAGCAGTGTGTTCCCATCCACTGAAGATAGTCCGTTTTAGGGAGGACTTACATTTTGTGGCCATTTCCTTTCGGAAGGGACCAGCAAGGTCTCTTTCCACAGTATTTCCCTCCCCAGCTATCTTGGAAGGATGGAGGTAGAATAAACTGGAGTTAGAGTGTGTCGGGAGTACTGGGCATCAGCATTTGCCCCCCAAAAGGAAGATGAGGCTGCAGGTGTGGGAATGTGCCCTTTCCACAAAGGCCAGCGAACAGCTTCGCCAACCTTCTGTCCTCCAGCGAGCGACAAAGTGGGCATGGGATGGGAAGCCATTGGCCTGATTTCATTCAGGAAGCCTAGGATGGGGATCTAAGTCACTGGGGACCAGCAGGAAGGACTGGCTGGACGGTCCTTGCACCCCATGGTTAGGGCACCCGTGCGGTGCAGTTAGGGTACCGTGTGGTGAGTTAGCAGGAGAGGCGCACGGCCTGCATGCTTGTCCTGGGAGGGGCGGCAGAGCCTACCTGGCTGGGAAGTCCGTCATGAACAGCTCTGGGACAAGCTCCTGCAGTGGTACTGGGAGGTCTGGGTGTCTGGGGCAGGAGATGAAGTCCCGCTCAATGGCTGTCAGCACACAGTCTTCCATGTCGAAGTACTGCACGCTCTCCGACTTCTCATTCGGATCTGCACGCTGGGCCCAGGACGTCTCACAGACGGGGCAGGGTACATACTGTTCCATAAGTGGGGTCCCGTCACTTTCTGTGGCTGTCAGGGCTAAATGGGGACAGAGGAGGAGACAGCGCCTGTGAACCGGATGTGAGTGGGTCCTCTGAGCTGTACCCTACAACCCTGTGCCTTGTTGGCTTTACATCAGAGGGTCTGTCTACTCCTGCCTGGGCCCCAGGGAGCCAGAAATCCGGTGCCATTCTGGGATGCCTTATCTCTTTGGTTTTGATTTTAAGGCAGGGTTTGGCTGTGTAGCGGAGGTTGGCCTGAAACTCAGGATTCTCTGGTCTCAGTGTCTCATAACCACAAATGCTGGGGTTATGGCATTTTCCAACCATACTTGCCTTCTGGTGACTTTTTGGGTAGTAAAACTATTGACCCCAAAGCATTTGCCTGGGAGGAGTTACCCCGCGGTCTAGACCCAGAGTAAAAGTATTCTGCAGCCCTCGGAAGGCTGGCGGAAGTGGGCAAGATAAGAATAAGGCCTTTACTACCATGGCTGGGGCTGAATCTGAGCGACACTCCATTATCCTAACCACAGTCAGTACAGGTGAGAAAGAGAAGGCCAGTGCTCTGGGGAAGTTAAATGCAGGGGATGATGAGTATAAAAGAGCATAGGAAAGCTGGACACTTGACACCTATTAGGAGCTACATCGTTCCTGTGTCCCTCTCATTAGGAAGTGCTAAGAAAACACCCACAAAGTACCCTGGGGCAGGGCAGAGGCTTGCTTTGTACAAGACAGTGTGGGTTCCTAGATGTCCTGGGTGTAGCTGACATTCACAGGTATCCACAGTGACAGACTCTTGGCCACTGGCTCCTGGTGCTGGCTCTAGGGCACCTTGTCTCAAACGCTTGGCCAAGTTTCTTCTGTCTCAGATTACTGTCTACTTGGTCTATCTGCCAAATCCCCAGCACCTCCTGAGGCAGGGCCTGGGCTGGTAGGGAGCTACCAAGTGGTCAGAGAGTTGATACAGGCCTGGGGGGGGGTGTTGGCTGGCTAAGAGCCCTCCAGTCACCTTGACTCACACACTGGTTGATTTTCTCTGAGAAGCTCTACCTAAGCCATTTTCCATGTTGGTCACTGTTTGAAGCAACATGCTAAGAAGCCAGACTCCATGTCTGGACTAAGCATCCAGCGGCATCCTGCCGCATCCTTAAGCACTGTCCTGTTGTCCTCCTGGGATGGAAGGCTCTGGGGGCAGGTGAGTAGACCAGCTCATAGAGGCTCGTGTGACTGACAGGGTATCCTGAATCCACCCTCTACTCCTTGGCCTCTGGAAACCAGAGGCTGCAGGGCGGGGGTAGGCGGGCAGCGCTCACTCAGCAGGTTTCTTCCTACACTCCCTTCCTGCGGCTGCCCCCACAGCCTTCTCCCTGCTGTCCACTCTCTGTCCACCCTGGTAGCAAAACAAACAGAGGACCCCAAGGGCTTCGCTTCAAAAACTATTTTCTTTGGGTAAACTGTCAGTGGGGAAATGGATTCAGAGAGTCTGAGAAGGGCTGTATGGGTGGCTTGATCACCACCTGGATGAGTAACCGAGGAGGAAAGGGTACTGCAGCAGTGACCTCCTCCCGCACTGTCCCCGACACCAGGGACAGACCTCCACATTTGGGTCCTCCTAGTGTCAAGCACACATATGTCTCCAACTTACACGGGATATATATATATATATATATCTCACACTGAGCATGTCTTTGGGCCATGTGTGGGACTCAGAGATTCCCCCCACCCCACCCCCATATATTGTAGACAGCCAGGAGACCTGGTTCTGTTCCATTTCCTGTAGGTCACTCTGTTCCCACAGCACTTCCTGCCTCAGCCTAGAGCAGGACTCCCACAGAGTTAGGGCCCTCCAGCGAAGGGCTTTCTCAAAGAGACGGCCCCATTCTCATTTAAAATACTTATCTCTAAGCATGGTCAAAAGCTTGGCTCCAGAATATTCCCTTACCAGGAAACCACTGATCGATCAGGGAGTTGACATGGTCTGTGATAAAAGCCATCGCCGAGAAGTCCCTCACTTCTGACTGGCAGATGATTTTAATTCCTCCACTTTTTTTCTTTTTCCAGTTCACGTCTGAGGATTCCACGCTGTAAGCCAGAAATGAAAAGGAGCCGTTGCCAAACTATTGAGGAGCTGGGGGGTGGATTTCCCTGCTTCCAAGGATGGACTTAACCCTCAGGGACCCTAAGGGTCTCTGTGCCCTGCAGGATATTGGGGTGACCCTCGTGTTTATGTACCTGTGTTTATGACCAACCTTTCCCTTGTCCCTGCTCCTCCCACTGGAGTGAACTCAAATCCTGGGCTGTGGCTGTCCTCAGCCTGTTCAGAAGAAGGTGTGGAGGGAGTGTGGGAAGATGGGGCCCTCAGGACAACCACAGGGAGGGTCTCTGTTCCTAGCAAGCTATCAAGATAAACCCCTTTCAGGAGCAGAATTTTGACTCCAAATGGAAGAACACTGTCAGGGCTCCACAGGGCCCCTGCTTGGGTACCATGCTGACCCAGCGGGCGGGACTCCCGGATGTTCTCACCTGAGGTAGCCCCCATCAAAAGTGACCAGCAATCCTTCTTGCCAGTAGATGGTCTGGTTTCTTTTGACTCTGAATGTGCTGCAGCGATTTCTCTGGTTGCCTGTAAAACTGTAAATGGTGACTTTCCGGTTCCTGCTTTTTGTATTCTTCTTGTTTTCAAAAAGCTGAAAGACGGAGAGAAAAGACCCTGCTTAAGAATTCTGAGCTCCTCACTGGCCTTGAGTAGCGCTTGAGGAGGCCGGCCCGGCCCCGTCGTGATAAATCCCTGCCGCCGTTTTCCCACCCGCGCCTCCCACGCCCTGTGGCTCATCCCTGCTGCCAAGTCAAAGGCCACATGATCTGGAAGGGTCTCCAGGGTACCCTGGGAACAGACTTTCCAAGCGATTACAAATAGGTTGTTCTTCTCTGAACATTTTTTTTCTCCGACTTCACAAGTGAGTGTTTAATTAGATAATGTGGACAGGACAGGAAAATATAATGGAGAAAATAAACAACCGACAACTTCACACCCAGAAGGAAGAACATTAAGATTTGGGTAGGTATGAGTCCAGGAGTTTTTCCTACTACGCATATGTGTGAAAAAAATAGCAATTCAGCTCGTGTTTCTCATGCTGTATGCTTTTTGGCTGGCAGGGTGGGGGTGGGGATATAGCTCAGTGATTTGCCCACCATGCCCCAGGCTCTAGCATGAATCACAAGCATTGAAAAACAAGGTATACTTTGAAAACGTCGGGGTTACCATGCCATTAAAAACTCATTTAAAATTCATTTTCCTAAGGCGATGATAGTGATTTCTCCAACTGTTTCTGCTCTCTCCAAAATACAGTGCTATGGATATGGAAAACGCATGAGGATCTCTCTGGTTCCCTCTGTTTAGACATTCAGCAGAGGGATGTCTGGTGTAGGGTCTGACAGTTTTAAGGTCTGGGTGCATCTCAAGGTTTGGAAAAGCAGAGCCGATCATCCCAGCCACTGCCACCAGGGCTGGGCATCTTGCTGGGTTCTTTGTGGGTCTGACAGATCTACAAATAGAGAAGCTATTGCTGTGGCAATCTGCATGTCTTTGATGAATGCTGAGGCTGAACTCTTCTCCCCTCTGTCCTCCATCTGAATTTTAACAGGATTTCCTTCTGCATTGATTTCTCAGACAGGCACCCTGTTGGTGCTCCCACTCAGCTGGGCCCCCCTTTGTGAGCTCAGCCTCCCACAATGCGGGGGCTCGGTGACCTCCCACTTAGAACACTGCAGGACACAGTTCAAATGGAGGACAGAGGGACAGATGGAACTCTAGGCAAGGCAATGCCAGCACCCACTCTGTTAGCCAGCGCATCATTTTGGCATCATAAAGAGACGCCCTCCCCCCGGCCTCCCCCACCCCCAGCTCCACAACACAGGCTGTAAAGGCTCTGATCGACTTTCAGCCTCTTGCGTTTATTTTTCTTCCCATAAATGGGAAGATCAAAGAACATCTTTACTGAGCCAAGATTATAATTCAATAAGGGCACTCTAATTAGAGGGTGGCAAAGGCAAACTCAGGCAGAGATCAATGTCAAAAAGACTCAACAGTTCGACAGTTGGAGCGCATGCCAGGGACTCACAAACTGTAGGGTGTGTCACGATCCCCTGGAGGTCTTGTCAATAACAAATGGCTGGACTCCATCCTGAGGTTTCCTGGGTCAGAGATCTGGAGTTGGGGCTTGACAATGAGTATCTCTCACAGGAACTCAGGTGAGGTCAGTTTGGCTGGTCTGGGACCCCCACTTTGAGAACTGCTGCTCTAGGCAAATATTACTTCTGTGTTACTGTCTCGCATGAAATTAGAGTTGACTGACAGCCGGGCCGCCTCTCCATGACTCTGGCTGGACCCACAGAACACAATCCATGGGTTGGCTCTTCACTGGGACCAAAGCAGTGTGGTTCCATGCTTGGCTGCAGAGTGGCATCTCCAGGGAGCTTTACAAAGCCTAGATGATGGAAGCTGGGCATGGGATGCATATCTAACTCCAGTCCTCAGATTCTCCAGTGAGATGGCTCAGTGCAGATGCTTGCCACTGAGAATGACCACCTGAGTTCAGTCCCCAGGGCCCACGTGATGGAAAGAGAGAACCAATTCCTGTAAGTTGTTCTTATGATGATCCTTAGGTATGGGTGCTTACAACCAAGACTTTAAATTTGGGTCATGTGAGAAGTGCTGTGTCAATTAGAGATTCCTCTCAGGTAAGTATACAGTCAGGACAGCAAGACCATGAAGTCGGGGCTCTGGGGCATTATTAAAAATGCTAGTTCTCGGCCCAGCTCATAGCTGCTGTACTGAAACTATGGTGACTTGGTGGGAGGTGGGGATGGGGGAATTCTGCATCTGCTAGAACAAGCTCCCTGGTGACTTGGAAGTGGCTAATGTTTGGGACGACCATAACTTCAGGAGGGAGTAGGTAAGTCATATGGGTGCAAATTTGGTATTGCCAGCCTAGGTCAATGGATTCAAGCTATGTTTGCATCTCGACCCTGCATCCATCATCTCAGTGTGGCAGAGTAAACTTCAGTGAAGTCTCCCTCGCGCAGAGGAAGTTGTAGTCTTTCCCCCAAGAGTGTGCTCTTAGGAGCCCCTCCACCCCCATGGCTGCCCCTCTCAGAAGCTACCTGCAAGTCCATCTCGGCCAAGCTGATCAGCATCCGTGCTATGAACCTTTGCCAGAAGCCAACAGGCACGAAGCTCATCTTAAACACCCGCTGGATGGTGTTAGCCATTGGGTGCCGCATGCTGTGGGTGTCCAGCCCAGGTTTGGATGGAAGGAGGTGTGGGAGGAGGTAGCTGAAACACATAAGGGGAGAGATGATGATGATCGTGGCCCGAGATTCTGCGGCAGGGTCCTGGTCCCTGCAGAGGCTGGACTGTGGGAAGGCCTCTGCTGACAAAGCTCAGGCTGCCAGGGGCCCTCCCTATAGAGTTTGAGAAATCAGAGTGACGTGGAGGGAAAGCTCTGAAGACCTAAAAATGCCAGACGCAGCAAATCAGAGTCTCTTCTCAGAAAACTGGGTTGTGGTTGTGAAATCACTTAACGCTGACTCTGGTTGGTGGAGGGAAAATAAATACAGCTGCACGGTCCTGAGGACAATGCAGATATTGGGGTCAGGGTAACTGTTTTCTTGGTCTCCGGAGATGTTTATTCTTCTTGGCTAATTAAAACAGCACAACTGCCCTAAAAAGCAGAACATGGCGATTTTGCACAAAACAAATGATATTTTATGGGAACATAAGTGGACATAGCCATCGTTAAAATGTTGCATCATTGTGTGACCTAGGTGTTCTTGTTTATTGTCATGCAAAAGAGCTGGCAGCCAGAAAGTCCCTCCCCACAATTGCATCTGGAAAGTGACATCTACTATGTGCTGTGAGATGTGAGCTGAGGGGCAGGCACAGGGCAGGGACACATCAGCCTGTAAATGCAGAGGCTGGATTCTTTCCTCCTTGAAAATATTATTATTTGGCTGGAGAGATGGCTCAGGGGTTAAAAGCACTGGCTGTTCTTACAGAAAGGTCTTGAGTTCAATTCCCAGCACCCACATGGTGGCTCACAACCATCTGTAGTGAGATCTGGCGCCCTCTTCTGACCTGCAGGCATACATGCAGACAGAACACTGTATACATAATAAATACATAAATGTTTAAAAAATATTATTATTATTATGCATTTGGATGTCTTGCCTGCATGTATCTCTGTGTGCTGCATGTATATAGTGCCCATGGAGGCCAGAAGAGAGCATGAGAACCCTTGGGACTATAACTGCAGATGGTTGTGAGCCTCTATGTGGGTGCTGGGAATGGAACCCAGATCCTCTGGAAGAGCAGCCAGAGCTCTTAACTGCTGAGCCATAACTACAGCCCCTGGAATCATTTCTTAACAAAGGCCTTGCCTTCGGCAATCCCAGTCCTGCCGACAACGCCCCCACAAGAGCCGTAGACCACATGACAAAAACGTCAGCACCAGACACGAGAAACCCTCTGTCAAGTTGTTGGTCAAGGGAATCCAAGAGAGTCTCAAGACAGCACAGGCTACTGCTGTCGCCCGTCGTTGCCTCCCAAAGGACTGAGGTAAGTCCCTTTGCTGCAGACACACACTTCAGACACTTCAGACACAGGCTCTAACCCCAAAGTCTTCTCCCTGAGGTCTAGCTTTCAAAGCTCCAGAAAGTACTATGCAAGCTGCCAAGGGAGGGAGGCAATCAACAGGCGTGATGCCTATGAACCACAATCATCAGCACAGCCAGATATCCCGAAGTGTGCCATACTGGCACTCGTTTCTTGGCAGTAACCATTAGCTGTCTATTTTAAGGCCTAGTCAACGGGAAGAAAAACATGCCTGGTGCTGGAAACCTGGCCCACGACCTGGGGCTAGTGAGGTCACGGCTCTCAGCAGCAAACCTACCTACTACTGTCTCTTAACCAGACCAGAACATTTTCTAACGGATTTCTAAAACTTATGCTCATAGATAAGAGTAGCTCTCGCCCCTCATTAAAGAAGCTCCACTTTGCAGCTGACAGAGGCTATCACAGAATACCATTAAGTGGTCAAAATGTAGAGATCAACTGATTGTAGGTTGCCCAGAAGAGAAGGATACATTTACAACACAAGGCCGGCGCCTAAGGCTCAGTGAACACTGAAGAAGAAGGCGAAGAAATACTCTAAGAGCCAGAGGACCACGAAGTCTGCGTGAGATTGCGTCTCCTAGAAATCACATGGAAGCTATACCCATGATACCTTGACAATATGATCACCCACATAAGACCTGAACAATGACAACACCAGCTGGAAGTGGGAAATGTCACGGGGCCCCCAACCTTAGACAAATAACCTACAGACAACTAACGAGACTTCAGAGAAAGTGAGAATTCATCTTTCCTAGGGATGAGCCTTTTATTGGCCACAATACCAAGTGGTCAACCTTGAAATCATATACCGGCCATGCTAAACAAACTCATCAGGCTCTATTTATGTATTTCTATCATTTACACATATATATGCAACAATAATAATAAAAGAAAAAGAAGCCATGAATTTGAGAGGAAGTGAGGGGGGTTGAGAGGGACTGGAAGGAGGGACATGGGAGGGGCTGGAGGGAGGAAAGGGGAGGGGGGAATGATGTAATTGTATTTTAATTAAAACAAAAACCAAAACTGTTTAAGTACAATAAAAATCTTTGAAACTTTCTAGATGAGACTCTCCTAACATTTGATACAATTATCCTTTCAGATCCATGGTTCCATACCTATGTAGTCAACCAGTCTTGGGCTGAACATTGTGTGTGTGTGTGTGTGTGTGTGTGTGTGTGTGTGTGTGTGTATTTAAACTGTATCTTTACTTAATGTGACTTCTTTCTTTTGTAGTAAGTACTCCCTTAGCAATAACTGATGGAGCAGGTACACAGCGGAAGGCGTGTTAAGACATCTAGGTATTCCGAGAGGGGATGTAGGTTCTGGGCTTTTTTCATAAGGTGTTTGAACATCCTGTGTCCTGGCGTCGATCCTTCATGGGTTCAAGAGACAACGGTAGGAGGGGAATAGAATGACAGCTTGCCCCTCCACCCCCACCACCTAGGTGCAAATATCAGCACTGACTTGGCAGCCTGTGTATCTTGAGTCTTGTGGGGAAGGAAGGGATGCCTACAGTAGGGATGAGCTAGAGAGGTTGGCCAAGGGCCACACAGGTGAGCTGAGCTGGGGCACACAGGGGGGTGGGGTGGGGCATTGGGTTTCCTTTAACCCCTTCAGGTCCTGGGTGAAGGACATGCTACACCACCTGGGATGATGCCTTTCTGCTCCACCACCCCAACATCCTGCCTTACCCCCCTAGATCCTAACAGTTCCTTATCGTTCCCCTGCGCAGAGTCCCTCTCTTGAACAGCAGACTCTCGGAAGTGCCTACTCGTGCTTCCTCAGTCTGGGCCCCTAACACACACGCCATGCTCCATGCAAGTGACTCTGGCTTTTCCCTTTCTCTGTAGGTGTGTGCTGGAGAGAGGTGTCTGCACATAGAACAGGCACTGGTCAGGAATTTTAAAGGCAGGGGTAATGTAGACAGCAAAGGAAGAGTTTGAAATATGACTGGCCATGGAAGACAGATCTTAAAAGGAGCAGTCCCTGGGCAGACCACTGCACCTGGCTGGAGAACAGTAGAAATCAGAAAGGCTGTACCAAGGGATAAACAAGATTGGACTACGGAAGTGAATTATTCCTGTGTCTGATGAATATCAATCAGCTGATGAACCCTGGGCAGGGCACAGTGTCCCCTCTGAAGAGACGGGCTAGTGAATGCTACTCCACTGAGATGGCCTCAGATATGGGGTTGAGGTCTTCCAGAGATGGGTAAGAGCTAAGACATTACTGCCAGCAAGAAACGAAAATGCTGCAAAGGATAGGTTTTGGAGGTTCATCAATCCTGGGAGTTTCTGAAGGACTTGGCAGGGGTGCAGTGTGGCTTGCAGACTGCAGGTGGAAGACCCAGGTCCCGAAGGAGCATCTAAGGTCTGTGTCTGTATAGGTCCACGGACCATAGCTGTGTGGTTGACCAATGAAAACCTATGATGTAAGGAGCTGGAATTCACCTTGGTCACAAGGGAAATTGATGCCTGTGCTAGGACGGAAAATGTTCTGCTCCTCACAGCTTTGTGGAGACCCAGACATACGGGCCACAGGACTAACGTGAAGAAACCGTAAGAACAGTGCTATTGATTCCTGCCATCCTGGGAGCTCCTAGGTGTAAGAGACTCTGTTCTATGTACTACAATCTAATTTACTCCCGACAACAAGGATAATAATAGTAGGTAACAGGATTATTGCTGTTCGGCAGGGGAGAAAAAAGTATCTGGGGCTCATTGTCAGGCTGTCTGGTTCCATGCTGCAAACCACTGTGCAGGAACTTCTCTGGACTTGGCAATAATCTGGCTGATTTTTATTGTTCAACCACATAGGCAGACTAACACACACACACACACACACACACACACACACACACACACACACACACACGAAACTCTTACTGAATGCTAATATATAATATATCTTTACTCCTTTAATCCACTGATAACTGATAAAATCAGAATATTGCTAGATCATGGCAGTGTAAACTGATACCTTGAGCTTCTCTTGGTCAATAGCAAGGATATGGAATGAGAGGTCATGAGACAGACCTTGAAATCCTTTTCGAGGCTTTTCTCGTTAGAACTCTGCCCCATACAAATGGAGCAAGAAGGTCTTGAACTTGCTCCTACTCCCAAGCCCATACGGCCAAGTGTAAAGTAGGGCTGTTTCTGTGGCGTCTCTAGAATGACTGCCCAGGGACCAAGTCAGCTTCCCAGAAGTCTCTAGTGGCACCACTGCAGGGCTCTGGAGTTGGGGTACAGAGAGACGATATGTTCCAGGGCAGGTGCATCATAACGGTGGGATAGTAGCTACTGCCCTTAAACCCAGGAAGTGGATGAAACACTGGACATCAGTGGAGACTGGGTAGCCACCAGAGCTCTGGTCCCCATGTGCTCTTCTCAGCCCTCTCAGGGGTCCCACTTCAGGGTTTGGGGCGTTGGCAGTTCTCATGTTCAGGAGGATGAATGCTGACGTGGAGTCATGTGGGTGATTGTGGGAAGAAGAAGGCGTCAAGACACTACTGAGGATGCATATTCTAATACCCAGCGGGACCACTGAAGACCACCCCAAGAACAGATAGAATGGATAAAAAGACTGAGCAAGTGACTAACTCAGAAGAAGGCACAACAAACTAAATGTTATAAATATAAGACAAACGACAAGCTACTAGGCTTAAATCCACCTACAAAACGAATCACTTAATGTAAACAAGCTAAGTATTCCTACTTAAGACAGAGAGCATCAGATTAGATAATTCATGGACAATAAGATATTCATTGTAATATAAATATCTTATATTGGGGAAATACATTTATAATAAAAGAATTGGCGGGGGGGAGGGGGACAGTTGTAGTTAAAAGCTAAAAGACCTCCAAAGCTGGTCTGTGGCTATTTTAAAATCAGTCAAAATGGGACTTCAAGAATGAAAATATTATCTAAGTAATGAGAGACATTCTACAATGAAATAACAACGGAACAATTATAACAACATGTTGTCATAAATTTCCAAATCAGTACTTTTGTGCTTTGGGCCTTTAGTAAATAAAATGGGGGGAATTAAATGTATCAGAATAGTTAAGTTCATAAGCAAGGTGGCTACTTAGCAGGGGGGGTAGATTATACAGCATGGATACTCTGGACAAAGGATGAGTCATGTCCCAGGTGGGCCAGAGTGAGATGCTGAGAAATTTCATTATGCTGCTGGCAATGTTGTGGCATTTAAAATGAAGGAATTGCTTATAGCACTTTTATTCTGTATTTTCACACTACAGCTGGTCACTGATAAATAAATCTGTAGAAAGTGAAACCCTGAATGAGGGGAGACTGCTGTAGATGTTCTCAGTATGAGCAGAACAACAGCACTTGGGAGGTGGTAGAGTCACACAGTGGAGGCGTGGGGTGAGAAGCAGGGGCCTGGAGAAGAATTTTGGGCAGTGTGGATGATATGCCCAGTGAGATGAGGTAGCAGAAGAGAGAAATCAGGGGTCTTGGACATGCTTCCAAGTGTTCCACCAGCCTTCCAGGAAGCAGCATTGTGGAGGTCCAGGCTTGAGCCTGTCATGCCAGCCACCCTTAATCACTTGCGAGTGCATTCCGAAGCTGCATGGCTAATGCAGATGTCCATGTCACAGACTGTTTTCACTCATCATATTACCAAGCCAACAGCTGCCCCCAAGGAGAACTCCCCTTGCATGTTTTCCTAACCCCTTTCAATAAGTGGATTTCTTCCAACTGCCTGAAGAGTAGCCCACGGCACCAGATAGGAGGTGGTCAAAGCGGGGCCTGCTGTATCTACCTTCCTGCTGACCTAGGCTAGACAACTGGCCATCCCCAGGAGCTAGCTATCCTGGTGGTGGTAGCCTGGAAATCTTGCTGAGGCCACCAGTGTCCTCAGACCCCATTCCTCCGGACTGTGGCCTCACCTGTCATTGGCCACGGGAAGGGCGATCTCGAACTTGGCGAGGAACTGGAAGTATTGCTCCTCAGTCTGTTGTGTGAAGCCTGTCCCCACCAGCAGCATCCTGAGGTCCTCGGCTCGGATCACCCCGTTCTTCGCCACCGACCGTGAGCCCTTGATGTTAAAGATCCTCTGTAGGCATTCGGACAACCAGATGGGGTCCAGGAAGTAGAGGTTCCTCAGGCCGTGGCTCGTGTCTGGGAAGTGCAGCAGGGCTCCTGTTTCTATGAGGAAGCTGATGGCTACAGGGAGAGAGGGAGGAAACTGGGTCAGAATCACAGGGGGACCAAGAGGGACTCAGTGATGATCCTGTTCTCAGGAAGAAACCAATATTTCTGGCATTCCAGGCCCACCAGACAGGGTGGGCAGCTGGAGCCTCGTGACACACTGTGACTCTTGCCAATGTCCTGGGTTGATGGATGGTCAAGCAACTACCAGTAATCCTTGTTCTCAGACTGTCTGCAAGTTTCACCACTTGATGGAATTTGCTTATGACCACTCCAACAAAACACTTGAGGAGCGTCTATAGTTATGTGTAGACATATGGTAAGCTGTGGGAAAAATCAAGTTGTCCTGTGTGCATGTTCCCGTGAATGCCCATTCTAGACTCTATTTATTGCCATGTTTCTGTGCATTTGGGATAATTTTTGCTGTCTAAAATGACCCTCCAACCCAGGGCTAAAGGGTTGTCTAGTGTTTCTAAGCACAAGACTGTGATGTATAGAGAAAATATGGCATTGGATAAGCAATGTTTGGGTACAAACCATAGAGGCCACTGCATGAGGTAACAAATCAATAATACATGATTAATAATTAATAAGATATATGCGCTGGCTAGTTCCTATTGTTAACTTGATACAACCGAGAATCCCCCGGAAGAGTCTCAATTGGGGAATGATCTGGATCACTCCTAGGCCCGTGGGCATGTCTGTGGGAGGTTGTCTTGATTATTAATTGACCTAGCCCATTGTGGGCAGCACCATTGTCTAGACAGGGAGTCTTAAATACTCTAAGAATAAAGAGAACTAGCAAGAAACTGAGCACCCAGGCAGCAGGGGTCCATTTGTTTCTCTCTCCTCTTGACTGTGGATGTGATGTGACTAGCTGCCAGGGTTCCTGCCTCAACTTCCCCTCGGTGACAAACTGAAACCTGGAATTGTAAGACCAGCAAACCCTTCCCTCACCTAAGCTGCGTGGAGCCAGGGTATTTTAATAAATAAGCCAGAACAGTATAGAACAGAGGCAGGTCTGAAACAATAAACAGTTATCGACTGCTTCGTGGGTGACCACGTGACCAGAGGCCGTCAGGAACCTAACCCTATTATTTCTCCAGGAGCAGTGGTCTCCTATCTGCCAATGCAGTAGTTGTGGCGACCTTTTAGGTGCTAAGTACCACGAATAATAAGAACTGGTTATAATGGTTTAACTTCGCTATCTTCCTGGACCGAGGTCCTGGAGGGTGGTGACACAGAGGCCGTGCCTGTGTGCATCCTCTGCAGAGCGGCTGCCATGGTCTCTGTCCAAGGAGAGGAGGGCACAGGGGAGGGATGGTTGGGGGGATGGCGGCAGCAAGGAGAAGTGGAGGGAGGAAGCGTGGAGGCAGGTGGCAGAACACTGGCCCCGAGTTGAGTGCTACCATGTAAACCTGCTGCGAGCCTGCTGAGTTGAGGGTCCAGGTGCAGCTGGGACCTCATAGGCGGCTCACCTTACCCTACCCTACCCTACTCAAGGGCTTTGGACTGACTTCTGCCCGGCCTTCAGGTCCCCCACACCAATGCCCCTGGGTACCCACTCTTGACCTACCAGACTGCAGGTCCTCGTAGTCCTTGATGTCATTACCAGGCGTCTGCTCCACCAGCTGCTCCAGCTGCCTGTCCGTCAGATACTGCACTTCATCGCCCAGACTGCGGCGCTGCTGCTCAGCCAGCACGGCCTCCTGAAGGCTGAAGTAGCTCCTGGGGATCTGCGTGCGGGTGGGGCGAGGCTCTCAGGTCCACGGGCTGCTGCCTGCACCAGCACTCGCCACCCCCCCACTGCCTGGCCCCAGGGTCAGAGGACATGCGTTGACAGGCTGCGAAACGGAGTCAGAGCATGGCTTTGCCCCGCCTCGGTTGGGGATAGGCACACAGACAAGGTGACTACAGACGTGGTAATGCCAGGACGATTGTGATAGGCCAATGACCCGTCCCTGCTCCCGCCTGGAACTACTGGCTTTAAACACAGCCATGTGCCTTACAGCAAATGGCCGTAAAGGTGTAAGCTGGATCCCGGCAGTGGGAAGTGGGAGCCTGCGGCCTAAGTGGATGAAGGGGGCACTTACGAGCCTGCCAGCGAGTTTCTGGCAGCCGATAGTGCTGCCCACGTCCTTCATGTTGCACGTGACGTGGAAAATCAGTTGCCGCAGCCCCTCCTGGCCTTCCAGGTTCTTGCAGGAGATCTCGCTGTGTATGCAAAGATGTGGGGCTTAATCAACATGCCGCCTCTCTGTCTGGGGGCACAGAGCACCCCTGTCTTCCTGGGGGTTTGTCCCAGATGCCGACAAGTCTTGAGAAGTCATTAAAGGGAGAACAAGAAGGTTCTGGAGGCTTTGCCCTGTGCATAGCCCTAGGCTGGGTACCCTTTGGTCTGTCTTCCCAGTATGCTGAGTTCACAGAGGAAGAGAGGGGGGGCCCAGAGGTCCTGGCACTCCCAAGGGTGCTAGCTGGGTAAGAGAAGTACATGTTGAGGCTATGGCTCTGAACCAGCCAGCACTCCTGTTACTAAAGACCCTCCCAAATCTTTCTTGGGGTATACCAGGAGTCCCCAACATCCTGGTGCTGCCCTATGAGCGAGGCTGGCTGGCCATCCTGCCCCGAACACCTGCACCCATGCCACCCCACCCAGAGTGAGGGAATCCGAGAGCAGCTGCCACGCCGCTCATTTGATTCTGACCAGGGATCTTGGTTTCCTTTACTAAGCCTCATGGTCTGAATTCCAGAGTCCCGACACTGTGATGGCTACCGACAAGAGATAAACTGAGTGGCGCACCCAGGGTGGCTAGTCTCATCCGTACCAGCCCCACCCCCTCCCTCCATACTCTGCCTCTACTTTCAGACTCAACGGTCGCTCTCGGATCTACTTGGCTCCAATGCGAGGACTGGGATGTCTGTCCTCCATCAGTGATCTGCAAACCCTGTGGATGGTGCTCGAACTCATACTCTGTTCCATGGGAGCCGTGTGCTCTTGGTACTAGCCCCGATGGAAGGAGAGGGCCCAGAAAGGAAGCACAGTTAGGGTGTCTCCAGGCCCGGTCTCTAGTCCCCTAGTGGGCCAAGCCCTGCTCAGGGTACCACCCTCTGTGCAGAGAAGCCTGGCCCATCCCCAGGACAGATGCCGGGCGAGCTGCGGTCTTAGTGAAGCGAGCTGCGGTCTTAGTGAACAGAGCACGCATGGCGGCGGCAGCAAGCGCGAGGCAGGCGACACTCACTGCAAGTGTTTGAAAGTGATATCCGGGAAGCCGGTCGCTCTGGACCCCGATGGCGAGCGGCAGAGTGCCAGCACATAGGCACGCAGTGTCGCGATCCTCTCCACTCGGAATTTGGCTTCGATTAGGTCCAGGTGTGTCCCGACCACCAGCACAACAGCGTTTGGGGCCTTGGCCTGTAACAGAGAGTCCCACAGCCGAGTCCTACATCCCCCGTGCCGCCCCCCCACCCCTGATTACAGAGTGGGAAACAGTTTCCTCAGTGTGCAAATGTGCCAACCCCAGATGTTAGTGGCCCACACTCAGCCACCATCCTGTGGATTTGAACGCCACGGGCCATTTATGAACTGAGGTGTCCTGTGACCCACTCCACGCAGTTTAAAGCCCATGGAGAGGGATGTCCGGTCCTTCCAACCACCTGAGGGAGAGGCCTGTGCCCGGCAAGTGGCACCTTTCCACGGGGAGGGAGTGCTGTCTGCCTTGCATGCCTGGGGCTGTTAGGTTTCAGGTAAATAAGAATATGGTAAGAGCATTGGGCTCTAAGTCCCAGGAAGCCTCTGAGTTCTCGGTGTGAAAATCAAGCAAGGCCAGGATTTGGGCCCTTCCAGAAGAATAGTGTTTCTCCCTTGCACTGCCTCTTTGGTCTTAATCCACACAATGCTTCAGGACACAGAACCTGGGGGGCTGTGTCCTGAGCACCGGGAGGCAAAGATGGCGGCCGCTCACCTCGATATTGAGCAGCCAGAACTGGAGGTTGGCCACGGCCTCCTCTCCCAGGGCCAGGTTCCAGACCACCACATACAGGGCCTTGTCCGTGAAGAAGCACTGGTTGACGGTGGCCATGCTGGCCGGGCCCCCAATGTCCCAGACGTTAAACTCCACGGATTCAACCTACTTGAGCAACAAGGCACAGAAGGGGGGCATTTGAGTGACCGAGGGGGGGGGAGCGAGTGAGCCACAAGAAAATTTACAGCGTGGAATGCATCTCAGAAAGACATGGCAATGGAAAAGTTACAGACTCCAGTGCGTCCAAATTAGCAATCCTGGCAAGGGAAGAGAGCCCAGTGGCCCAAAGATAGGCTTCTGGGGGCTTCCATTTGCTGCCAACAGAGTCGGGCATCTGAGGAGATCACGGGCTGTTGGGTTGGTTATCTCAGGCTCTCCGGAGTTGGAAGACATCGGGTGGGAGGAGGGGCCCCACTTGGATCTCATGGCTCCCACCCTCTCTGTGCAGGGGGCCAAACGGAGGAGGCGTCCCTGAACTCGTGCAGGTCAAAGGTTGGCGCCCACCAACGAGGCTGGGAAACACCCCTGACGTGAGACTCCAACGACAGGAAGCGGGCTGCCAGGAAGGCTGCGGAAACAGTTTCTGTATCACTGCATGAGCTCAGAGCTGGCCTAGGAGCCAAGGCTACAGTTCGCTGTAGCCAGGAGTCATTTCCATGAGGCAGCATCTGGCCTCCAAGCCGTAGACCGCGTGCTGACCTGGTTTTGTATAAAGATGAAAGCCGACAGCTGTTCTCAGCCAGCTAGAGGTCAGCCGCACAGGGCGGGATGGGCCTCGGCGCTCACAAGAGCAGTAATGGCTTCCAAGGGAAGGCGGCTTCATGCCGTCCCACCCCTCAAGTCTGGGCACCCATTCACTGAAGAACAGATGGGAACAAAAGTGACTGAGTCATTGTCAAAACAGCAAAGCCAAGGGTACTGTCGACAATTCTGGTTATTTTAGAGGACCTGCAGACGTGAGTCAGCGAGTGTCACTCCCTGTCTGTTCTGAGTGGGCCTGGGATTCATTAGCTCACTGTTCTCAGCCCCACAGGCAGGACCCTGCTCTTATGTTTATTCTGGGTGCTGGGAATGGGACGCACGGCCTTGCAATGCTCATCACAGGCTGCCCCACTGATGTGTACTCCTAGCCCCCAGGGTCTCATTCTTAGGGGGACCAGCTCCGAGTATGTTAGCTTACATCTTCAGAAGGCTCCATTTCCCAAACTGGAGTCCCCTGATTTGGAAGAAGGTTTTATGTGGAAAAACTCTGCAATCAAGCTTAGCTCTCATTGTCCTGGGCTTGGAGAAGAAAACCATGCCCCAGCTGGACAGAGCCTCTTGGCTTTCTACCCTGTAAACTTTTCTCCACCTTAGATCACCACAGCGAGGCAGAGACGCCTATTCAGCCGATGAGGATGGCATTGTCTGGCACCCAGGGCAAAAGCACGCTCTGTGTGTGCTATGGATGGAGTGCTGTTAAGAGTTTGGATTTGAAATGTCTGCTGGGGCTTATGTCTTGAATCCTTGGTGCCCTGCTGGTGAAATCTTGGGAAGTTCTAGAGACTTCTTAGATGGAGGAAGCAGGTCACTAGAGGCAGGTCCTTGGGAGTGTATTATCCTGGCTCCTTCCTGTCACCCTCTGCTTCCTGTCCCCCATGGTGAGGTGCGATCCTCATCACACATATCAACCTCCATGATGTTCAGTTCAATGGACGGGCCAAGAAACAGTGGAAGGAACCCTCTGGGGCCATGAGCCAATACGTGTGCTCTCGTCTAAGTCATTTCTGATGAGTAGTCTGCATTTTGGTCACAGCAACATAAAAATAACTAATAGAAGCACCAGGGTAAGATTCTACAGTTTCTTTTCTGTTTCAAAAGGAAAAAAAAAAAAGTTTACTTCTAGCCACTTGGACTTGAATGGGAATGAGGACCGTGAACAAGTTGGTGAAGCATTCATTTTAAACAGGCTATTTAATGGAACCTTTTCAGAGCTTGAATGAAAGCAGGAATTAGGCAGGACAGGGCATTGGCTCCTGGGGTACCTCCCCAGCCTCCTTTTAGGGGGGCTGAGAGATGCTGAGGTGTACCTCCCTGTCTGCCATGGTACTTTGTTCTTAGCCCTAGGGGAGCCCCAGTTTGAATCTAAGTCTCGGAGGCCAGCTTTGAAGTCTGAGCATGTGCTCATTAAGAGCCCCCCAGGGAATCCAGCAGACAGGCAGGGTCAGGAACCACTGGCCCAGAGCCTTGACTTCATTCTGACAGAAAAATACAAGGTCACAGAAAGAACTGATTCGTCACTCTTGGCAAGAGCTGGGGCAGAGCAAGCAGCACAGAACGTCTTGGGCCCTGGACTCGGAATGTCCAGGGTCTCCGGGGGACTGGAGAGCAGCCCACAGGGAGGTCCCTCCCACCCACTGTGTGTCCACCACCCTTCACCTTGGCTTTGGAGCCTGCTGGTCTCTGGAGCTCCCACTTGGTGGTCCTGATGGTGGCCTCGCTGTGTGCTGCCTGGGGGGCCCTCCCCGTCTGTAAGATCTCCAGGAGTGTGGACTTGCCCTGGCGTGGGGGACCCACGAGGATCATCTTCATTAGCTTACACTTCTCTGCCTTGCGCAGCTGAGCTCGTAGGAAAGACAGTGTTGCTTTGGGGCCTGTGAGGAATCAGAGGAGGGGAAAAGTGGGTACCCTAGATGATGTATAAAGGGGATGCACTCACATTCCTTAGGAGGTCAAATTCCGTCCCAATTTCTATGTGTTTCGAGGGAAGGTGGGGAGTCTGAGAGAGGGAAGGGATGATGATAACTACCCCCAAATTAAGTGTGAAAGTCAGGCCTGAAGGACAACGTCCTTGCCGCCCTAGTTGGCACACTCTCCTACCTAGCCACTCCCAGTCTTGGGACTGTTGCTAGCTACTGTGTTGGAGCCAATTCCATAGCATCTTCCCCAACTCTGAGGATGCAGTTGGGCCCCGCGGTTTATTCACCCACTGGTCCCTTCAGGTCTACCAAGGGAACCTGAGTTATCTTCCCAAGGCAGTGATTAGAACAGGGCTGGGGAGGCCCTACCTTCTTTCCTGACTTCCGCAGGCACATTGCTGATGTTCAGATCTTCAATGTCCAGTTGCCAGAGGTTTCCCAGCTGGCCTAGTTCAGGAGGGAGCTCTCGGAGGCCAGGATTACTGCAGCAAACAAGTCACCGTGAGAGACAAGCACATATGTGGACACACGGGTCTACGGCTCTCCTAAGCCTCCGCAGTCTGCAGGGGCCATTGCCAAGGTCTGATCCAAGCCACGTGCCTTGGGCCTTCATCTCAATATTCCATTTAAACACTATGCCCATGACACCCATGCATCATCAGGATGGAAACATCTGTTCTGATGTCTGTGAGTCTCCACTGAGTCCCCGTCCACAACTACCCTCTCTCTTTCACTAATGACACTACCATCATCTGAACGGCCACTACTTCCTCTTGCAAAGCCTCTCCATTTTCAACCTTAATGCAACGCTTTCTACGGCACTCAAGTTTTACCTGCTTCTTAAGCCCCTGACGGGACCTGGTACACGGTGAAGTTCACTGCACGAAGGGGTCAGGGACACAGCTGTCCTCCTCACTGTCCCCCAGCCAAGCAACCAACTGTGGTCACTCATCTTCCTCCCTCTACCTTTCCTATCCCACCCAATTGGAAAACAGAGCTACTGCTTCTGGTCCCCGGTGATGTAAGTGAGGACTTCTGCTTCACTGGGCTGCACCTGCCCTGACATGAACTTACTTGCCCAAGTAGAGCTCTGATAAGTTCTTCAGCAGGCAGACGGACGGAGGGACAGCGTCGAGATGATTCTCATTCAGACAAAGGACCTCCAAAGATTCACTCAGGAAAGCTGGGAACTCTAGCATGCACGCTGCCAATAAAGTCAAAAGAGACCGAGCTTCTGAACCGTCCAGATGACTGCAGCGTGGAGGTGCTATACACATCCCTGCGATGTCTGCAGAGCATGCTGGGAAGCCTACCGTGCGCAACTTCCTGACCTACCTATCAATTCTAATTCTACAGACATTCTTGTATGCACATGTGACAGAGACGTAAGGACAGGGACACTCGGTGACATATTGCTTGCAATAGCATCGAGAGAGGAGAGCGGCATATCCTCCATAGATACATGTCCACAGGGGATTTGCTAAACAATAGAATAATGTGCAATGATTACAAAGCATGGTGCAGGTCACGTGTATGTAAAGTGATGGCTTCTGGAGACTTGGAAAAGCCAGGAGCAGAACCATGTCCCTAAAAGGGCTTATTAGTGTGACAGAAAATATCTGCAGATGTGCACATGTGTATCAACCCAGCATGTGAGTGTTATATGCATGCGTGCACATACAACACACATGCACAGACGCACACATATATGTGTGTATGTTACACAAACTCATAGAGAAGAACTTACTAGAAAGCCAAATACCCATTTTGTTTTAAAATATACAGCATTCCCTCTTCAATGAAAGAAAAAGCTAATCAACAAAGACACATATGAGCTAAGTTGTTTTTTTTTTAATATATTAATGTTCCTTAAAATGTTACTCCCTGAAAAACCAGCCAACTCTTTAGTATTCAAGTAAGTTCATTCGTGAGGCTAATTATGAGATTACCAGTAAGATCACGTCACATTTGCTGTTTCCACAGCACCCGAGCCTTTGTGCAGAGAAAGAATGTCATACAAAGCTTGGAAAGGCACATTAATGGGATTCAGGGGTTTAGACTATAGCAGGATCTCTGAGGAACCTTTATCCCCACACCCGCTTCCTCAAAAAACAAAGAGAATGGACAGGATATCCCACTGGAAAACAGGGAATCCAAGATGCATGCTCTGCCTCAAAGCCCCCTGCCAGGACTGCCAGCCAGGGCAATGTAGAGGCTAGAGAAAGCAACATTCTTGTTGGGGGCTGAAATCATGTTCAGTTACCTAGATACAACTACCTCCCTCAGCGAGGGCATCTCTCCACCCATGGAGCGGCAGTACTGATGAGCACGAGGTAACCTGGCCTCAGAGGACATCCTGGGAGAGAGACGATGCCAGACTACTAAGATGAATGTTAAGAAAACCCTGCCCAGCTCGCTGCCGCCTCCGCGCTGTGTGCTGGATTCACAGCAGCTGTGGAAATAACTTTGCAGCAGCTTGCCCAGGCGACTTGGTCCTACACCTCGTCCTGGAGAAAGATGTTCAAGAGCGCCTTCTTTCCCCTTTCGATGAAATGGCTTCATGTTTTTCTGGGAGTGGAAAGGCGTGCTTTCTTGCCCACGGAGGGAACACTGAGCAGCTGGCCGTGGGGCCGGCCAAGTCTGAAGTTTCACCCTGGTGTTTATGAAGGGTCCTTAAGTGACGGATGAGGGGAATAAGGAGCCACACCTCTGAATGGCGGCCACACCTGTCACACCCCCAGCCAACGGCTGGGAACTGTGGAAACTAGGCTGGGGAGAACACAGCTAGAGGTATTTATGAACTGTTATTTATTCATAAGTTATTTATGACTCGGCTCGTCTGAGTTTTACCGTAAAAGCGGTCATCCAAATTATTTTTGGACAAGGCAACCGCACAAATATGACTGCTTGAATGTACGTAAACCTCCCTGGCATTGAACTGTCCACCCGCACACAAGCCGTCTTTTATAGATAACTCTTTCCCCCAGGTCAACCACCCTGGGAGAAGAACTCTGCTGAGGAACAGGGTTGGCAAGGGCACCTTGCCTGGATTTCACTCAGGGGTGGCCCTCAGAATTCCAGACGCAACTGAAAAAGCACGAGGCCTTTGTCATCTACCCATGCCATGATGCCCTCTACCAGGGAGCCTTGGCAGGTGTGGCCTCCTCCACTGGCTACCAGCTCACGCCGATGACCTCCTCGCTCTGCAGCTGGATCTTCCTATGCAGTTGCCACAGGCAACTGGTCTACCTTCCAGTGATGTCGCCTTGGTCCCCCAAGGGTCCCACATGCCTGAGTAGAAGGCAAATCACTCAAGTGGCCTCCAGCAAGTGGCTCCAGTGACCGAGACTGCTCCCGGCCTATGCTCTTGTCCATTGTCCGCCTTGGCACCAAGGACACCATAGTGTCTGTTTCTCTTTCTTTCCAAGTGAGATCCTTACATCTGTACTCATTTTCCCAAGGCTGAGGGGCTTCCATTTAAAGAGGGGCCAGCTGGGCTGAGGGGATGGCTTAGTGGCAGAGTACTTGCCCAGCATGCCCAAAGCCTTGGGTCCTATACTCACACACAGAAAAAAAAAATAAAGGAGAAAGGCCCAGTTATGAAACTTCATAAACTATATTTCCCTATCGGTACAGAAACAGGTCCCTGTATCTGTCTCCTGGCTGTCTGGACTTATTTTTCAAAACTTTATTTTTTGTTGCTATTTTTTTTCTTATGGGGTTGTCATATTCATATGTATGTATATTCATGAATATATATGAATAAATTATAAGCATTATTTGTATATTAGAGACTTGTGTGCCGATCTGTGTCACAGTGATTTCTGTGGGAAACAGTTCTCAGAAGTTTGCAGGAAGCCTTTGTCTATAATGTCTTTCACCAAATAAAACTTTTCAATTTTTACAAAGCCAAGAGTTGGGGCTTTAAAAATGTTTTTTTTGGGGGCAGGGTGGCCCACACCTATAATCTCAGCACTTGAGAGGTTGGGCAGGGCGATTGCCTTTGAGGCTACAGAGTGAATTTCCAGGCCAGCCTACGCTACAGCGTGAGTCCACGTATAAAAATAAAAGAAAATGAGGGGCTAGAGATATGGTGATTAAGAGCACTGACTTTTCTTCCAGAGGACCCGGGGTTCAATTCCCAGCACCCACATGGTGGTTCACAACCTGCAGTGAGATCTGGTGCCCTCCTCTGGCCTGCAGGGACACATGCAGGCAGAACACTGTATACATAATAAATAAATATTAAAAAAAACCCCCAGAAAGTGAAAAGATTTCTAGCCAGCTTTTAAAGGTCTCTCCCAACCCCAAACCGCACAAATGTCCTCTAGAGTGTGATTTTTCTTTTTATACACAAGCCTGCTCTCCGTATGGGCGTTGTTATCACTGACAGAAAGAAAGGACACCATCACTGCTTTCTCTCCTAGCTGGTTACACCAACACTATTTGTTAAAACCTGAAAACAGTATTTTCTACTCGATCACAATGCCACCTTTGCTCTATATTAATTCCATTTGTACACAGGAACCCCGAGGAACTGGTTTCAGGATGCCCCCTCTACAACAGCTACCAAAATCCACAGATGCTGGAGTTCCTTATGTAAAGATGTAAGAACCCACACCTTTCCTCACACGACCCTTCTCCCGCACTTTCCAGTCAGCTGTTCGCTGATCTCAGACACAGTAAGGTAGACTGCATTTACTTACTTCTATTCTTGGATTCTATTCCACCAATAGTTACTCGTTCAATGGTAGGAAACCCACATACTCATATATGACTCTACAAACCACTGTACACACACACACACACACACACACACACACATACACACACACACACACCCCTCTATTATAGACAAAGACTAAGAAGAAGTTACCACTTGGGGGTTACAGTGGAGGGCCAATTGTTTGCTACTGGGCAGGGTTTCCCTGAAGGACAAAAAGTCTTTCCTGAGAAATTCCCTACCCGGCACAGGCCGTATGAGGGACAAAAACATACTCAGGCAAAGTTCTACTCTTGAAGCCCTGGGAAGATCTTGAGCCCCTCTGCCACACTTCAGTCCATGAGCTAGTGCGGCTGTGGCCTCTAATGGGTCTCAGATGTCACGATACAGCAGAAAGGACTGGGTAGCGTTGGTCCTGCCCCCAGGGTGGACTCCCACAGTCTGCGTGGAAGCCTGGCTCTATCACAGGGTCAGAACTAGTCAAGAAACACTGAGCATACGCAGAAGCCCTGACCCTTGATCTGGAGACCAGAACTTTGGGAAGAAGGCATTAGGTTTAGACGGGCTCACAAGAGTGGGTTCTCCATGACGGAAGAATCCTGTTAGGAGAGATTTTCCACCATGTGTGGGTGGAGTGGGAGTGAGGAGGCGGCTGTGGGCAAGTTAGAAAGCCTGATTCTCCCAAACCCAGCCATGAATGCACCCTGCCATGGCTTCCAGCTCCAAGAACTGCGAGGAGGAAGTATCCATGGTATGAGCCACTGGTCTATGGGGAGCCTCAGTTTCCCTATGTGCAGCATAGATGGCCTTGTCCACCTCCCATGAGCACTGAGACTCTTGTGCATGCAATGTGGGGAAGTTCTCTGTATGTGGTAGATAGCTACTAGCATTGCTGGGCTCCAGGTGGGGAGTCAGGGCCACAGGCGTGCACACAAGTGACTTAAGTTAGAGCAGTCATCATTCACTTACTGGGAGGCGTTTCAGCTCACCACAGCCACCTCTGGCATTCCAACAGGGAAAGGAAAAGAAAAACCCAACATATGACAAGAAGACAAGGCTACCCTGCCTTGCCTCATCACCAGGATGCCAAAATCTCCCCAGTCCAGCACTCACCTGCCTCAGTTCCAGAACGCTGGCGCCCTCTGGTGGTGAACAGGGAGATCCGCTTTGTTTTAAGCCCATCTTCATTTCTGTGCAGGGGGAAAAAGAACCCTCAGAAATTTGAGGCCAGCATGTCAGCAACATGGAGTATATTAGCTCTGACTACGTAGCACAGAACCATGGGGACAGCAGGAAATTCTATCAGCAGGTGCTTGGCATTCCTGCAGTTTATGTGAGGGAGCTCAGGGGTCTTCTGGAAGAAGCAATTAGAAAGGATAATCTAACTGCCATGACCATTAGTCTCACATGCTCAGGCTTTCCAGCTTCAAGCAGGGGCCAGCGCTTCTGTACGTGGCATTCTGGTGGCAGGGACACTGTCCACTGTCTCCAGGGAGGCTGCCTTTGGGTGTATGCTCTGCTGAGATGTTTCCGGGTAACCTCAAGCCAGTGACTCCAAAGGCCTGCTCTGCTCTCTCACCTTCAACCTTTCACCTTTTGTTGGGTGAATCCATTTTCTTCCACCTATGACCACATTAGCAGCTGGTAAAGGATTTATAGACTTCTAGTCTAGTCTGTATTGTATATAACAGTTACAGATGGAAGGCCCCGCTCATGGGCTGCACAATGTCCCCTGGAATCCTTATCCCAGGATTTTGGAATTTGGAATACACGTTGAGACTCAATCGTGTAAGTGCCTACTTCCTCTGAACTGGAGCATTCCCTCCTGGAGGGAGGAGGGCAACTTCTAAGACACAGGAAACGTGGGAACGTGATACCATTCACAAGCCCCCAACCCTCGCAGGTTATATAACAAGTCCCAGTTGCTGGGGAACAGGAGACTCTTTGGTAGAGCTGCCTGCAAGGTGGACAGGATGCATCTTTTGAGCGGTGACACCTATGCCTGGGGTGAGACGGTGCCTCTGAGTCACCCAGGGTCCTGAAAGCAACTCCGACATCAGTTCTTCAAGCTCTGTTTGGGTAGATTGTTTCTGTGGTCTGCCATTAGTGTGCCATATGGGGAAAGATGTGTGGTCATTTCTCCCCAGAGAAAGTCACACAGTAGCATCCTTCATCCAGAAGTTTAAATCCAGATGCCTCCCAAAGCCCAACCCTGTAAGCACCAGTGTGATGTTGAAAAGAGAGCATTCCAGACCTGACCTCAGAGCTGTGCCGCAGTTAAAACTCCAGTGTGCTGAAAATGCTGCATGGAATGTCCTTAGGCTTGGGATGGGGGCGTGTGACACACACATAAGTCTTGTGTTTAGCTTTGGGTCCCAACCCAGGATGTTTGGGATACATACAAATACTTGAAAACTCCCAACGACATCTAAAATCTGAAACCCTTCTGGTCCCAAGCATTTTTGAATAAAGGAGACTCATCATGCGGGGTCTTGAAAGAAATGATTATGTCGGCATAAGCTCATTGGGATGGGACCTAGTCTGATATGGCTGGTGTTCAGAGGAAGGGGTAAAGGGGATGATTGTGGAGATGTACAGCGATGGCCACTTCAACAAGTCAAGGACTTGATGACTGCCCTACTCTCAGACCTGCGGCCTCCACGATGGTTCCAGAAGACCTCCAGTCTTGCCTGACTGGGATACAGCAGCCCAGGGCTCAGCCATCTCCTGTTCCTTTGCAGGCAGACACACATCTGGGGGCATGGAGACCCCTTCCCCTGGTTCTCTACACCCTGGGGGGAAAGACGCCCCTGCTTACTTGCCAAGTTGGTTTCTGGAGAGGTCCAGGGTCTTGAGTTGTGGGCAGCTCCACTTCTCTTGAGGGGGCAGTGACAGCAGCTGGTTTCCCTGTAACTTCAAGAACATGAGGGCCTGAAAGAGGGAGGAGAGAGGAAGAGACGATGTCAACTGTGAAAGGGAGGAGATGGATCGACAAGTCAGCCTGCTTCCTGTCAACTTACAGCCAGACAATCACAGCCTCTTTCTATTCACAAGACTCCCCAAATCGTTTCAAGCAGAGAGGATGAACAATGCATTTAGACTTTCCCTCAAGGCCAATGAGAACTGGAGAATCTTGAGGCCAAAGGTTCTTAAGAGTCATGGTTAGTGGGTACCTGCCTGGAGCACACAGGGTACCATCAGGTGGTCCAGTGATGCTGGGTACTTGCTGCCTCTTGGTGACTTCCTTCTTGGGTGGTCCCCAAAGACAGGCAACAAGACCATGGGTGGTCTGCCTTAGCCACGTGTTCTCAGATGTCCACTATGGACTCCTTGGGGTCCCCACATAGGCGGCTCATCCCTGTGCCTTGCTGTACACAAGCCTACTGGGGTTCCTCCTCACTTGGAGGATGTTTTTCTTTAATGAGAGCCCCAGAGACACAACATGGCTCTTCTTGATGACATTATCACAGGTCCACCTACTAGAGGGCCGCCACACTGCTGTACCACATTAAGCCTCTACATGCTTTGTTTCCTGTTGTTGAGGGCTGATGCCACAGCCCACTCTCAGGCCCGGGATGGTTGTCACCCTCTGCATTTCTGTGAAAGCCTCCCCAAGGGACAAGCCCAGGGCTTGGGCTGGGATGTGAAGGCCTGTGCAATCCCCAATCCGGAGACAAGGGGAAAATTGGATGCCACAGAACAGGGTGGTGAGATTTGATGAGGCTCTATCCCTCCTTGCTGGCCAAGCTCCTCTGCAAGGTGTTGGTGTGAGTCAGAATTGGGAGGCGGTGAATGGTAAGAACCAATGGCCAGTTGGTCCCTGTGGGTACCAGCGACATGGGTTCTCAGTCAGCAGCACTCCCATTTCCTCTGGCTGTGAGTACATGTGGGTCCCTTTCTGTGTCCCATGCTTGCTTACAGGTCTATGACTCGATAGTCCCTATTTTCAGAGAAATGCATGCCGAAGGGACCCTTGATGTCTTTGGCATTCTGGATGATCTGAGCAGCTGGCTGGTCTAGGAAGATTAGGGGCTGCGTGTTCAAACACAGGCACCTTTCCCGGGCAACGTGGCCTGTGATTCCACCACGAGACTCTCCAGGGAGTGCCCTAATGCTTTGGGTGAATAGTCAGCAATCCCTTGTTCTGGGACTAGCCTAGGGCCTCACAGCCTGCTGAAGAGGCAGCGGTAAAGTGCTGTAGGTACAGAGTCTCCTCCCGGAGTTTGTGGTGCTCAGTGGGGTCTCTAGGAGTGGGGGAAAGAGTGCCAGGGACAGAGGGAGTCATCTCTCCATCATGCTTCAAAGCTTCAACATGAAGCCAGGGGCTGCAGGGGTGGCAGAGAGCACTTTTGTGCTACACATGAGGCTCCAGGTTCAATCCCCAGGACAACCAAAAGCAAAACAAAAGTTCCACAGAGAAATGAAGTCCTGGGGGTTGCTCTTTTGGATCTGGAACACTCCCTAAAGGTCCATGGGTTAAACAAAAAACCAATAAAGGTGGACACTATGTCTCTTGGAGCAACTGGGAGGTGGTGGAACCTTTTAGAGCCGGGGTCTGTGGGAGGTGTTGTGGTGGAGGTGTCCTGGTGGAGGTGTTGTGGTGGAGGTGTCCTGGTGGAGGTGTCCTGGTGGAGGTGTCCTGGTGGAGGTGTGGTAGAGGTGTCCTGGTACAGGTGTTGTGGTGGAGGTGTCCTGGTGGAGGTGTCCTGGTGGGGTGTCCTGGTGCAGGTGTCCTGGTGCAGGTGTCCTGGTGGAGGTGTCCTGGTGGAGGTGTCCTGGTGCAGGTGTTGTGGTGGAGGTGTCCTGGTGCAGGTGTCCTGGTGGAGGTGTCCTGGTGCAGGTGTCCTGGTGGAGGTGTCCTGGTGGAGGTGTCCTGGTGCAGGTGTTCTGCTCATCACTGGTGTATGCTTGAGGAGGACGTTGGGGTTACACTTCTTCTGCCTCCTCTTGAGTTCAAGTCCTGGTTGTGAGGTGAACAGCTCTACCCTACCATGCTGCACTGCCTCATCACAGTCCCCAACCCTGGAACCATCCATGGTGGGTGCGTCTACGGGCTGGCACCTCCTCCCGAGCCGTGAGCCATGACAAGCCCTTTTCACATGTAAGCTGGTTTCTCAGGGTGTTCGCCACAGCAATGAGAAGTGACTGACACAGGGAAACAAGCCCTTCCCCAACACAGCTGTCTCCATGGTGACCGTTCCCGCACTTCCATCTTTGCTCAAGACCAAGTGTGTTTTTGATAGGCGAACTTATCCCTGACTTGTGTGTGTGTGTGTGTGTGTGTGTGTGTGTGTGTGTGTGTGTGTGTGTGTTTCACAAACTTGGAAAAAGCACACAGACTCCCTGCAGCCCAGAGTGATTTTTTTCTTACTAGTGCCGACAATGAGAAATGAAACACTATTGGACTCACATCAAGCTGGAAAAGCCCCAGGGGCACCTCTTTCAGCAAGTTCTCGGAGAAATCCACATCCTTAAGGTGGTTTTTCCAAAAGACAGCCATTTTGTCCGGCAGCGATTCCAGGGCGTTTCTGGAGGCTTTGCAACATCTCTAGGAGTTTGAGGAGAGAGGGGGGGAGAATCGTAAGCAGTTTTCCAAGTGTTGCACTGCCTGGAAGTCTGTCTGTCTGTTTGATGTCAGAAGTGAGGCTATCAGGCAGGGCTCCGTGAGCATGGTGCCGGGTAAGGAGAAAGGCTTCAAATGCTCCATGCCTGCCTTGTCCTGTCCTGAGGGAGCAGGGATAGAGTTTCCTGGAGGAGACAGAGGTGGCTCATAGTTTTTTTCCCCCTCGTCACCATCCGGTCTGTTGTCCTGGGAAATAACAGACTGATTCAGAGCCGTGTTCTCGGGAGACACTGCTTTCCCCACGCATATGGTCAAACTATAAATGCTTATTCTTGTGATGGAGAATTTCCTGGTTGGAAACCAACAGCAACAAAGCACAAATATTCCCTATGTTATTCATCGGCTTCAACCAGCCAGATTCCCAAGAAACAAAACCTCATTTAGTCTGCGGCATTGTGAATGCAGACTCCTGTGTGTCTTAATGCACCAAAGAACTGCACCCCACTTTGCCATTTGTGTTCACATGTAGGATACATCAGGATTGTGTGTGTATACTCATACATGTAGAGGCCAAAGGTTAACAATGGGTGTCTTCTCCAATATCTCTCCATATTATTATTATTATTATTATTATTATTATTATTATTATTATTATTTTGAGACAGGGTCTCTCACAGAACCTAGAGCCCCTCAGTTGTCTAGACTAGCTGCCCAGCCAACTCCAGGGATCCTCCTATCCCCACTTCTCAGTGCCGAGATTACAGGCACATGCTGCCATACCTGGCTTTCTAAAAATTGTGCATGACCTGTATGTATGTGTGCTCACATGTATTAATACATGCATGTGTGCACATGTGTGTACGTGGGGGCCAGGAGTTGATGGTAGGTGTCTTCTTAGTTTACATCCCATCTTATATACTGAGGCAGGATCTCTCACTGAACTCCGAGCTCAAAAATGTCTGGTCTAGCGAGCCAGCTTACCCATGGGTTCCTGTCTTTGCTTCTTGGGTGCTGGAAAAAGCTTAGTTCCTGATGCTTGCATAAACAAGCACTTTCTCCACACAGCCATCTCTCCAGACCCACTCGTGCGTGGCTTTTCAGGTGGATTCTTGGGAATCAACTCAAGTCCTCATATTTGTGTGGCAGGCACTTTACCAAAAGAGTCAGCTCCCCAACCCTCGTATCAGCCTGTGTCAGGGTGTGAGCTGCTGCCGTACAAAGCTCTGGAGTGGCTACTGTGTGTCCCTTATATCTGGAGCCAGATGGACTGACTGGCTTACAGGTGTTACTGACTGAGTGCTGTGGGCCTCGGCTACGATGTGGAACGGCACTCATGACGCACAGCGTGACCCCAAAGGAGGTGAAGTGAGGATGTACAGAGTGGTGTTCGGACTGTGGCTTTCAGGATACAAACCAAAGGGCAGGACCAGGGATCAGGAAAGCTCTTCAGGCTGTTTCTGGAGACATTCAGATAGCTGAGTGACTTGAAGGAGTGCATGAAGAGGGCGGGGAGCTCCGTCAGCTTGTTGTCAGCAAGGTCAAGTTCTTGCAGCTTCCGCAGGCCGATCCAGTTAGTAGCTGTGAGTTAAAAAAAAAAAAAAAAAAAAAAAAAAGCTGTGAACTGTCAAGTATCGGGACCAGTAAGGAAGTGGCTGATGATACCGGTCATCAATGGAGGCACGTACCGTTTTCTTCTTCAAACAGCCGCTCCAGATAATTTCTGGAAGCAGTCAGCTTTTGAAGTTTTGAGAGGTGCAAGAATCCAGGCGGAAGGTGGGACAGCTTGTTGCTGGAGATGTCGATTTCGAGTAACCTGGGGCGGGGGAGAAGGGAGTCAGGGCACCGGAAAAGCAGCAGCAGCACATAAAGATGGCTCTGTAGGCAAGGCACACACTTTCTCTCTACACACACAGTTTCAGAAGCAAGTGGGAATCTTGGCTTTCCACTTATTTGGTGAACTGCTACGACAATGGACTCTGACTCTGGTAGGTTCTGGTTCTTCTGAACATCCAGGGATTAAAACCTTTGCCCATGCTAAGCGATGCCCTGGAGCTGCTCAGAGGCCACAGAGCAGGACTGCAACCTGTTGGGGATTTCGGGTTCACCCATCTGACCCAGGTTAAGAAGCCTGCTCAGCTAACACTTGCTTTTTACATGATGGGTTTGTAAAACTCATCTATGAGGCCCAAGAACTAACCTCAAGCTCTTTCCAACATCCTTGTCTCTTACAACATTTAAACCCCCAATGTATTTTTTAAAATTCCATGTATTTACTGTGTGTATGCATTCACTCATGTGAGCCAGTGTGCCATGAACTCCACCCAGGTGGAAGTCAGAGACAGCTTTTAGGAGTCAGTTTTCTCTCACCAGTATGTAGGTTCAGGTCACCAGGCTTGCCAGCAAGCACCTCTACCCACTGGGCCACCTTCCAGCCCCAGACTTAGACTGACTTCCAGTCAGTTCAAACCCTTTCTGCAATGAAGCCTTGCACATACACAGCCTCAAGAAATTCAAGTACAGTCCTGAGATGGTTCATCATGACTGTCACAATTTGATGAGAGGCAAACTTCTGGACATGGTCTGTGAGGGATTGTCTAGATTAGGTGAGCTGAGGTGAAGAGCACCTTAAATGTGGGTGACACCATTCCATGGTTAGTGTCCTAGGCTGAGTACCAGCAAGCAGTCATTGCTGTCTGCTTCCCAACTACAGCTGCAGTGTGACCAGCGACTGATGCAGTGTGACCAGCGACTGATGCAGTGTGACCTGCTATAACTGCAGTGTGACCAGTGACTGATGCAGTGTGACCAGTGACTGATGCAGTGTGACCAGCGACTGATGCAGTGTGACCAGTGACAGATGCAGTGTGACCAGTGACAGATGCAGTGTGACCAGTGACAGATGCAGTGTGACCAGCTGCAGCTGCAGTGTGACCAGCCACCTCTGACCCTGCATCCACGCCTTTTCCACCACAATGGACTTTCTCCTTCAAACTGTGAGTCGGGATAACCCCTTCCTTCTTTAAGTTGTCGGGATATTTAGTTACAATGAGAAAAGCAATTCATAGATATCCTTCCCCTGCCATGCCACCTCAGGGCTCAGGGCTCTAGGAAAGACAGGCAGTGACCCAGTGACCAGTGTTCCTGTGTGGCCACATTCCCAGAGCTGACCCTTTCCTCAGGCCCACCCAGCTTTTTCTGGGAGGTGGGACAAACCCCCCTACCATCCCAGCAAGCTTCTAGCCACCCTACTGTGCAGGGCACAGTTGTGCAATTTGAACAAACAGCTCTGCATGGCTGTGGATGAGCTGAGGGAAATCCTTAGCCTAGACCACCCGTTCAGACCTCTCTGGCTCATGAGGCATCTGAGGCCTTGTTGATGCCTTGCTCTCATGAGCTTGTGTAAGAGAGATCAGCCCTTTCACTACTGCTCATTCTCCAAAACCCAGATTCAACCAAGGAACCTGTAGGGAAGGGTGGTTCTGTCCGCGGGGTACGGGAGGCCTTGTCCACATTCCCAGGCCCACCTGGAGCAGATGATCTCATCGGATGACTGCACACAGGGCAGCTCCCCCAGATGGTTGTCTGAGAGGTTCAGCTTCTTCAGGTTGATGAGTCCCCAAGGGATGATGGAGGGGAGCGAAGGCAGGCAGTTGGCGGAGAGGTCGAGCTCTGTGATCTGGCAGGAGATGTCTAAAAGCCAGTCCAGGTCCACCCAGGGCAACCTAAGACGGGACCATTTCACACAAAGTGCCTGGGGCGGGACAGGAAGGAACAGCATGTAAGGATGGTGAGTCTGGGCCCCAGGTGGGGCTGGAATAAAATGTTCAAGTGAGGCTGTGTGCCTACTCCAGCTGCAGCCCTGTCCTGAGATGCTGGGAGCATGTCCACCTTGTCTCCCCGGCTTCCACCGAGGTCGTTACCACAAGGAGGGGACTAGTCTGATCTGCACAAGTCACCTGCTCATGGCTCCAAGTCACCTCCAGAGCACGCTGGTGGCCCAGAGCCAACTCCTGAGAATTTCTCACAGGGGTGCAGCAGGGCAGCAAGGGCTTGTGGGTACAAAGGAAGCCCACTGAGGCTCAGAAGGCCTCTTCTCAGGCAGGGTCCTAACATGGTCTACCATCTCTTTTCTTGACTGGCTTTGTGTGATCTAGGCACCAGGCTGCCACCTGGCCCTGTGCCTGGCCTCATTCTGGACTGGCTGCCTCCAGACGAAAGGCCACACCAAATGGAAATATGAAACACTGGTCCACAACCCACAGCAAGAAACCAACTCCCTTAGCAAATAGCCCAGGAAGTCAGATAGCCAGTGATAGCTACAGTAGCAAACTAGTGAGTTCACCGCATTCTGCTGTAACAGACCGGGATGATATCAGTAACAGGCAATTTTCCTAATTTTGGGCCCTGCTTCCAGTTCAGGGCAACCCGAGAAAGCCAAGTACAACCCCCACACAGATACACAGGGATCCTACTTCCAGGTGTCTCTGGCTTCCCCGGACAGTAGCCTCCAGTGAGGACATTGTAGACCCTCCCTTTGGTTATGTTTTGAAGGTTACCCACTCCTCTGTGCCCCAAGTCTCTGCCACATGGGAACGACACTCGAACCCTTTGCTGTGGCAAGCTCAGAACATGTTCCTTATTTGGTCATTTTTGTTTTGTTTTGTTATTTAACGAGAGGAAGTCAGAAATCCCAGTGGTTTACTATTGTTGGGCAGCAAGTGGGTCCTGGTTAAATATGTAAGAATAAGGCTTTCCTCTGTCTTCGGGGTCATTAAAGAATCCAGGACTCAATTGAGTTTCTGGGGAGAAGAAATCTGCTTTTTGGCTTGTTTATCCAAAGCAACTGGAAATCAACAACAACAAAAAAATTACAGGACCAGAAATATAAACAAAAATGAGTGTTTCACAAATGAAAGAACCTCAGGAACCATGGGAAAGGTACCAATAGTGTGGGTTGAATTGGCCTTTGCAATTGGCAGAGCTAAGAGGTGACCATATGTGGCCACTAGGTGGTGGTGTGTACATTGTCTTTAGCTCCCTTTAGCCAAATCTGGGAAAGGCTGTGTGCCTCCCTTCCAAGGCAACTTTCATCTTCCTCTTTATTAGTTTAGATGAAGAAGGATGAACAGCTAGAGAGGTCCAGAGAGAGGAGTCTTAGCCTCAGCTAATTCTGTTAGGTAAGCCATACAATTACTCTGGCTTGCCTTTTTATTTTTTTCCTATTTTCTTTTCCCACTTACTTTTAAGTCTAAAAAAAAAATCTAAAATTTGCCAAAGAGCTGAAATAGGACCCAATTAACCCTACGGACCTGGAGTCACCAGATGCCAAAGCAACATCATATTGGCTGCCTCCCAGCTCTTTCCAGACACAAAACCATATGCTCTCGGGGCTGGGGAGATGGCTCTGTGGTTAAGGGTACTTGCTGCTCTTGTGGAGAACGTGAGTTTGGTTCCTAGCACACTCATGTTGGGTGGCTCACATCTGCCTGTATCTCCAGCTTTGCAGGGATCCGATGGCTCTGGATTTTAGGGCACCTGAATTCACATACATACCCCCCCAACACACACACACACACACACACACACACACACACACACACACACACACTTAAAACCAAAACCAAAACTCTTCACTTTCGCTGAACCATTTGTGAATAGTACAACATGACATGTGTCCTAGTTAGGACTTCCATTGCTGTGATGAAACTCCACGGCCAAAAGCAAGTTGGGGAGGAAAGGGTTTATTAGGCTTACACTCCCACATCATAGTCCATCACCAAAGGAAGTCAGGACAGAAACTCAAACAGGGCAGGAACCTGGAGGCAGGAGCTGATGCAGAGGCCATTGAAACGGTGCTGCTTACTAACTTACTTCCCATGGTTTGCTCAGTCTGCTTTCTTATAGGACCAGGACCACCAGCCCAGGGATGACTCCACCCACAATGGGCTAGACCCTCCATCAATACTAATTAAGAAAATATCTTGTGGGGCTGGAGAGATGGCTCAGTGGTTAAGAGCACTGGCAACTCTTCCAGAGGTCCTGAGTTCAATTCCCAGCAACCACATGGTGGCTCACAACCACTCATAATGAGATCTGGTGCCTTCTTCTGGCCTGCAGGCATACATGCAGGCAGAACACTGTATACATAATAAATAAATCTTTAAAAAGAAAAAGAAAAAGTCTTTCAGCTGGATCTTATGGAGACATTTTCTCAATGAGGCTCCCTCCTCTCTGATGACTCTAGCTTGTGTCAAGTTGACATAAAACTAACCAGGACAGCATGCCACCCTAAACACTTCGGCACACATCTCAGTAGAACAGGAATCTTTTCACATAGAACATTAGTTCTTCAAGCCGTGTAACAGCAGCACAAGGTTATGCAGTCCATGGCCGTGTTCAAGGAATCCCCATTGCCTCAGAAATCTATTTTAAAAACTAGTTTGTGTTCTGATCAGGAATTGCTTTCTTTCTTCGATCTGGAATCATCCTCATGCCTTTGGGGTTCTTCTGACTCTGGCATTGCAATTTTCCAAATCTTTGGGAATAATCTCCCAATCTCACCTGGCTAGACACCGTGTAAGTGAAATGTCAGTTGAGACTTAAGTTTAAGCATTTTAGGCAAAGGTTGGAGACAATGTTGGGTTCTTCCCACTAAATACCACTAGGGGGCGCCAGACACCAGGTGATTCTGCCACTGGGACCAGATTTGATCTCGGGTCAAGGTAGTGCCTGCCTGATCTCCAGTCCTCACAAGCACTATGAAGAGTGATATTCTGACACGGTGTGTGTGTGTGTGTGTGCGTGTGCGTGTGCGTGTGCGTGTGCGCGTGCGCGTGTGCACGTGCGTGCGCACATGTGTCTGCGTTCTGTGTTCCTACATAATTGCTTTGATTTTGAGTGGGTTCAACATTGTCGATCTTGGTCTGAATCAATGAATACAGTGGTGGGTGCCATGTGGTGTTTTCCCCAAACTACCTTCCTACATTCACTCTCCACCATTCTTTGTGAAAGAGTATCTCTCCTGCCCCCAGGTGTCCACCTCCTGAAAGTGTCCCTTACATGAACTGTCAGTTCTTTAGAGTGTTTCAGTTTATTACCATTACACTTTCTTCGGATGCTCAAGTGTCCCAGCTTGTCCAGGGGGAAGTCCCCGGTGAGGATGCCTGTACTCTTTTGACTTTTTCTGGTCACTAGGGGTGATGATTCCTGGCAAAATCAGATATCCCAGGCTCCTCTGATGCTGCCCAGGGCAAGTCCTGGCCTCATCTCTGATTCTCATTCAAGAAAAATGCTATTTAGAAACCAAGACGAAGACGTTAGGTGTGCTAATCACTGCTGGAGTAGTGTCATGTCTTAGCCCATTGGCTGGACACAGCTCTGTGGTTACACCAGTCATTCTGATACCCAGACAGCTGGCCTGCCCTTTACCTTAGCTGGGCATTGCTGGCTTTAATCAAATACATAAAATAAAATCAGTTCAGGAATTCTGTTACCTGCCGAATTCTGTTACCTGCCAAAGTCTGTTACCTGCCAATTTCTGTTACCCCTGCAAGCCCCAGAGAATGATCTGTTTTCTGTGGCTAGAAGAATCAAGCTGAGCATAGGAGGTTTCTAAGGAAAAGAACTCAGTGTGGCACATGGTTCTGGGGCAGCAAGGCACAGCCTTGGCTCAGTCCTGGGGAGACACTCCTTGGCTACCTCCCAGGACAGCAGGAAGCTTCCTGGTGGGAGCATGGGAGGGAGGGAGGTAATGGCAGGAGAAGGAAATCGGAGAGGAATTCACAGGCCTGGCTTGTTTTCAGTAACAACTCACTGCACGGACCCAGCACTGATTGCTTCTCAGGGTGATGCTTCCAATGACCTGAACACTTTCCGCCAGGTCCCACCTTTGCAAAGTCCTACCATCTCTGGAAACATCCATGCTAGGGACTAGTTCTCCAGCACAGAAACCCTCGGAGGACAAAGCAGATCCACCATAGCACCCCATTCCTCTATCTCCCAGATGGGGCGCCCCATTCCTCTATCTCCCAGATGGGGCGCCCCATTCCTCTGTCTCTCAGATGGAGCGCCCCGTTCCTCTGTCTCCCAGATGGAGCGCTTCATTCCTCTATCTCCCAGATGGGGCGCCCCACTCCTCTGTCTCCCAGATGGAGCGCTTCATTCCTGTCGCCCAGATGGAGCGCCCCACTCCTCTGTCTCCCAGGTGGAGTGCTTCATTCCTGTCGCCCAGATGGAGCGCCCCACTCCTCTGTCTCTTAGATGGGGCGCCCCATTCCTCTGTCTCTCAGATGGGGCGCCTCGTTCCTCTGTCTCCCAGAGGGAGCACCCCATTCCTCTGTCTCCCAGAGGGAGCACCCCATTCCTCTGTCTCTCAGATGGGGCGCCTCGTTCCTCTGTCTCCCAGAGGGAGCATGCGTGTCTATTGCAGAAGAGGGTCACCATCTTGCCTGCCACCACTGGTCAGCACTTTTCTTGTGTAGTGCTGAGTGTGCCTGCTGTTCTGTTAGATGATGGGGGAGTTCTGGGTTCAGAGGTGAGTGTGTGTGTGCCTGTGTGCATACATGTGTGGGTTGGTGAGCCTCTGGTTGCCTTAGCTCAAATTTCTTGATCTTCGTGGACTCACGAGTGAATGATGAATGCTTGTATGGAAGCCTGTGCCTTTTCCACAGTGACCATTCTATTGGAAGGAAATCACCCCCAGAGAGAAGTGCAGTGTGCAATACTGACTTCACCAGACCCACAGGAGAGGGGGAAGCAGTGGTTGCCACCAGGTCTGGGTCCCACCAGCACGAGTTCCTTCACAACTGACATCTGATAAACTTAACGCCCAGAGAGACGAGGTGGAGGAAGTCTGAAGGTAGGCCGGTATGGCTGTGGAACATTGCTTTAACTCCCCAAAGTGTGTGCTGTTGTCTATGCTGCATTTGTTTAACTATGTAAAGATGTGCTGCTGTTTCACTTTGCTTGCCTAAGGCACCTGATTGGTCTAATAAAAAGCTGAATGGCCACTAGCTAGGCAGGAGAGGGATGGGCGGGGCTGGCGGGCAGAGAGAATAAGTAGGAGGAGAAATTTAGACTCGAGGGAAGAGGACGAGAGACAGGAGCGAATGAGGGAGAGAGGGAGACACCTGGGGCCAGCCAGCCAGCCAGCCAGCTGCCAGACAGACAGACACGGAGTAGGACGTATAGAATGAAAGAAAGGTAAAAAGCCCTGAGGCAAAATATAAATGAAGAAACACAGGTTAATTGAAGTTATAAGAGCTAGTGGGACAAGTCCAAGGCCAAATTAGTTATTCATAACTAACAATAAGTCTCCGTATCATGATTTGGGAGCTGGTTCGTGGCCCAAAAGAAAACCTGTCACACGACATTCTTGGCAGACAGACAGGCTTGTAGAGTGATACACGCTGAGTTAGATGGAGCATGTTGTAGACAAACACGGAAGCCTTCCACCTGGTCTTGGGTTACACTGAAACTTTAGATTGACATGTTTTATTATTATTATTTCTGGTACACAGGTACCCAGGGTACCTAAGTGCTCATAGGTGAGAGAGAGAGAGAGAGAGAGAGAGAGAGAGAGAGAGAGAGAGAGAGAGAAAGAGAGAACACCCAATAACAATTGTGTCCATGCAATTGAGAGAGACAGGCTCAGCAAGCCCACAGCCATCACTGTTTGTTTGTATCAGTCTGGGCAGAATTACCACAAACCAGGCTCTGAGGGAGCACAGCCAGCCATTGCATAACCCCGACCCAGAATGCTGAACCAGAAGATCAAAGGCAGCTGGCACTGGACTGCTCAACAGCTCAGCGGTCAGGCCACATGCACCCGGGGAACACACGGAAAATGTCCTGGCGTTTGTCTCCAAGCCTTTCAAAGGCTGGCCAAATGAAAGGGAGCCCAGAGGAAGCACGGCCTCGCCGCACAGGCACCAAGGGATGGCTTGGAAAGCTGTTTTCCAGGGGGGCGGTGGGGACTCGGATTGTTAAGGGGTCGGGTGGGGGGTTGATGAGATTCTCAGTGGATAAAATGCTTGCCATGCAAGTCTGGAAACCTGGGTGTGATTCCCAGAACCCAAGGAAGGATGGAAGGAGAGGACTGCTATGTCTCCCTGCAGGAAGTCTTCTGGTCATTGGGAGATGGCCTGGAGGAACATATTGGGATGCAAGCCCTACTCCCTTTTTTTCAATTCCCAGTCATGAATCAAATGGCTCCTTCTACTGATTCCCACAAGCTGTCCTTAGATGGCCACGTGTATGCCACAAAACACTGTACACGTATCATTGCACACACACCATTGTACACACACACACACACACACACACACACACACACACACACACACAGGTTAATAATAATACATAAAATAAAAACATTGAAGGGTCGTGTTTATTTTGGGCCATGGGTAGAGAGTGTTGTCGAGAAAGCTCTCCTGATCTGGAGATGAAGGTTGCAGCCCAGAGGCATTATCTGACTTGACATGTTCTAGAAGCCACTGGCCACAAAGATATAGTTTTCCCCAAAAAAAAATCTTTTATTGTATTTTATTTCTTTTGTGTCTGTTTGTGCACATCTGTGTGAGCACGCGTACCACAGCGCATGTGTGGAGATCAGAGGACAACGTGAAGGGACTGATTCTCTCCTTCCACCATGTGGGGCCTGAAGATGGAACCCAAGCTGTTAGGCTTAGAGGCAAGCGCCCTGACCCACTGAGCCATCTAGCCGGCCCTTACTTTTATTTTTATGTCACAGCAACCCTACTGCCTAAAGAAAAAAAAAGGCATTCAAAGGTGGACTGGGGTCTCCGATGGCTTTAGCTTGGCATCGGCGCTCCAGTGGCAGAGGCTGGAGAACAGGTCCGGGACAGACACAGAAAGGGACTTGGCTCAGAGACGGGCTAGGTCGGGCAGGTGGTCACCTGGTCACCTGGTAGAGAGGGGCCCTTGATGTTTGTTCCTTATCGGGACTCTGCTGTCCCTCAGGACAGAATTCACAGCTCTGCTTCCTCTGTTCCCACTGGCCATGCCAGCCATCTCTGCTGGACTCACAGCTGAGTCCCACCTGTAACCCCTAGAGACTCTAAATCCCTTGACAGGACAGGACAGACCGCCGCTCAGTGCAGCAGGACAGAACATACCGAGAGAGGCAATCCACAGAGGTTTGTTCATTCGTGACACACGTGTTAAAATGGGGGGACACACAGAACGCTCCGGGATTGCATGTTGTTGGTCTGTGGCCCACAGCAACCCCCAGACTCTGTGTTCAGCAGAAGTTTTCAGGTGACATCTGAGGGTGGCTTCTCCTTGGTTTGGGTCTTCGGGGCTTCAGAATGGTGAGGGGAACCTTGTGTTCATTTCAGCCTATGCTTTGGTGACTTGTTATGAAAGCCCCAGGAAAAGAGCAGCCGGTAACCAGTCAGGCAAAGCCAGAAGGCACCGTGGTTCAGATCTGGAGTAGCCTTGCAGTCTAGTGACCAAGGTCTTGTCTCCAGCGTGCTACTGGAAAGTGGGGGGAAACCAGGAAGTGGGACTTGGTGGGAAGTCTCCTGGTCATCGGGGCATGCCCTTGAGGAGGATATCTGGACCCAGTCCCACCTCTCCTGGTCTCTTTCTTTCAACTTCCAGCTGGGAATCAAATGCCCCCCCCACCTCCACCCCCGCTGCATACTCTCACTGGGGTGCCAAGCCAAGGCGCTGGGGCCAGCCGATCATGGCCTGAAACCTCTGAAGCCTTGAGCCAAAGCAAACCTTTCCACATGAGCTGATTTCTCTTGGATACCCTGTGATAGTAAAGGAGAGCTAACTAATGATAGGGAATCAAAACTGGGAATCCAGATCATTCCATCAGCAGACACCAATCATTAAGTTCCATTCCCAGGACACACACGGCAGGAGGAGAGAACCAATTCCCACAAGTTGTTCTTTAACTTACACACACACACACACACACACACACACACACACACACACACACACCACCTTTGTGGGAAGAAAAAGGAAGAAACAGCTTCTGAAAACCCAAAGGACACCTGTCAAGAGCGTAGGCGAGAAAGCAAGTTTTCCAGGTAAAGAAAATGATGTAAAGTCGGCCACCCAGTCTGGGGAGAGCCTGTGTGAACCTGTGGTGTACAATGAAAGTTAAAAAAGAACAAAACAAAGAATATCTGCTTCAGAGAGCAGGGAAGGGAGAGATTAAAAGAAGGGTTCCTCCTAATCTTGAAAGGGGTTACTTGGTAATTGACTGAATGAGAGAAAAAAACAAGTCAGTTCTGAGGACAGCATGTCTGCTAAAATATACTGTATCAGACATAATAGTACTTAGCTGCCAGTATCATATAAAGTAGAGGAAACATTACCATAGAAACCAGATTATTGAAAAATGCTAAATACAAAAATAACTTAGAAGTCCAAGGTTAATGGTATATTGAAAAAACCTACTCCAGTTGTTTGTTCTTGTTAGGTGTGACAGTTCATCTCAGGCTTGGATTTGATGGAAGAATCCATAGAAGCCTGGTAGAGCATTCCTCGTGTTTGTGAGGGTTCAAGGGAGATGAGTGGACGCAGAGCATCTACCCTCAGTGTGGGCAGGTGTCATCCCATCAGCCGGGGATTGAGACAGAACTGAACAGTAGGAGTCTTTTTCTTTGTCTGCTCCAGCCTGAGACATTCCCCTTGTCCTCACTGACAGAAATCTAAGCTTGGGGGCCTCTAGTACTTGACACCAGTGGTCCTCTGGGTTCTCAGACCTTCCCATCAAGCTTAGCTATGTTATCAGCATCCATGGCCTCCAGCCTGAAGAAAGGATCAAGGAGCTGTTCAGTCACCACAGTTATATGAGCCAAGTCCCCTAGTGGGTCCCCTCTCATCTACTTATCTCTCTCTCTATCTATCTATCTATCCATCCATCCATCCACCTACCTATCATCTGTCTATCTATCTATCTATCTATCTATCTATCTATCTATCTACCATTTGTCTGTCTATCTACCTATGTATTTATGCATGTATGCATACATCCATCCACCTGTCCTTCTATCATCTATCTATCTATCTATCTATCTATCTATCTATCTATCTATCGTCTACCTATGTATTTATGCATTGTATGCATGCATGCATCCATCTCATCCATCCATCCACCCATCATTATTATTTACCTATCACCCATATCCATCTATTTTCACCGTAATGCATGCATCCATCCTGCTGGCTCTGCTATCTGAGGAGCCCCGACTGGCAGCAGCACAGTGGAGACCGATGATCAGATGACAGCATGCTCAGCAGCTCCTTGCAGCGCACACGAAGCACTTTCAGCTGACCATTTACAGCATCTCTGGAGGCTGGTGCCATGGCACAGAAAGAACTCCAGAGGTGACCTAGTCCTGTAACAGACTCAACCACAGTTACAGGCCCAGTGTCTGATACCGTTCCCTCTCTGCTACACCTGCAAGCCTACGGGGCTATGGAAAAGCTGACAGCCAACCAACGACACCTGGGACATCAGAGGGACAGGTGGTGATAAAAGACAAATTATTGCAACCCAAAATACAACGATGCTAAGTCTTTATGGCCTGGCACAGGACAGAAGAGACGATAGAAAAGTCAATGAAAGCACGGAAAACAATGACAGTAGACCGTGAAAGAAGAACTATGCAAAGAACCAACAGGGAATCACGTAATAGAGAGAGACAACTGAAGAGCAGAGGCCGGAGAACGGGTTCTGTTCTCACACAGGAACCTTCTCCTCAACTGGTTCAACTCTGAGACACAAAGGCAAAGAAACTTGAAAGGGCAGGCTTGCAAGCGCGTCCCTTTCCCTACTCCACAGCTCATGCCTAGACAAAGGCAAAGGGAAAGCAATGACCAGCCAGGAGAAGGGGGTCAAACAGTGCCCAAGAATTTGGATATTGCAATCCCCCCTTTAAGTAATGTGTGGCGGGGAGAGGAAGAACCAACACGGGACAACAGGCACTTAGGGCAATGAAAGCCTCACAATGAGTGGAGAACACATAGAGAAACACCAGAATGTTCTGTGCTCACTCGGCACAGGGAGATGAAAGAAAGCAGAAGATCAAGGACAGCCAGGCTAAGATGGAAAACAGAGATGAGGAGAAACAAGAGCTTGACCAGGAAAATCAAGTGGAGGATCTCTCAGAAACCAACGAAGATGAAGCTCATTCACTTCCTGATGGGCTCTGAGGCTGGCTCCCCGGGGGAGTCACGTCAAGTGCTGCAAACCTGCTCAAAAGCTCTTGCCTTGGGAGGCCGGAGGCCCAAGGGGGGAACTTTCTATCACTGGTTTACTAAATGGCCACGTGGAACCTCCTTCTAAACAGTCAGGGTTACACCCGGAGGTCTGGGTTGCTCTCAACCTTGGGCAGTGATGCTTCTTCGGCAGCGGGCGGCTGGTGAAAGCTCTGAGGATAAGTGAGGGTCAAGTGCTCAGCCCTCAATGGGACAGCTACTCCATCCCTCCCTGAAAATCTAGGGCATACAGTGAAATAAATGTAAAGTAGGGGGTGGAGAGGAGTGCTGTAAAATGCTGTCTTTTGGACAGGACATAGCAGTTGCATCTATGACCTCACTAAAGCTATGACTGTTTGTACATGATCAAACCAACAAGATCAGGGCTCAGTGGGCTTCTGTCTATGTGTGCATGCGCGCGTGTGCACGTGTATACGGTGGGGGATGTTTAGGAGAAGTGGGAGGTGGGAGGAGTTGAGGGTGCATCTAATCAAGATACATCATATATAGGCACAAAATTGGTAAAGATAAATAAAAGATACTTTAAAACAGGAAATACACTAACCTAGGAGTAAAAATGTCAGTATGAAAACTGGTGTAAAATGATTGTTTAAAGTATGGGAGATTTTGTTGTTAGCTAGGGCTAGCAAGCCCCTGACTACACTGTACACAAGACTTACAAAAAATAAAAATGCCCAAAGCGACACAATAAAAGTACATGTGAAATGATGGACCCAAGAGAGATAACCAGAGAGCCATTCCCAAAGGTCCTAATTCAATATAAATCGTTCTTAAGTAAAAGTTTAAAGAACAAACAGTCCCCATGTTGTGTAAATGGTTCCTTAATATAGCTGCTCACTTCATTTTATGAGTCACAACTAGGAATTCTGTAAGAGCCATTAAAATTCCAGGTCAATTGCATGTGTGTACATGGATGTAAAAACTGCTATAACATCTTTAAAAATAGAATACAATTTAAACCAAACTCAACTATTTTAATCCCAAGTCAGTTAATGCCTCTCCAGAAACCTGCATGGTGGTAACCAAGACCCTGACAGCCACAGTTCATTTTATGAAGGAAAAGATCCCAGTGATTCTTAGGTTGCTGGATGCTAGATGCTTCTTAGGAAAGCCTCTCCATCTTCACTAATTCTCTGGTTTTCCACTCTGGTGGTAGAACCCAGGGCCTCTTGCATGCCAGACAGACACTTTACCCTGAGTCCCTAAAGTTCTTAAGAAGTTAGAGGGTCCCCCAATCAATACTGCCCTTTTATAAACCAGGCAGTGGTAGTGCACACCTTTAATCCCAGCACTCAGAAGGCAGAGGCAGGCAGATCTCTGTGAGTTTGAGGCCAGCCTGGTCTCCAGAGCGAGATCCAAGACAGGCAGTGCTACCCAGAGAAACCCTGTCTCAAACAAACAACAAAAAGCCCCCTTTTTTCTTATACTATTTTATTCTTTTAAAATATAGGCCATTTATAAGAAACCTCCCACTACTTGGCTAACAGTAGACAAAGAGAAAAAGCAAGATATGAAAATTCTTGTGTAGTTAACAAAGATCCTTAATTTATTATTAAGAGCCTCCCAACACAAGATTTTTGCCTCACAATTATGTGAGAGGTTAAAGCATAATATTTAGCAGAATACATTTAAGCTATGATATCATTTATAAACAGAAAGGATATTATTTAAAATTTAAAAATTCAACAATTATGCAGCCAATTATCTACCCATTCACCCATTTAATCATCCATCCATCCATCCAATCATCTATCCATCATCAGCCCTTCCATCTATCACCCACCCACCCATTCATCCAAACACATTCATGAATACATCCAATGATCCATCCATCCATCCATCCATCCATCCATCCATCCATCCATCCATCCAACCATCTACCAAGCATGTTCAGGATCTCTGCTGAATGGCAACCATGGAGTGAGCAAAGGCGGCCAGGCACCCTGCTTCCAGGAAGCTTCTGGTCAGGTAGTGGAGTCGGCATTAGATGGGAATGTAATCCTCAGAGTCAACTCTATATGTGGCTAAGAATAAAGCAGACAGGAAGTTCTGAGAGATGAAAGAGGGTATGTGTTTATGCTGTGTATTAAGGAAGACCTTTCTGAGGATACTGTGTGGGGCTGAGGTTTGCCCAGTGCCTTGGGGACAAAATGCAGTGTGTTAGTAACGTATTGAGAAGGCAGGGCCATTTTCCCCGGCTGGGGTATTCACCAGATGGTACAGCGTGGTCAACATAGGTTCTCCCTGCTACTGGACATTGGGGGTTTGTCCCTCAATTTTCCTTCTTACAAATAGCAGGATTCGGCTGTTTGTGGTAATCACTAATGTCCTAGAGATAGATTCGAAAAATGAAATACCAAATTCAGAATAGTTTACTGGAAGAAAAAGTTTAACTTCCACTTACTTTTGCCCGTATGGAACCAACCTGCAATGTCAGGAGCATGGCCCTGGCATGCCCACTGCTCTGGGCCCCACCAAATCTCTCACCGAGCATGTCTGTTTACTTGTACTGGTTTAACAGGAGGGAGACTGTATATATTTTCCTGTGGTGGTTTGTCATCCCAGTCTCCTCACACGTGAATTCACCGCTTATTTCTCTCGTTTGTATCTAGTGGGACCTGTAACCAAGGAGACTGCTGAGGTGTGGATGTAGACAGGCTGCTGTGAAGTCCCAAGCATCATAGATGACTCACAGACCCCGGCTGAATTAAATTAAATTAATCCCAATCGATGAGAGGCATCAATCATATAGAGTAATGATCTATTTTGGATTTAAATTTTTGTCAGTTTTCTTTCTGTTCCTTTGTTTTGTTGAGATCATATCTCCCTATGTTGCTTAGACTGTTCTAGAACTCCTGGGCTCAGTTCTCCTTACCCAGCCTCCTAATTAGGTGAGACTTCAGATCTGACCTTCACCAGCTTTACTTCCCCTTTTACAAAAGTTTTATTTTAAAAATTCACTTTTAGTATAAATAACTTTACTATTTAAATACATCCATATTATGTCTTTATATTTGGAAGTATGCTTTTAACATTTGGTAATGGCAACCATCTCCTTTTTTAAAAAATATAATTGATGTGTGCTTTTCAATATTTATGAAATAGATGGATGTCAGATAATGAGTTTCCCGAGCTTAGTTCTAGCATGTCTGCAGTCTTGCCTGCACCATGATTAACCGACACCTCCGAGCTATACCCAACAGGTCCAACATGTGTAACGCTTCTTATTCACGTTCTTAGTCTTTGTGTTTTCCACTTTGTCATGTAAGATCAAGCAACAGTTTCTGGCATGTCCAGTTTATCAATCATTTTTCTGCTCTTAATTAAATATGAGTAATTTATATAACTACTGTTTTATAGCCAAGCTTCTTAAACTGTGGCTTGTGACCCCCTGTGGGGCCATGGGGATGGCAGGGGAGGGGGGGTGTCATAAACCTTTGGCAACAGTAAAAGGCTTCTGAATATGTAATGACTGAAAAGCAGCTCCAAATGGAACTCCTCCTTGTCTTGAACCTGAGCTGTTTCCAGCAGAGCAGCCAGGGCTCACCCGTGCGATGTCATGTGACTTCACTGCAGTCTCAGGCGGAAGCACACAGCACAGGCACTTTGCCCCAGAGCGCTGTCGCTGTCCTGGCACACCAACAAAAGCTCCTGAAACCCCTCAGCCTGAGGCTGGACTACAGCATTAGGAAATGCAGTGCTTTTACTACATACACAAATTTTACAGAGACGTAATGGTTTAATTAAGGAGAACAAAAACGTCTAAGAGTTCCCAACTGTCATTTTCCATGTAAGTATAATAAGAACACCTTTAGACTGTATTGTGCCAGAATGTGGGATTTTTCTTGAAACTGTAGTTTGATTTGCTGAGAAGTTTCATTAAAAAATAACCATTCAATGAGCTTCAGCTGGGGACTATGACAGAATTTCTGGCACTTCCTGAGATGGCCCCAATCATACCTCTCCTACTTTATATTACATATTTATGTGACGTCTTTGTGACATCTAAAATCAATATATCAGCCACTTCTGAACAACATTGGCAATGCTCTAAGTCCTGCAGCATCAAATGTCCAACTGAGATTTAATTCTTGATGTGAAAATGAACAAGCACATCCACCTCATTAATACGCAAATCTGCTTCAATCTCTAGTAACTGGTAAATTATACATAACAAAGAATTGTTTTGAAATAAAATTCTTTATGATTTATTGCTAGTAAATGTTTGAGTTGTATACCTATCTTATATAACTATATATCTGTAACAATTTGTTGGGCTAAAAGAGGTTTTGATTGGAAAAAATCTTTAAGAGGCCTTGCTCTATAGGACAGCTCCATTTGTATTACATCCTACAGAACAAGATGAACACCTACTAGAAAGAGTCTGTGAAGATCAGAAAAAATAAGCTGGGCAGTAGTGGTGCACACATTTAATCCCAACACTCAGGGGGCAGAGGCAGGCGAATCTCTGTGAGTTGGAGGCCAGCCTGTTAGTATCTATCTTAACTGCCAGCATTTCCTCTTGTGTGTTTGGGCCACTATTAGTAAAATAAGGATTACTTAAGCATACCCTGAGAGTCTATCTGGGAGCTGAGGCAGTTGCCAAGTGACTATTGATCATGTATAAACTCCAACATGGAGACACTGGACAAGGGGATGCTTCACACCTGGGAAAGGATGGATTGGAAGAGTGTAAAAACTCACCATGATACTTGGAATGGCATACTAATTTAAGACTTAAGCATGGTTTTATCTAGCATTTTTCATTTAGTATTGTTGGACCAGAATAGACTGTGAGTAACTGAAACCATGGGAAGTAGAGCCAGAGGTAATGAGGGACCAACGTACAAGACCAGGAAAAGCAACATCGACAGGAAGTTTGCTTTGTGATCCTCTGAGGGTCGCAAATGGCTTTCTCTTCCTCTCACATGGTAGGGGGTGAACAGGCCAGGCTGAGGGAACCCAGGATCTTGACAGCACCGCCTCTACCCCTTTGGAGACTCACTAATCCTGAGACTTAAACCCCGGAATGCTAATTTCCACCTCTGTCACAGGAAACAGTACCTTCAGCCACTCAGGGGTCAAGGGATGAGGATGATAGCATTGCGTACATAAATGTTCTGAATCTCAATTACATATAATTCTCGAAGAAAATGCTTTGCACCAAGTGTGAGGCCTTACCTAGGAAGAGGGTGCTCCCCAAAGGCCTTGGTTATCTTCCAAAAGAAAGTTTCCAGCCCATGACCACAAAGTTTAACCAGCACGCAGCCCCTACACAGCTGGGGCAATTGGCAGCTCCCACAGGGCCAGCTGAGGCAAAAGCCTCCCTGGATGTCTCTGGCCCTTCTGATACAGTCTGCAGATAAAGATGCCTACCCAGGTCACACTGGCAAAGACCTATTTCAGCACTGACTACCTGCTGGTCCGTTCCATCGAGGAGACAGGCTGGGAGTCATTAATGGTCAAACTCTGCAAGTCAGGGCCAATCCAAAGCCGAATATGAATGGCAAGATCTAAATGGCCCCCTGTCTTTACTTAGCTGAGAGATGTGAAAGAGGAAATGATTTCTCCACTGAGCTGTTTCACAATTAATTTCAGTCCTTGCTCATTTCCAACCCTTAAAACTGCCCAGCAAGCCCTCTGGCCTGGCACGGACAGCTGCACCAGGATGACAGCTAAGGTTCCAGAACCCAGCTAAGCTTTTCCTGGTGTTTATGAGTTCCCTTTTCTAGGTGTCAAAGCAAGAAGCTATTTTTTGCTACAATCCAGCACAACACTGTTCAGCTGTCCATCATGAACCGGGCTCTCAGCAGGCCAGAGTCTGGCAGTTTAAGATGGACACCAAGGACTAGGGAAATGGCTTTGCCAGGTCTCACTTGGCTTCTCTTCTGCTGTTTGAAAAGTGTGTCTGAGCAGATCGGATCACGTGTTGTGGCTTCTGTAACCTTCCTTACCCAAACAGCAACAGAGTCTGACGAGGCTTCCCTGCAGCTCCCACTCAGCCAGCAGAGATGGGCCGCAGCAGCCTGAGAACCAACGGTGCTCGACCCAGAGACACCAATGACGGCTGCTCTACCCATGTTAGCTGAGGCTTCCAGAGAGGCAGAAATGACATGAAAACAAAACCCACTAATGATGGACACGGCAGGGAATGCTTGCCATCCCAGCACTAGGAGGCAGAGACAGGATGAGCAGGAGTTCAAGGTCATCCTCAACACATATGGCAAGTTCATGGCCAGTCTGGGTTATGTGAAAGCCTATCCAAATACACCAGAAAAAAAAAAAAATCCGCTCAGGTACACTTGTGCAATCTCAGCACTCAGGACACTGAGGTAGGAGAGTTGCGAGTTCAAGGCCAGCTTGGGCTACACAGTGAAACCCCGTGTCCCCAAACAAAGCCCCATCCCATGAACCAGTGGGGGAAGCAGGCTCCACACACACACTCTAAGCGCGTCACTGAAGGCAAGCTCCATCACCAGTGTCCTTCCTGGACCACTTCCAGAATGGCAGCACAGCCAAGGCATTCTCAGGCAATGTATCACGTGGGCAAAGTGCTCTTCTAATGGCCAGCATTTGGGGCTCAATATTTGGAAGGATGATAACACCACCACCAGCAGCAGCAGCTCAGCTCAGGCCCACAGGATACTCGGAAAGGTGTCCAGCTTACCCGGACCTCCTGGGCCATCACCCTTCTCTGCTCTTTGGTGGCAGCACAGAAGGAGTGTCCCCTTGCAGGTCAGAGCCCAATGCACCCACTCCAGGGCATTTGCCTTTGAGATTCATTTGAGTCACAAAAATAATACCTGCTCCGGGAAAGCCCGGGAGCTGGAATGAGTCAGGCTATGATTTCATTTCCTCTTCTGATGTGAGCAGAAGAGCTCAGAAAAGGGAAAAGCAGTGTGGCCTTTTCTTTGTCTTTTCATTGGCAAGATGTGCTCATCACTTCCACGCCTATGGCTAGCCTTGGCACATAGGGCGGGAGACATCTTGCAGAAGGGGTCAGAGATCTCTGGCTTTTTCTGTTTCAATGTTATACCAAGAAAACTAACATCTGGGGCACACCTGTTAAAACCAGAATCACCTGTTAAAAAAACTCCCGAGGCCAGGTCCTGCCTCTGAAGTGTGGATTGATCAGTGTAGGGTACAGTCTGAAATCCTTGGGCATTCCAGCACATAGGAAAGCGAGACCTACTCATTATAGTGAGACCTGCATGGCCTGCTTCAGGAACTGAGATCTGGGGAACAGGAACAGGAGAAGTGGGCTGTGGTCTGGGCAGCAACACTGTCTGGTTGCTGGACAGCAAGAGGGCCCGTAACAATGTCTTTGTACCTTAATATTCCCACTTGGGAGACACACTGCGCTCCCTGCAATAGTCTCACGTTGTGCTGCATGAACTAATATGATAAGAAAGAGCAGAAAAACAACCAATTACTATATGAATGCAGGGTTAGAGGATGCCATTTCCTTTTCTAGCATGAAGGTAACAACTAACCCTTGAGCGTATACTGTATGCCAAGTCCTGTGCTGAGCACATGATCACCTCCATGGTGGCACTGTACTTCTCCCTGTTGTATAGTGGATAACGCCAACGCCGACGAAGTTTATAGAGAGGTAACAGCATGCAGAGGTTTGGATATCAATCTTCTTTAGGAATAAGCAAACAAGTAGGAATAAGAGAAGAGTGAAAATAAAGCAGCAATAAATGTAAAAGAGATGGAAAGAAGGCCCCGCTAGGGAGGTCTCATGCAAATGTGAAAGGGGGGAGCCTCCTGTTCCAACACACACACACACACACACACACACACACACACACACACACACACTCTCACTCACTCTCTCTCTCTCTCACTCACTCAGATGAGCTTAACACAACGCTGTTGCCAGAAAACCAGAAAACAAAAAGTCTCACAGATCTGGGGCTGGAGAGATGGCTCAGGGGGTTTGAGTGAGTATGGCTCTTACAGAGACCCGAGCTCAGCCGCAAGCATCCTCACTGGATAGCCCACAACCACCTGTAACTTCAGCTCCAAAAGAATCAAATGCCTCTGTTCTCTGTGGGCAGCTACACTCTTGTGCGTGTGCATGCACACACACACACACACACACACACACACACACACACACACACACACATATGCAAACACCACACACATACACACACACATACCACCACCACCACCACCACCCTTACAGTTAAACATAAATCTGAAAGAAGTCTGAGCAAATTTATTCAAGGTTGATGAAAATCAAAGAGTATGGTGTGGCCATGTGAGGAGGCTTCAGACTCCATTTCTAGGACCGAGACTTCCACAGGACTAAGGAGAGCTGCCTTAGTTAGGGTTACTATTGCAGTGATAAAACACCATGACCAAAAGCAAGTCGGGAAGGAAAGGGTTTATTTGGGTTACACTTCAAGAAAGGAACTCAAACAGGGCAGAAACATGGAGGCAGGAGCTGATGAAGAGGGGTGCTGCTTACTGGCTTGCTCATCATAGCTTACTCAGCAGCTTTCTTATAGAACCAAGACCGCCATTCCAGGGATGGTACCACCCACAATGGATTGGGCCCTCCCTCATCAATCATTAATTAAGAAAATGCCCAAGAAAATAGGCTTGTCCGCTTACAGCCCAGGCTTATGGAGGCATCTTCTCAATTGAGGTTCTCTCCTCTCAGATGATCATAAGTTGTGTCAAACTGACATAAAACTAGCCAGTACAATTGAACCCCTTGTCAACTTGACACGAACATATCACTGTTAAACTATAACCTTTCCTTCTTGTTCATGCCCCCAAATCACACATTACTATTAACATTACAATATAAACATTCCAAATTTTAAAAGCTCTACACTCTTTAAAAATTAAAATGCTTAAATTAACTATGCAGCTCACACACAATTGAGCCTGTATGATAAGGAGTATTCAGAGATGGGTAATGCCTGGGGGGCACTCACCAACCTAAGACAGAGCACCAGTGTGGCCTGGGCAGGTGTCTCCATGACGGGTAAGGTGACCTGCTGACGTCCCACGCAAGCCAAGTCAGAAGCTCATTTTTTAATTAAAGGGGGACCTGCAGGTCCCTGGCCCCCGTTTTGGGTAGCTGTTGCCTTGCTTGTGGACCTTGACCTTGATATCCTCCCTATGCTAATTCCCTGCCAAGTTCTACCCTCCTGAATGCTTGAGAGAAGTTCCTTGTCTGTGTATCCTGAATAATGGGTGTTAACAGCTTAGATGCAAGACTGTAAAACATCAGTATCAAACTTCTGCCCTCCGGGGGTTCTCCCATTGTGCTGTAAGCCTGTATTTAAGACCTTCTCCCCCCTTCAAGGAATGACATTGGCATTTAAAAAATATATATATATAACTGAATGAATACTGTGAATGTAATCTATGAATACCACAAATGTGATTAATATCATGAGTGTAATTAATTAATACCATGAGTGTAATTTAAAAAATAAATTAATTAATTAAAAAAACCCAAAAAATTAAAATGCTTAAAATTTCAGTCTCTTTAAAAAAAAAATCCAAAGTCTCTTTTAAAATCCAAAGTTGGGGCTGGAGAGATGGCTCAGAGGTTAAGAGCACTGGCTGTTCTTCCAGTGGTCCTGAGTTGAATTCCCAGCAACCACATGGTGGCTCACAACCATCTGTAATGAGGTCTGGTTCCTTCTTCTGGCCTGAAGGGATACATGCAAGCAGAACACTGTATACATAATAAATAAATAAATCTTAAAAAAAAAGATTACTGAATTAGGAGTACCCTGTTAACTACTATTTATTAAAAAAATAAAATAAAATCCAAAGTCTACGACTGTGGGCTCCTATAAAATAAAAAGTAAGTTAAATACTTTCTTACTTCAAGAGAAAAGAACCAGGACACACTCACAATCAAGTGACTCTCAAACCTTCCCTTGGAACTTTACAAGTCGGCCTTCCATCCTCTGCATTTATCTCAACGTTCTTATCTTCCAAGCCCTAATAAAACAGCTCACCAAGCTTTGAATATTCAATGGCAGTTCCTCCCAGAGTTCCAAAGTCATTCCACAATCTTTCCCAAACAACATGGTCAGGTCTATCATAATACCCTACTCCTGGTACCAATTTCTGTCCTACTTAGGGTTACTATTGCTGTGATAGAACATCATGACCAAAGCAAGTTGGGGATGGAAGAGTTTATTTGGATTATGCTTCTACATCACAGTTCATCATCAAAGGAAGTCAGGACAGGAATTCAAGCAGGGCAGGAACCTCAAGGCAGGAACTGATGCAGAAGCCATGGAAGAGTGCTGCTTACTGGCTTGCTCATCATGGCTTGCTCAGCCTGCTTTCTTATAGAACCCAGGACCCCCAGCCCAGGGATAGCACCACCCACATTGGGATGGGCCTTCCCTCATCAATCACTAATTAAGAAAATGCTCTACAGGCTTGTCTGCTTACAGCCCAGGTTATGAAGGCATCTTCTCAACTGAGGTTCTCTCCTCTCAGATGACTCTAGCCAGCACATGGATATTTGATATCAAACTACATATGTGAGGCAACCTTGTAGAACACAGGAATGAGATAGGAACTCAGTAGCAGTAGGAGATACATATGGACATACAATTACATGTATATTTATGTTGGTACAGTAGGGCATGTTTCTGTATCCACATTTCTGGTAAAAAACCAATAAGCAGTGTATAAGGGATTCGAGTAATGTGATCAGCAAGGTAAACATAAATAAATAAATAAATAAATATATAGATAAATAAATACATAAATATTCAACTCAAGACATTTGAAAAAGAATTACAGGCAGCCCTTTCATCCATGGGCTCTGTATGTGGATTCACCTAATTCCATGTCAAAATTAATTTTAAAAAGTGAAAGGCTTTCTTTCTTGTCATCTCTCCCTAAATGCTACATTGTAAGGACCAGTGACTTCCCTTTCCCTTGTATTAGGTGTTCTAAGCCACATGGATGTGATGTAACTGGACAGGAAGGAGTGTAGAGATCATATAGAAATACCAGGACATTTCCTATGAGGGACTTGAGCCTCTGTGGATTTTGGTATCATCTTCTGTGATCCTGAAACTCACTCTCAAGGATACAGAGGGATGATCACACCACAACTGACAGGTAATGTCTATTATAATGTCTATCTATAAAATCTATATATTGCTCTAGGCCAATCCTTGCTATTATAATGCCAATGTTAACCGCATTTACTTGCCAGGCATCCCTATGAGACAAGTACTTTCTTGGCTTTCTCTTTTTGGTACAGATAAGATGCTGCAAGAAGCCGGAGTAATGAACCCTGGAGCCCAAAATAGACCTGAACCTTGTCAAAACCTCATCATCAACCACAGAATACTCAGAGAGATTCGTGAACATTGGTTTAGGGTTGAATAAAATTTAGTTTTATTCAACTAAGACGCAGGACACTAAAATGCAATCACTAGGTGTTTTTGCTTAAGAGAAAAAGAGGAAAAGTTGAACTTCTTAACATCATAAAATATAGATATAGAAGAAGAACGCTTGAGAAAGCATACGTGAACCCTAAATGGCACATCCAAAATCTGAAAGAAATGCGTGTTGATCCACAAAAACTTAATCTCCTAAAATTGAATATAAGTAAACTGACCGATGACTTCAAAGGAAGCAAAAATAAAACAAGACTCATTTTATCCAAACTTTGATTATGGTTCTGATGAAACATCTACAGAGAAACAATAAAAATTTCCTAAAACTTGTAAGAAGCAAGAATGGCTACATAGCATACCTCAACAAAACAACAGAGACCGAAAACTTCATTTACAGATAGAGATGTAAAATTGTATAGCATGTCAGTAGTTCAAATCCAGCCACAGGAAACAAATCAATTAGTATTTCCTATAAGAGTTCAAAGTTGGGTCAGCAATTACCATCATTACTTATTCAATCAATGAATTAATGTAGAAAATCTATAGCTTCAAATAGGATTTGACCTAATTCAGCAACCTTTTTAATGCAATACTAAGCAAAATAAATAAATAAATAAATAAATAAATAAATAAATAAATAAATAAATAAATAAATCTACCTAAATATAACAAGGGCTTATGTCAAGAAACCCAAAGTCAGGGCTCATAAACCACTGATACTAAGATCTTAATGCCAGGGGCGTAGGAGGGGTACCTGCTTGCATTACAACTGCTCAACTTTTACTGTTCCTAGTGATGCACAGACATGGACTAAACAGGTTACACATAAACTGGAAAGGGAGAGATGACTTCTTTTGAATCTGCTGATTCAAATAACTCAGTCTGAAGGAGGTTGAACTTATAATTGGTGAGGGAAGCTGGTAAGGAGATTGTCCAAAGACACAAAAGAAAAACCCTCTTCCCCATCCAGGCTGGGAAAGGAGATGGTAACCACGCAAATGTACATCCCATTCAATAGTGCCAAAGCAATAAAAAGGTCAGAAATCAACAAGAACCATCGAGACCTTTTGGGAGAAACTAGAGAATGTCCATAAAGACACATAAATAGGCTGATCAGAGCACTCCAAGTGGAAGTCTCAGGAAACCCATCCCAGACTGATGTGAAGGGGATGTGTGCAGTCAGTGTGGCCACTGATGGAGGTGTCAGGCTTGGTTGCTAGGACAGATGCGTGAACACAACTAAAGCATTTGTTTGATATGATGAAAATGGGTGCCCATGGAAATGGCACAGAGTAGAACGTGTATAATTAACTTTGGGAGAAACAAAGAAGCAGGAAGCTTGTATTGATTGTAAAGATTGTAAGGATGAAACGAGGCAACTGTATTCAAACAGCAAGGCTTTACCGGGGAGGGCTGGTCCCTCTGTACCAGTTAGTACTCAGAAGCCCCACACACATACCAATATCTATATGAAAACACCAACCATGACATTTTAACCCAGAGGACAAGGGAAGCTCAATTTTTATTAGTTTAGTTTGGTTTAGATTTGAGCCAGGTCCTTTCTAGGGAACCCAGACTAGCCCCAAACTGAAGATGTTCCCACTCAAGTTGGGATTATAGACAAGCTCACCACCACATCTAGCAGCCTTCTCCTGGAAACTGCTGGATTAACCAGCTATCCACCTAGAGATATGAGAGCTGCCCCCTGCCACCCCCTCCACACACATAACACAGAGACGAATAGCAGAAAACCCAAAGCTTAAAATGTAAACACTAAATGGATAAAAATACTGTCAGAGTCTCTAGCAGACTATTTCTATAAACCCTGACTGGAAATTCCCCTCTATACACCCGGACTCCATAGAACCAATAAAAGACATGAACTTCTGTGGCTATATGTTCTCACATCCGTGGCAGCACCAGCAAAACAGGCAAAAAGAAAACAACGGATTGATGGGGGGGGGGGGGAGGAAAGTCTGGCAACACATGGGACCCACAAAGGTTCAAAATCTCTAACATACAAGAGATTTCCAACGTGAAAATGAAAAGCTAACACTTCAGAAAGGCAATCAATAAACATCAGCAGGCAGCTCGTTATTGTAAGGATGTAAAGAGTTTATGAACGTGTGAGAAAATTTAATAGTATTATTAATAAAACATGGAAATGAAAACACTTTCCAGCTGTATTCCCCGGACAGGCTGGGGAGAATGAGAAGGTTCTGGGTGGGATATCTAGTGCTGGTCAAGGTGTGGGCTGTAGAGGCTCAGATGCTGTGGGCGGCTGGGACTCCAAATCACCCACTTCAGGAGCTCATACCTATGTAAGCAGACACAGCCTAGCCAATGAGGTTGCCTAAGAAGAGGCAAACCCCAGAACCCAGGGCAAACCCAAGTGCATATCCACAAGAGAAGGGCTGAGATCACCTTGCCCTAAAGCGTACATTTTGAAGAATGAGCTAAGGAGATGTTGATGATGTTTTTAAAAGCCAACTTGCTGGTAACATAAATGGCATGATTTTTTTCTTGTTTGTTTGTTTGATTTTCGTCAGGGTCCCATGCACCCAGCCTACTCTATGTAGTTAAGGACGACCTTGGATTCCTGATCTTCTTGTCCCTCTGCTCCCCTGTTGCTGGGATCAGAGGCCTGTGCCACGCCCAAATCCCTACATCACCACGCCCAAATCCCTACATCACCATGCCCAAATCCCTACATCACCATGTCCAGATCCCTACATCACCACGCCCAAATCCCTACATCAGCACGCCCAAATCCCTACATCACCATGCCCAAATCCCTACATCACCACGCCCAAATCCCTACATCACCATGCCCAGATCCCTACATCACCACGCCCAAATCCCTACATCACCATGCCCAAATCCCTACATCACCATGTCCAGATCCCTACATCACCATGTCCAAATCCCTATATCACCATGTCCAAATCCCTACATCACCATGCCCAGATCTCTACATCACTATGCCCAGATCCCTACATCACCATGCCCAGCTCCCTACATCAGCATGCCCAGATCCCTACATCAGCATGCCCAGATCCCTACATCAGCATGCCCAGATCCCTACATCAGCATGCCCAGATCTCTACATCACCATGCCCAGCTCCCTACATCACCATGTCCAAATCCCTACATCACCATGTCCAAATCCCTACATCACCATGCCCAGATCCCTACATCACCATGCCCAGATTCCTACATCACCATGCCCAGCTCCCTACATCACCATGCCCAGATCTCTACATCACCATGCCCAGCTCCTTGCACCATCATGCCCAGCACCTGGTCTTGGCCCACAGCTTTTCTTATGGAAGTGTATGAAGGGATCCTTTCTAGGTTGGTGGACTACTTATTAGAAGAGGAGACGACTCATACATTTCATTACATCACCCGGGAGTTTTCACTAGTTACAAATACACCCTACTTGCATAGTTTAAGATCTTATTAAGTTTAAGGGAATATTAAAAAAAAAATGACCCACTTAACCAGTTCAGAAACATGGTAAAGAAAGCCTGGAGAAAGTCTTGTCTAAAGCTGTGTCCCAGCCCCAGCCCGCAGGCCACGTCACTCACTGTTTTCCCAGGATAGCTGCTGGGCAGGGCACTGGCTTCGATGAAGTACTTCCTGAGTAGACGCTTGCTCGGGTCAGGGCTGTCCAATAGGATGTAGGAGCAGAAATAGGCTCCATGGCGAAGCAGGAATAGAGCAATGTCTTCATTCCCTGATGGGACAAAGCATAGAGAGAGCCCGGGGTGTTCAGATGTCCCAGTGGTCATCTCTATTTGGTGGGGCCTTGGTGCTAAGAGAGCAGGCTCCTGGTTACTCTCCCAGAGGCACCAGTTCTTGGCAGTAAGAGTTTATGGGACTTGGCTTTTGGAGTGCTGCACATGAGGTCCCACTTGCCGTGGTGGGTCCCTGCCACCCAGTGGGGGACCTAGAAGGGAGGAACAGCTATTTTGAAAAAGAAACTGAGAACGGGGCTAGGGGATGGCTAAGTCAGCAAAGTGCTTGCTAAGGGCCCAAGTTTCATCTCCAGAACCCACATGAGAAAGATACGGCCCATGATGGAGTACAAGTGTAATCCCAGAATCAGGGAGAGGGAGAGGGGATCCATGGGGATGGATAGCCAGCCCACTGAGATGAACAGGGACACTCTAGGCAAAAGTGCGATGGCCTGTCTCTCTGTCCCAAGGAACAAGAGCTGAGGTTGTCTTCTGGCCTTCCATACACAAGTGTGCATACACAGCTGCACAGTATGCAACACACACACACACACACACACACACACACACACACACACACACAGGAAGGAGCTGTAGAAGTCCTTTCACAGGCCACTGGAGAGTTAGTGGTGATGGAGCCAGAGTCCCACACTGGAAAGTGGGACACTTTGCAGGACAGGGTTGAGTGTGTGGGACCCACCTGACTTGATGGCCGCATAGAGGGGCAGACGCACAATGACCGGGAACTCATTCTTCCTGACGGCATAGTTCTCGGGGTCAGCCCCATGTGTCAGGACTAGCAGCTTCACAACCTCCAAGTGCCCTCGCTGGCAAGCCAGGGCCAGCATCCAGTTCAGCAGCCGCTGGGGGCTACAGGGACCTGGAAGGGTGAGAGGGCAGAGGCTAAGTGCCCCTGGATGGTACTGGTTGCTCCCCGCACTCATCATCCCATTGGCCACGAATAAAACACAGTCATTCTAGTTCTGACTGAAAGCTATGCTTCTGCCAAGTGGAGAGTGCTCCTGCCCCCCAGTCACACCCAGCCCTTCACTACATTACCACAGACTGCTGAGGCAGAGCGACAAGGATGTTATAGGAGACTAGAACACCTTGAGTTCACCAGAGGCAAATTACAAATGCATCATACCACGGTATGGCCATTTGAAGGAGTGTTGTTTTAGCTACAAAAACAGTAAGTTACTGAGTGATGAAAAGACACTGAGGAACTTTCAACGCATATGGCTAGGTGAGAGAAGCTGATCTGAGATGACCTAAGGGTGTGGTTCCAATTGTGTTCCAGAAAAGGCAAAGCTGGAAAGGGCAGCGGTGACGGAGCTCACACGCTGACAGCACTTTACCTGACAAGGACTCCAGCAATTCATGTACGACTTCGGTGTGTCCAAAATGCGCAGCCACCACAGCTGGGTTGTCGTCAGTGGGCTCCACCGGCAGCTCCACGCGCTTCTCCGTGAGCAGGAAGCGGACGGTCTCCAGATCTCCGTGGGCTGCCGAGATGCTCAGTAACTGACCCTGCTCAAAACGGGACAGGGGTCAGTGAGGCCAACTCCATCCCTTCCAATGTTTCGCGGAGCCTGGCAAGACTGCGGCTCAGCGGCCCAGGAGGACAATACCTGCCCCGTGCTGCTGCACCATGCTTGGGCCGTGGCTGTGGGAGAGTGGGCAGCCATATTCAACTCCACAAACTAGAACACATACAGAAACCAGCACACCAAGAGTTCTGTGTTACCACATGTGCAAACAATGATTTTAATACACATAGACAGGCTTTCCAACTTAGACTCGGGTATAAACCCATAGGTTGAAAATACCATGTGCAATGCACTGAGTCTACCTAATCCAGGACACCACAGCTTAGCCACACTGTACCTGGACTTGTGGTTGACATGGTTGCTCTGTGTCACAGAGTGAATCGCACACATCCCCTGTCCCAGGAAAAAATTCAAAATCCAGTGTGACTGTTCCTGAATGCATGCTATTTCTCCACCATTAGAAAAATTCAAGCCAGACCACTGTAAATTGGAGAATGTCCATTCAAGTTCAATAAGACTTTATTGACATTTCTGGTTTCTGTTTACTTCCCTAACATGGTTTAGAAAATCCAACTTTCTGGGGCTGGAGAGATGGCTCAGCAGGTAAGAGTACTAACTGCTCTTCCAAAGGTACCAGGTTCAATTCCCGGCACTCACAGGGCAGCTGACAACTGTCTGTAAATCCAGTTCCAGGGGATCTGACACCCTCACATTCATGCAGGCAAAACACCAATGCACATATATAAAAACAAATAAATAACATAATGAGCATCATGGGAGAAAAAAAAAGAACATGTGCAAAAAAGAAAAAGAAAATCCAACTTTCCCAGTGCTGAGAATAAATGAGTGTTGGGTGGTCACCCCTGAGACATGTAGACCACCTTCTCTGAGGCTCCGGAAACACCGTGGAGAGAAGACAGAAAGACTGTAAGAACCAGAGAATGGGAGGGAGTGCCAAGACACACTTCTTCTGGACATGACCATGGACTCATGGACCAACGGAGCTGTAGTCACCTGTGTATGACCTACAGAAGATGGGGCCCATCAAGATTCCATTATGGATGGGGGAGGGTCTCAGGATGCACCCCACCCTTCCTGAGGAGCTATTGGAAGTTAAAAGTTGCTGGGGGAGGAGGAATAATTTTTCTAGTTTGGCATGGTAAGGTGCTCCTGAGCCAGAATATAACCCCACACTCAGGCTCAGGCAAGCCATTAAACCCAGCGGGTGATTTTAAAAAAGGTATAAAACAAGGAGTGTGGCTTGTTGGGAAGAAGAGGTTCAGTGGGAGCAGGAGGGGGACAGGAAGGGGGAATGGGGGGTAAAACGGGCCTTAGCATATTATATATGTATGAAATTGTCAAGAAATTCATGTTGTTGTTTTTTTTCAAAGAAACCCCGCCCCTATCTGTGACTTCTACCTTCAGAGTACAACAGGGCTGTTAGCCTTGCCTCATGAAGACGGACACCGTAGGAGCCAAGAGCCAGTGCTCAACTGCCACAGGACAATTTGTGAGCCTTAGAGGGGGGAAGGCGCCAAGCTCCCTGAGCACCGCCTGTGGTGGTTTGGGAGTGGGGCTACTTGACAGGGATTAGGAGGTGTGGCCTTGTTGGAGGAAGTGTGTCACTGGGGCTTTCAAAAGCCAAAGTCAGTTCCAGTGTCTCACTCTCTTCCTGTTGCCTGCAGATCTGGATAAAGAACTCTCAGCTACCTCTCCAGCACCATGTCTGCCTGCACACCACCATGCCCCCCACCATGATGACAATGAACTAAACCTCTGAAACTGTAAGCCAGCCCCGATTAAATGCTTTCTTTTCTAAGACTTTCCATGGTGATGGTGTTTCATCACATCAATAGAAACCCTAACTAAGACACCGCCCTACAAGTCACTGATAAATGGAATGTGACTGATAATGGGGCTCCACACACCAGGATCCAGGGACAAAGAAACAACAGCAGGATTCTTGATTTGAGTTCAGAGGAAGAAACTGACAGAGTGGACACTGGCCCCTGCCTGAGTTCCAACCTCATTCCAGACACCGGCATTTAAAGCTCTGTAAGTAGGCAGAGTAGTAACTCACAGGCCTAGGTCCGCCCAAAGGACGGGCACAGTGTGGGAATACGCTTCCGACATCTTGGTCCTTCCTACAACACGACTGCTTCCCAAGATCTCCAGCATTAGCATGTCGAAGGAGGCAAAGGGAAAACGCACGCGAGGACAAGTCAGTCTGTGCTTCTCTGCATGTTTATTAAAGTCCTGCAGTGCAAGGGACAGGGCTGACCACAGAGGACATCAGGGAGGACCGCTGGCCTTCATGAATTTCCCGGTGACTTCACAGTAGGGATGGGTGTCAAATAACCAACCATTTGAAACCAAACATCTCCAGAAAGTATGTCCGAGCAAGACGGGCAGGAAGGGATGGGTAGGTGGGGCTCTGGAGAAAGTGACGGATGTTCACCAAGCTCTGTCTGAGAGTGGGTGCCACACTGAGTACTTCATTTGCACTGTCACATGCGTCCTCGGTGTGGCCGTGCAAGGAATCTGTATTTCCGTGACAGGAATGTGAACTTGGAGCCCTCAGGTGGGGGCTGCATCATCAGCAGAGCTACCCCGGATCTGAACTGCAGTCTGTGTGGCGCTGAAAGCCACGTTCCCTTCATCCCTTCACTTCAGTCAAGACCTCCTGGGTGGTGTGGGACTCTCGGAGGAATGGCTGAGTTCTGTAGATGGTGTAAACAGACTAGAGATGGCATGTCTGACATGCAAGCGAGGGGACTGGACTTACTTGCTTAAATGCAACTAGAAAACAAAAAAATCCCCACCACTACTCTGGCCACGTGGGGTCCGGAAGCCCAGCCATTCCTGGAAGGCACTTGCATTATGGAGAAAAAAGCCACAAGTGATTGATTAACCGACTAACAGGACTAAGAGCTGTCTAGACTCCTGTCCATCACAGGCTTAAAAGCCCCATTCTCACAAGGTGATGGGTGATGTCACAGCCGGCCACAGACAAGAGGGACCCAGAAGGCAGGGAAGGCAGGAGCTGCCTCTCTGGCTGGAGACAGCCTGGTGGCTCTGAAGTCTTTAATTCAATATAAAATAAAAGGCCAGCTTCCTTCTATGCCCTCATCTCCCTGTGTAAAGGAAAGCTCCCACATGGCCTTCTAGGGCATGTTTATCCACACACACTCATAGGGAAGCCGCACAAAACAGCGTGCTTTTCAGCTAATTACTTGTGTGTGCACACACAAATGTGTTTGGAGGATCTTGCTCGTGCGTGCTCGGATGGAGGCTGGAGATGGACTTGTGTCTTCCTCTACTGCTCTCCAACCTACCTTTGAAGACAAGGTCTCTCACTGAACACAGAGCTCACATTTCTGCCAGGCTGGCTGGCCAGTAAGTCCCCAGGATATACCTGTCTCCATCCCCTCCCCGGCACTGTGGTTTCAGGCCTATGTACCCACGCCTCACTTTTACACAGGTGTTGAGGATCTAAACTTGGGTTTTCATGCTTTATAGCTTTTTACCAGGTGTGATATGTCTACAGGGAAAAGAAAAAATCATTCCGTTTCATGAACTGCCACCAACTCCCATGGGAATGGGCCCCCAGGCAGAGGAACTGAATGTAGCTCAGAAGCCCCTTGTTATAGTTTAGAGAATGTCCCCAAGGGTTCTGTGTTGAGGGAAGGCTTGATTCCAGGCCGGTGGTGGTGTTCAGAGGTGACTAGATCCTGAGGGCTCCGACTTCCTCAGCAGGTTAATATCCTGTTCAGTTCATAGTGGAATCGACTGGTCCCTGAACAGGTGGTCCCCACTTGGAGAAGAGAGGTCACTGGAAGACATACCCTTGATGGGTGGATCTGGTCACCGCTCCCCATGCCTTTCCCCACGCCTTTCTTCCTCTCTTCTCCTGGGCTGCCCCAGGGTGAACAGCGTTGTGGCCCTGGGCCTTCTCTGGCATGGTGCTTTGCCCAACACACACCAAAAAGGAACAGAGTCAGCTGGCAATGGGCTGAAACCCACAAAAACACAAACCAAAAAATAAGCAGACCAAAATCCCTTTCCCCTAAGTTGTCTTTCTAGGGTATTTTGTCATCACACCCAAAAGCTAAGATGCTCCCACTGTGTCGTCCCTGCCCCTTCTCCACCCCCCGACCCTGTCTCTGCCCTACCAGGAAGACTCAATACCCTGGCTGCAAACATCATGAATTGATTCGTTTTTTCGCCAGTTTGCAAACATTACAGAGTGACATTATATTCTTCTAATGTTCTCCCCCTGTGAAATACTTCGAGATTCCAGAAGTCCCAATATAGAGAGCAGAGAGGACTCAACTACCCTTCACCCAGTTTATGCTGGTGGAGACATCTTTCACAACTGTCCACGGTTTCAAAACCAGTGATGTGGTATCAGGACAATATCACGAACAGTGTAGACTCATGATACACAGGGCTTTCCCTTGCCAGGAAATCTGCCCCTGTTACCTCCCAGAGGCTCAGCCACCCTGCCACCCTAACACTGCCAGCCACTGATCTCTTCTACCTCTGTCACGCTGTGGACCAATGCCCATCAGTCCACAGTGGAATAGACTGTAGGTGGTACCCAGTTGGAGGAAAGAGGTCACTAGGGGCCATTCCCTTGACTGGTGTGTCCCCTCACTGGTCCTCCTCTCTTTTCCTCCCTTCTTCCCGGCTGCCCTGAGGTAAACAGCTTTGTTTCCCCATGCCTTCTTTACCAGGATCCTCTACCTCGTCACAAGAAGAAGCAAGGAGGGAGAAAAGCAGCCTATCGTGTGTGTGTGTGTGTGTGTGTGTGTGTGTGTGTCTGTGTGTGTGTGTGTGTCTGTGTGTCTGTGTGTGTGTCCCACTGGGTGGAGCAGGGCTGCTTGCCTGAGCATGCAGTGTTTGTTTCACGTCCACCCCTCCAGGTTCTGTCTCACAGAATGGATCCCACGTTAGGGATGCACTTAGCAAATGCTTCCTCCTTCCTAGCCTCCAAACAGTGTTCCTCGGAGCTCACCTTTCTAATTTTGGCAATATACAGTTTATCTATCTTCCTTTTTTTCTAGATCCTTCCTTTTATGGACTTATCACGCAGACCATACCATCTACAAATAGAGGACAGTAAATTTTCCTTCACATCTGCACAAGCTTCATTTAGCGTCTTCATCTTATTCTCCTGGCTCGACCATCAAGTGGTCTACTGGAGAATACTCTATTGATTATAATTATTCTTTTTCATTTCAGAAGAGAGCATGAGTGCAGTCTCCCACTATCACAAATTATATGGTCAAGTTTTCCACATTTGGGGAAATTGCAGGGCACAGGCATCTCGAGCAGGGGTTCTCAACCTGTGGGTCATGACCCCCTTGGCAAACCTCTGTCTCCAAAAATATTTACATTATGATTTGTAACAATAGCAAAATTACAGTTATGAAGTAGCAACAAAATAATTTTCTGGTTGGGGGTCACCACAGCAGGAGGAACTGTTTTAAAGGGTCACAGCTTTAGGAAGCTTGAGAACTACTGCGCTAGAGTCAACAGATTAAGTCTTGCCCTGGGAAACTGTTTTTAATGACTATGGCATCTCCCTTGCCAGATGAGTATTAATTATAATTATTCTTAAGTAGAACTTCCAGAATTATATTGAGAATAACATCCTTGCCTTGTTCCTCATCTTATGGGACACTGGTGTGTGTAAGTGAGTCTGTGTGTAAGTATGTGCACACGTGAGTGCAGGTATCTGTGGAACCAACAAAAGAGAAAGTGAGCACAGAGGTTGTGAGCTGCCTGGTATGGGCATTGGGAACCAAACTTTCCTAGAGCAGTACAAGTTCTTAACCACTGAGCCATCTCTCCAGACCCAGTTCAATGTGTTTTAGATTCCCATCTTTAACCCATGGGTCATTCAGGAGTATGTTGTTGGCTTCCAAGTGTTTGGAGATTTTTCTCATTACCTCTTGCTATTGACTTCTGTTTTAATCCACTAAAGACAGAGAGCGCAGTATGCATTATTTCAATTACTTGGAAGTGCGTTGAGGTTTATTTCATGGCCCATGACATGGTCTATCTTGGCTTGTGTCCTGTGGACATTGAAAATAGTGTGCATTCTGTGCTGTTGGGTGTAGTGCTGTCAGTAATGTCAGATCCTGTTAGGGGTGGTGGCCTTGCAGTCTTCTGTAACCTTGAGATTCTCTGTTTGATTGGTCTATCATTTGTTGAGACGATGCCAAAACTCCTGCAACCATGTCAATATATCTCGTTCTTTAAGATAGATCATTGCTTTTGTTTCACAAATTTCATCCTCTGTAATGCAGTGCATTAAACACTGACGATTGCTGTCTTCGGGATCCAGTCCTTTGTCATTAGTTACTAACCCTCCCCGCCTACGATAACTCTCCGGGCTCTGCAGTTGACTTTATCTGATATTAACACAGCCACTCCTGCTTTCTCTTGCTTAATGTTTGCATGGTCTGTATTTTTCCTCCCAATTACTTTCAGACACATACACACATACACAGAGATACATATACACATACACATACAGAGATAAACATGCATACACACATATATACATACAGAGAGATACACACACACACACATATCATTGTACTTAAAGTGAGTCTCTCATAGACAATATCCATTTTCTTATTCTTTTCTAAAATCCTAACTGGAACTAAGTATGGACTTAGGTCATTTGTATTTAATATAATTATTTAGATGTTAAAGTGTAAGTCTGCTGTGTGATTTTGTTTGTTTTTGTTTTACTCTCATTTTTGGTTTTTTCCCCCTGTGAGCAACTTGATATATTTTGAATTTCATTTTTTATTAAGTTATAGCATTTTTAATATAGCTGTATGTATAGTTTTAATATTTATTTTGAGACAGTGTCTCACTGGGTAGCCCTGGTGGCCTGGAACTCTCTACGCAGGTCGCTTTGAAGATCTGCCTGCCTTCTCCTCCCAAGTGCTGAGATTAAAGGCACGCAGCACCGTGCCCAGTTATATGTAGTAAATGGTTGCTTCAGCTATTGCATTATCGATATGTAACTTACACAAATATACTGTTTTCAGTGTTTTATCAGTTTGAGTGACGTATTAAAATCTGACATTCATTAGATAGTTGTTTTGCTTTTAAAAATTCCCCCTCTGTATTAAGAGCTGTATTAGGCGAGGTTACACGCTTTCCTTTAGTACTTACAGAACTAGAGATGAAGAAACAATCTACTTTGTGTACTTGTGTTTTGGTCTCACCACGTTCTGTTTCCTGTTTACCCCAGCATTCCTCACCCTGTTATTCACTGTTTTTAGCTGTTCCATTAGGGAAGCCGTCCAGACGCTGGCTCTCTTTTGCTTTCCCCTATTCCAGATGTATTTATTTTCTCTTCGTTCTTGGAAGGTATTTTCCAGCTTATGGGACTGTGGGTGGACACTTTTTCTTCTTCTCTTCAGCACTGGGTGCCACTTCCTCTCCGTCCATGGGGTCTGGTGATGTCCCCTTAAGGCAACAGCTTTCGCTGGCTGCTTTCAGTTTTTTTTTTTTTCATGATAGTTTGAGTGTGATGTGTGTGGAGCACAGGTCGCTGAGTTCTACCCTGTTGGGGAACCTCTGGATTCTTCACTCTGTTTGGTGGTGTCTTCTCCTCTTGGCAGGAGTTTTCAGTTTCCTTAACTACACTCCAGTATGTTTCTTTCTTGACTGAGGACATGAGTTCAGCTAAAATCCTTATGTGCCTCTGAGGTTCTGTTCTCTCTCTCTCTCTCTCTGTCTCTCTGTCTCCTCTGTCTCTGTCTCTGTCTCTGTCTCTCTCTCTCTGTGTGTGTCTGTCTGTCTCTGTCTCTCTCTCTGTGTGTATGTCTCTGTCTCTCTCTGTGTGTGTCTCTGTCTCTGTGTCTCTGTCTCTCTCTGTGTGTGTCTCTCTCTCCTTCTCTGTCTCTCTCTGTCTCTCTGTCTCTGTCTCTCTCTCTCTCTCTCTCTCTCCTCCCCCCCCTCCCTTCGCTCCCTCTGTGGCCTCAGACCATCAGGGTACAGATTCCTTCTTTTGCCTCCTCTATGTTAGAGTTGAGTCTGCCTACAGAAGAAAACTTCAGCTTGGATATTTTAGAGGCTCTAAAATTTCCCTGTAATCCGCCTCTCGTTTCTCCGCAGACGCGTCTGCCTGGGAGACGCCTAGTGTTTACTTACTTCTGCTGTGTTTGCTCACTGGAGTGTTCTGTCTGCTTTCCAGTCTTGTCAGAGCTCAACCATCTGACCCATGCAGCTGCTGGCACTGGTTACAGCCTTTTGTTTGTGTGATGTTTTTCTGCTTCCCGAGGAGAGTTTGTTTATTAGGATCTGATGGTGAGTGGGAATGTATTTTAGGATTGGGATCTTATTTGAGTCTTGGCCTTGGACTCTTGTTAGCTCTGGTCGGTGAAGAGTGGTACAGATTCATCACTTCCTGGTGGGATGGAAAACCAGGAACTAAGAATTAGATGGCACCCGTGGGACGGACTCCTGGTTCCTGTTGGGCAGGAAGGTCTCCTTGCTCACTGGGTCTCCAGTGGGAGCAGTGGGGGGGTTATTACATTTCCACCTAATGCCAATTAGCTCCCCAGCTCTCCACAGCCTTCTCAGATGCCTGGGGCAGCTTTTCACAGCCTGGCAGGTTAGTCTCTCCACCCGGCCTTGGCTGGAGAGTGGTGGGCACGGAACTGTGGGCCTGGCTGCGGACCGGCTGGGTGCTGCCGATAAACTGTCTTTTCATGGTGCCCTGGCCTGGTCCTCTGGCTGCCTCAACAGCCCTGGAGCTTCTTTATATCAGTTTGTGTCTGGGTTGCCAGCTTCTTCATATTAGCCTGGGATGTAAAAAAGGTGAAAAGGACCCCCAGAAATGCAATGCCATGTTTTTTTTGAGCTCTGAACTCACTAGAAGTCTTTTCTCTCCAGTGTCAAAATGTTCCTTGCCGTGTATGGGATGTCCAGAGTTCTCAGGTGCACACAGAGGGGGAGTATTGAAAGGCACACCTGATTGCTCTTCCATTTGATTTTAAGAATGATTTCTTTTTATATTTTATATGCACTAGTGGTTTTTTTTTTTGAGACAGGGTTTCTCTGTGTAGCTTTGTGCCTTTCCTGGAGCTCACTTGGTAGCCCAGGCTGACCTTGAACTCACAGAGATCCGCCTGCCTCTGCCTCCCGAGTGCTGGGATTAAAGGCGTGCGCCACCACCGCCCGGCTTGCACTAGTGTTTTGCCTGTGTGCATGTCTACACACCACATACCTGCATCCAGTCCCCTTCTTAATAGGAGCAGAAGTGACTCGCTTGTTTACTGGAGTTACACTGGAGAGCTTTCCCAATCACTCCGGGACATTTTCTGACACATAGGGGGTATTCTTCACAGCAGCCTATGGTCTGGGGTCACTGAGGATCACATAGCTTTTTTATCCTGTGGACTGAACAGTCAGGCCATTTCCCACACACAGGTGTGGCCCTTTGTCACTTACATGGTGAATTCAAATGTCCTGTCAATGATGCTCATTGTCCCCCAATCTCTTACTTTGCTGAGAGCAGGCTAGAAGTTCAAAATAGAATCATTTCTAACTTTTAATTAAATATAGATGGATTAAGCCTATGCTAACCAAAGTAAAACATGAAAGAAAAGAAATCTGTAAAGGTAAAGGGGAAAAAAAAGAACAAAAACTAAGCATATCCCTAATATCTACCAACACTCCCTCTTCTGGGTCTCAAAGTATTGATGAAGTGTTTCCATGGTAACATCTGACTCTTATCCCCTTTGAGCTATTGGTGTATGTGGGGGGTGGTTATTTTGGACTTGCTTTTTAGCAAACAGTTTGGCATATGTTCTAAAACTTTAAATGTCATGTATGAAAATGTCAAAGTGAAACTCATTATTTTATACTAATGTGATAACAAAAAACTGTTCATACCTATACTTTCCATTTGGCATAGCTATGCTAAGAAAATAGCCTTCCAATAAGAAAATGACTAGGCAAAAAATTCTATACAGCATTATTGGTAAGAAACTTGAAATAATCCAAAAATCCAATCAAGAGGCATGGATTAAGTTTAAATTATGTTCTCCCTATATGGAATATTATGCAGCCATTAATGGTGATGCTCAAAATGAATTTACAGTTCTTGATATAATAGAAGCAAAGAAGAAGTATATGCAAAACTATAATCTGTATTTATATTACAGACATAATACATTATATATTATCAGAGATGGCAACACTCCTCCCAGACCAGTGGGCCAGAAGAAAACACATCGAGACACAGATGAGGGAGTGTTGGTAGATATTAGGGATATGCTTAGTTTTTTTTCTTTTTTTCCCCCCTTTACTTTTACAGATTTCTTTTCTAAAGAATGTTGAGTACATGCTGTTCTTATAACAGAAGAAAGTGTAAGATTGGTAGATAAATTCTGCAGAAGGTATTGGTTCTTTAAATTTAAATGAACCTATTCACATCCGTCCACGATCTGACATGGAAGGTGATGGTGTGATACTGCTGAAGATACCGGAAAGGAAGGCCAGGCACACGCTCACGTGCTAAGCGAAGGATTCTCGAACACTGGAGTCCCATGAAGACTCTGGTAACGAGAGGATAACCCACAGGCTGGGGATGCAGCTTAGTCAGCTGAGCACTTGACTAGAATGCACCAAGTATCTAACCCATTCTCAGCATCTTAAAACTGCATGGGATCTTGCTCTGTAGACCAGGCTGGCCTCGAACTCACAGAGATCCGCCTGCCTTTGCCTCCCGAGTGCTGGGATTAAAAGCTACACAGAGAAACCCTGTCTTGAGAAAAACAAACAAACAAAACAAAACAACAAAAAACTGCATGGGAGTGCATGCCTGTAGTCCTAGTCCAGAGGTGGAGGCAGCAGAATCAGAAGTTTGGGGTCAGCTTTGGCTACCTAGTGAGTTAGAAGCCAGCCTGGGATACATGAGACTTGTGTGCGTTGGGATGGTTACAGAGGGATGATTCAGTGGGTAAAGCGCAAACGTGAGGACCTGGGTTTGGATACCCAGTACTCATGTCATTGCTGCATGTTTATAACCTCAGTTCTTGAGGTGTGGAGTCAGGAAGACTCTGGAGGTTTGCTGGACAGCCTAGTCCAGCTGAGATAACAAGCCTAGAGTTAGTGAGAGACTGTAACAAAAACTATGGTGGAGGGGCTGGAGAGATGGCTCAGGGGTTAAGAGCATTTGCTGCTATTGCAGAGGATCCAGGTTCAGTAGATTCTCAACACCCACATCAAGGTTCACAACCGTCCATAATTCCAGTTCCAGGGGAATCCAAGGAATTACGCCCTCTTCTGGCTTCCTTAAGTACTGCAAGCACATGGTGTTTCTTACATACATTGCAGGCAAAACACATAAAGTAAAGGTAAATAAATCTTAAAACATAAGGTAGGGAGCGATAGAGACGACACCATGTGTCGGCCTCAGGCTTCCACGTGCACACACAGGCAAGTGCACACACACACACACCCCATCACACACAGTCTCACACATGATCAGAATAGCAACTCTGGGCCGGCATGCCCCCTACCTTCTCCTGCGGGGATTCAGTCTCCTCACACGCCTCTCTGAGCAGGTCACGGGCCCGGGAGAAGTTTCTCTGCTTGTATGCGGTGTGGATGTCGTCCATGCTGGGGGAGCGCACCGAGGAGCTGCCACCTGGTGCAGAGAGTTTGCTGCCCATGTCTTCGGCACCTGCATGGGAGGACACGATGGTGTCACTGTGCTGGTGACCTCTGGGTTGTCGTTGGAGGTGACAGTGGAGGAATGCACACCCCATGACATGACCGTGGGGAGTGAAGGAAGATAAAGTCCTGAAATGCCCCCGTCAGCACGTTCCCGTTTCTCTGGGGGATGTGCAGCCATTTTGGAAGACATTGACATTAGGGCAGTGAGAAGTTTAGCACAGCCTGGTGATGGCTACAGACGACCGACTGCCAACTGGAGTTGCTCCAGTGCCCTGGGCAACGGGAGGCAGGCAGCACTCTGCTGAGAGAGCTGATGGTCCCAGGCAAAAGGCTCCACTGTTGTGTCCCTCTGAGGGGAAGGAGCAGCTAAGACCGAGGGTGTGGAATCTACAGAAGATCAAGTGATTTAGAATTGGTAATCCTTGCCTCTGCACTAACATGCCACCCTAGTATCTCCATCAATCCTTTGAAACTCTGGACCTCTAGACATTCTTGGACCATGTATATGACTGACCCACTCTGTCTCTAAGATGCCTGGTGACCCTGCTGTTCTAGTTATCTGAATTGTGGCTTCCGGTAGACATAGTCCTGTTCTCTATAAGGCGTGCTAACCTGTCCTGGGCAGAGGAGGGGATGTGGGATGCTCTGGCCTGCTGAGCATCTATCTGGTGCTGCTTGGGAGGAGAGGAGAGGCCTGCGTGGGTACTTATGGAGCAGCTGGACACAGCTGGGCACCGCACTGGGTGGAGAGAGACCAGTGAAGGAGACCACTGTCCTCCATCAGAGTCCTGCTCCGGAGCAAGGGTTCATGCAGAGGTCCGCAAGGTCCCAAAGGCTGGCCAACAGGCTTTGGAAGGTCCCTGAGCATTTTAAAGTTCTGCACAAAACTGTTTCTCTGTGTGTGCACATTTTTTCTGGAAAGAAAATTCGAGGCCCCAGTGACATGTCCAAAGGGGTTGGGAAATGAAAGTGAAAGCTTTCTCTCTACAGATGTTACAGAAAAGGCTGTATGTAGCCAATGAGAAGGTAAGTTCTGAATTGTGTTGAGTGACGGGAGAAATAAGGTGAGGATTCTGTGATTCATGGCTAGGTTTGCACAGTGGGAGGGATCCTGTGATGACAGGTGGGGCTGGAGAGTTGGGGATCTGGGGCCCCGGGCCCCTCCTCATTCTCTCTGTGCTCCCTCTCAGTCCACCAGTTGAGCATTTTGGTTCAGGATGCGTTACCACATCACAAACTGAATGCAGTGGGGCCAACCTGTCTTGGACCAGAACGATGAGCTAAAAATAATACTTTTCTCTTTAATGTTGGTTATCTCAGGTATTTTGTTATTGTGGAGGGAAACTAGCTACCTAACAAAGCACAAAAATTATGTGCTTAGAAATAAATTTCACAAAAGATGAGTAAAATCTGAACTCTGGAAAAAAAAAAAACATTGCCAAGAAAATGAAGATTTGTACAGCCAGAAAGACCTCCCATGTCCCATGTTGATGGGTTTGAGAATAAACACCAGGAAGGTGCCATTCCCCATGAATTTAGGCACAGATTCAATTTCAGTTCAACCATAATCCCAGTTGGTCTTTTTTCACCTCATAAAATTACATCAGATTCTCAAGCTTGTACGGAAAACTTGAAGAACCTAAAATAGTTAAAGCAATCTTGAACGAGGGAATGAGAGGATTTACATTACCTGATTTCAAAACTCACCATTAGGCTGCCATAAGCGGGCAATTTGATACCAGTATAGACAGCCCCAGAGGGCAGAACTGAGTTAAGAAATAGACTCACGGGGCTGGGGAGACGGCTCAGATTCCCACACAAGTGTGAGAACCTGAGTTCAGATCCCCAGCACCCAAGTGAAACCTGGGAGCAGTGGGCACAGTCTGCTGCTCCATGCGTGCTGGGGGACGGAGACAGCTCGCTGCAGCCAGCTTAGCCGAATCCATGAGAGCTGAGTTCAGTGAGCGAGACCTTCTCAAAAAGTAATGTAGAAGGGCTAGGGAGAGGCTCAGTGGTTAGCGCACTTGTGGGGCAAGGATGGGGGCCACGGTTTGGACCCCTAGAGCCCACACAAATGTTAGGAGGGTGGCAGCCCTCTTGTAATTTCAGGCTTGGAAGGCAGAGATGGGATCCCCAGAGCAAGCTGGCGAGTGAGACCAGCCATATCAGTCAGCTCGGGATTTGACAGAGATCCCACTGCAAATGAATAACGCAGAAAAGCAATCAAGGAAGGTTCCCAACATCAGCCTCAGGCCTCCACATGTGAACATGCACACACACACACGCACATCACACACATAAAATTAAAAAAAAAGAAAATGGAGAGTGATCATGAAAGCCATCTGATTTTGAGCTCAGGCCAAAACACACACAACACACACATATACATATAACACGCCACAACACAAACATCACACACACACACCACACACACACACATACATATAACACACACAACACAAACACCACACACACACCATACACATACACCACATTCACCACATACACACACATACATATAACACAAACACCACACACACACAACACAAACACCACATACATACACATCACACACATACATATAACACACACACAACACACACAACACACACACACATATAACACAAACACCACACACACACATACACCACACATACATCTAACACACATACCACACACACAAAGAACATACACATCACATACACATATATATAACACAAACACCATACACACAAACATACCACATACATACAAACACACCACACTACACACACACACACCTACCACATACACACACATACATATAACACAAACACCACACGCATACACCTTCACACACCACACAATGCATATATCTAAAACACATACCATATACATCCAAACAATATACATACCATATACACATACATATAACACAAACACCACACACACACAACACAAACACCACATACATACACATCACACACATACATATAACACACACAACACACACAACACACACACATATAACACAAACACCACACACACACATACACCACACATACATCTAACACACATACCACACACACAAAGAACATACACATCACATACACATATATATAACACAAACACCATACACACAAACATACCACATACATACAAACACACCACACTACACACACACACACCTACCACATACACACACATACATATAACACAAACACCACACACATACACCTTCACACACCACACAATGCATATATCTAAAACACATACCATATACATACAAACAATATACATACCATATACACATACATATAACACAAACATCACACATACACCACGTACACATACCACACAGATAGCATACACACACCACACATATGCACACATATACTGCACATACCACACACACTATACACATACCACGCACATACACACACACACACACACACACACACACACACACACACACGAACACATACATATAACAGTCACGCAAAGACTCATCATTTGGCCATCTAATTAACTTTTGACAGGGGTACCAGAACAACACAGTGGAGTAAGGTTTTCAGCAGACGGTCCCAGCACATCTGGGTACCCTCATCACTTGGGTTGCAGACATGGCTTGGCAGTTAAGAGCATTTGCTGCTTTTCCTGAGGACCCAGGTTCGGTTCCCAGCACCCACATGGCAGCTCACACCTGTCTGTAACTCAGTCCCAGGGACCTGACCTCTTCAGGACTCTGTAGGCACTACACACCCATTTTGCACACATACATGCAGGCAAAACCACTTACATATATAAAATCAAAACAAAGATGCTTGTCTTTTAGTGTACACAAAAGTTAACCTGAGGTGGATCATGGACCTAAGATACAGAGGCTAAAACTATAAAGCTTCTAGGAAAATGTGTAGACTATCTTCAGGACTTCGGAGGAAGGTAGGTCCCTCCTGGTGCTTGGGTCTGACGGGACTTTAAGGAACGGTAGCAGAAATGGTAGCAGAACATCGTTACTGCAAGATGGGGAAGCTAGAAAGGGCTGAGCCTCTGGGGAGGTCTAGGTCATGAGGGGGACGTGGCTGTCACGCTTTGAGATGTGATCGCCTGCTCCCGCACACACGGGACTGCCTGGCGCTCACCAGAAGGTCCCCACCTCTGCTAAGCCGGGGTGGGCTCACACAGGTCCTTGAGTCTCCAGAATTGTGACCCACACAGCCGTCCTTTGTCAAGGGGCCTTCGTCATCTACGTCATCACAGTGGCGAAAAGATGACTGATACAGAGGGTCCCAGGAAACGGTGACTGTGAAGGAAAACCGCTAAGTTACATTTCACTAAAGACCTTAGAAGTGATGAAAAATTGTTAAATCAGACTTTGTCCAAACTTTAACATTATGCTCATCAAAGGCATCTTTTAAAGGAGCAGGCAGATTCTAGTCTGGAGTACAATATTGTAAGGCATATCTGAAGATGAATGGTGTATAGATTACCACAAAGAATATAAAATACATAGCACGGTAACAAAAAGATAACAACACCGTTACAAATAGTCAAGGATTTGAACACTGGAAGACAGCCAAAAAAACCCTCAATACCATTGCTCATCAGCGAAATCAAAAGCCACAGCATTGTCCGCTACAGTCCCACCAGAGAGCTATACTTTAAAAAGACGTGAACACCCAGGGTGCTCAGGCCTGATGGGTTGGAATGTAAAATGTGTAAATTACATTATGGACAGCTCTGGTGGCCTCTCTGAAAACTGAACACACACTGACCTATGATCTACCAGTTCCATTCTTGATTTTTACCCAGAGGCGGCATGTCCAAAAAAGTTAAAAATGCTCATCAAAGTGGCCGCTATAATCCTCCAAGCTTCAAGTAGCCCAGTTTGTTTATTTGTTGAATAAACAAATTGTGGGGCCATAACTACTCGATAATAAAAAGGAATGAACTATCGATCATTCTGAATGGCTGACAGGAATCTCAAGAACAAAATGCTGAGAAAATCAAACCTTGCAAAGTGATGCTATTTCTACGATGTACTAATCTTGGTTGGGCGAGGGCATGAGGACACTGCTTTGTGCTGATGGCTCCAGATCTGGATGGAGTTCGCATTTCATGGGTGCTGCATTTGCTAAAATTTATCAAAAGTCCATTTAAGATATGTGCATTACCCTTTGTGGACATTTTATCTAAAAAGCTGTTCTAAATGTCATGTGCTCATGTTAGTAGTGAAGGGTGAAGTGTATAGATGTTGGCAACTTACTTTCAAATCATTAGAAATGGGATGGGCCCATGCCAGACTCTAGGTGGTAGGTGTATAGGTGTACATTGTTCAGTTCCTTCGGTATTACTGTATGTTGGGAATTTTTCACAACAATTTGTTGGGGCAAAGGAGGCTCAAAGTGTCAGACTCTACACGCAGGGCCCACCAGCTGACATACGATATGAACTTCCTTACCGACACAGAAAAACCAAACCTGCTCCGCAGAAGCCAGGGCAAGCTGCTTACAAAGCCACAGTCCTTAGTCTCATCCAGGGTCTTTACAACACACCCTGAGCTGGGGTCTGACCAAGGCAATTGTTCTGAAAAGTCCATGAAGGGTCTATCAGCATCCATGACTGACGGCATCCCTAACACGTGTGGATAGCTAGGTCTGAGGGGAGATCTCTAGCTTCTGTTTTTGGAAAGACAAGAAAGCTTTGCACGTATGTGGCCACACGGTGTGACTATGGCAGCTTCTCTCTCCAACACACAGGGCAGTCCCCATCAATTATTCACAGACTGAGACCCCAGGCGGCCGAGAGTGCTGGAGGGGGAAGGGCCATTAGCAGGGGTGAGAAGGAGGGGCAATCACTCTGGTGCCTCCATCAGAACGGATGCTTCATCATGTCATAGCTCATCTTTCGGAATTAAACAAGCAGCGGCTATTTCATAAACTGTGCCTGTGCACCTTTGCCTTGTTAGGAACATAAAGGCAGTCAGATCTCAAAGTGAAGTCAAGGAGCACCGTGAAGGTCCTCTAACTGTATAGGTCTATAGCACACCGGAAAGAGTGCTTTGATTTTAATCATGCCGTGTGCACAGACTAACAGATGTCAGGGGGATCCGGAACTGCCCTGTTCTCTTCCCATTCCTCAGTGGTGGTTTTTCAGCTTGGTCCCTAATCTCCTTAAGTTGTATGAACTCCCCACGTGCACTCTCATGGACCTTGTGAGCTGGGGCGCTAGCCTAATCAGATGGGGGGCAGAGTACTAATGCATGTACGCACACGACTTACTGCCAATCCCATGCAGCTTCCAGAAATAATGAACACAGTGGTTAACACTAATTCATACTGAAAGAAAAAATGAGATTCCAACAACAAGCAATAGGATGGATCGTGAGAGATGAACAGGAGAGCTAGAGGAGGTTTTCTAAATTATTCTCCAGGCTTCTTGTGTTGGAATGGCATGGCTGTTTAATTTTAAATGGCAGAGAAATTACACGTACTCTATGAACGGAAAGCCAGTGAGGGGGAAAAATAAGTAACACAGAAGCACCTCATGTTAGAGATAGAAGTCCTGCCTTACCATGAGCAGACACCCCCCCCCCTTTTTTTTTTTTTTACAGGCAAAGATTTTCATGGAATTTCTATTGCTCAAATCCAAGACACTACAGTTCTGTATCTGTGAATTGGTTACTTTGACACAAAGTTTAAAAAATAGTTGAGATTGTTTAGATATTTTACCTATTTATTCAGATATTTATACTTATCACCTTTCTTAAAATAACACTGTTCTTTTCCACAGTAAAATACCACACGGATGAATGTATTCTTCATATACACTTGAAAGTCATATGAAAACATAGAGACTTCCCAAAAGGATTCTAATTCAACAGAACATGAATGTCTCAAGGAGCAAGAACTAGCATGAAACTAGAATACTGAAGAGTTTGGCTTCATATATTAAAAATCCTTCTCAGTCTCTTTAGTAAGACTTTATTTTCCTAAATAGCAACGATCTTCTCCAACATGCACAACTATAAACAAGTGCGTCATTAGCGTTTAACGCAAATGAATGCGCCTACCCAGGTACTGAATGCACCTACCCAGGTACTGAATGTGCCTACCCAGGTACTGAATGTGCCTACCCAGGTACTGAATGTGCCTACCCAGGTACTGAATGCGCCTACCCAGGTATGCAGAGAGAGAGAAGGACAAACTGACCATCTCCTCTAAGAAGCACTTGGCTGCTGCTTCCTGTCAGGTTCTAGGAGAGTCCATTAGAAGTGGGAACAAGTGGGGGAAGAATAGAGATGTGTGCCTGGCAAGATTTACAGACACGGCCCACGTGGAGCTACCCAGGAGTACAAAAGGAAACATTTAAGGTAAGCTCTGAGCTTGTGGGCACATGTGTTCCTACCAGCCAATACCCCGAATGCTCCAGACATGGGTGGTACATTCAAGTTCATTGTGTGAAGAACTATTAAAAGAAGTGAAATATTTTAAAACCCACAGAAAGAGAACATCATTTGTCTTTTGATATCGCTTTCAACTCAACATTCTACTTACACTTTCAGACTCACACAGTATTTCACATCCTCCGCCCCATCTAATTGAAACGAATTTGTTGCCCATAAGTCAGTCCCTAGGACTTAAATAACTCTTGTTTTAGAAAAACAAATTATTTTGACTACAGACGAACTAGCAGAAAGGATTCTCGTCTGTCAGGGATTTGTTAACAGAATTCCGTGGTTATTACAGCGCGAGGGTGTTGTGACCCTGTAACTTATCCTTGGGGCTTCCTGTGACGCCAGGCACACTGCAGGACAGCCTCTGCTTTCTCGGTCCCCGAGGATGCTGTGTCTCAACGCCATTCTTAACTTTTCTTCTAGAACAGAATCTGTCATTTCCCCCGACACAGTAACTAAAAACATTCTCTACTGTTTTATTCTACAAATCTAGGACAATGGAGAAATTATATAAAAATAGATTAAATTCTATGAGCTCTAATTTTGACTGCATGTGCGTAGCATGTGTGTTTGCACATGCATGCATGCATGCATGCATGTATGTGTGTGTGCTATTTCTCTCATTAGTATTAAATTAAATATATATGGTAAGAGGCAAAGACTACTTAAAATGTATGGTGTCTTCATGTTTGAGAGACACGTTTGTGACGTTCAGAAAAGGCACTGCCATTTTATTGGCATATCCATGACATCATTGACTGCATTCCCCTCCATTAACAGAACAGTAAAAAGTTCAAATGACCCATCGACCCCTCAGCTCACTGCAGAACAAAGACAAACACACTTTAGGATGCTACCAACCTGGTCAGAGTTGTCTAGTGACCTTCCTCCACCGAGTCCCCAGGTGGCCACAGCACCAGGAAAGAAGGCCAGGCCTCCTCACAGGTGACACCCTCTCTGCACTCCAGGGTCCGCCTTGGCGACCCTGGCTTTAGTACCCTTCTGCGAGCAAGATGCATCTCTCTTCCCAGACACCAGTGGAAGGTTTTAGCTTCCGCGGCAGTTTTCATCTCTGGGTCGCATTACGGTGAAACCCAAGCCTTTATTTCTTTGGGGGAAGAGGCAGAGGATACAGGATGCCAGGGGAGGGAGGTGACCCTCTGAGGCGATTCCTCCTGGCTCCAGATGGCTAATACTCAGCTCTGACCTGCTAGCTGCTGCACCAGCATCAGCAGAGAGAGCAAAGCAGGAGCTGAGCTGGGAGCTTGGGGACCAGCTGTAATCCTGAGGTGAGCAAATCTCATCCCAGCAAAGCTCCCAGAGATAGACTTAGAACTCCATGGCTGGTCTCATCCAATCTTTAAAAATGTTCATGAATAAAAGAGAGATTGGTGGTCATATATACAGACTGCTCCATGGGAGAAATCACATGTCAAGGACCTATTTTCTTTGATTAAAAAAACAAACATAATTGGTGGGTTGAAGGCATAGTGCAAGTAAAGGCACTCACTATATAAGCCTGATGACCTGAATTCAAATCCCCAGAAGCCACCTAACAGGCAGAGGCGGAAGCGCAGGCACCTGTAATCCCAGCATGCCCTTACCAGAGATGGCAGGTGGAGACAGGCCAGCTGCCCTGGCTAACCACTGGTGAAGAGACTCTGTCTCACAGGGGATAGAAAGATAAGTTGTGAAATCGGAGGTTGTCCTCTAATCTCCACAGGTGCACCATGGTAGAGGCACAGGTCTGCGCGTGCACACGCACGGACACACACACACACACACACACACACACACACACACACGGACACACACACACACGCACGGACACACACACACACACAGAGCAAACAATCTTATAATATCATGTTATGTTTATCAGACACAGTGAAAAATGGAAAGGCTTGTAAAATTCCCTGCTGGGGACAGTGTGATGAAGTTGGTATACCTTCTGGTATATTTGCCATCACTGGAGACCTTGCAAATATTATGACTATTTAAAGATGTATTTATTTATTATGTATACAGTGTTCCACCTGCATGTATGCCTGCAGGCCAGAAGGGGGCACCAGATCTCACTATAAATGGTTGTGAGCCAACATGTGGTTTCTGGGAATTGAACTCAGGACCTCTGAAGGAACAGCCAGTGCTCTTAACCTCTGACCCACCTCTCCACCCCATATCATGACTATTCATAAGCAAGAGGAAAATCCCATGTAACCAGACCCAAAGAGAGGTTCTACTAGTGTACTTGTGGTTTTCTCTTAGGAACTAACCTGCACAGTAACATACCACAAGCAAAAAGCTACAAGTATACTTCCTGCAGAGCTCCCGTGCCAGCTAGTGAAGGACCAGTCAGCCAGGGAGAGGGAAATGCCAGAGAGGCAGACGCTTGGGACTCCGCCACAAGACTGGGGCTTGGCTTACGTCAACTGTTCTGAGGGAGAAGTCCTGGCTGCCATGTACAAATGAGGGAGGCCAAGAGGGTGACTAAAAGTTCCCGGAACTCTATAGGGACAAGACAGGAGGAGAAATGGTGCTTTCTGACTCTAGACAGCATGGAGTGTCCACTTTTCTACTTGACAATGTAGGACCTCCTGGGACTTCCAAATGAGCCATTCAAATGCACAATGCTAGTATACAGAATATGGTGCCCATGCACATCCTGTAAAGTGTAAGGGTGGTTAATTTATATTCCCTTACATCTCTCTCTCTCTCTCTCTCTCTCTCTCTCTCTCTCTCTCTCTCTCTCTGTGTGTGTGTGTGTACATATGTACATGTGCCTTTGTGTCTTCGTGGGGGACAGAACACAACATTTAGGAGCTGGCTCTCTCCTTGCATCATGTGAATCTCAGGGATCAGACTCAGGTCGCCAGGCTGGATGGGAGTAAGTATGTGTACCTGGCCATCTTCCCTAGTCCTGGGATGGTAAATCTTGAAGGACTAAAAAGCGCTTGAGGGGTAGGTAGATAAGCGTGTCCGTGGAGGGCTTCTGCAGAGGAATAACTCAAAGGGGAAATGCCCCCTGGAGCCAGGGGCCCATGTGAAATAAAAGAGAAAGCCCAAAGTTCAGGCATTTTCTCTATTTCCTGTCAGCCATGGTGTGCGCTAATCTGCCCCCACGGCTCTCCTGATGCGATGGACCGAATCCTTTGAAACCACGAAGCCAGTTACTTTCCTCTTTAGGTTGCTCAAGCCAGGCATTGTGTCCCATGAGAATGTTAACTAAGGAAGTACCACAGGAAAACGTGCACCATCCCGCCCTCCTTCTCCTCCGCCCCTCCCCGGTCTTCTCCTTCCTTCTGCTCTCTCATTTAGAAATATGAACTAATGGGTATAAAAAAATGAGAATGAGGCCGGGCGGTGGTGGCGCACGCCTTTAATCCCAGCACTTGGAAGGCAGAGACAGGCGGATCTCTGTGAGTTCGAGGCCAGCCTGGGCTACCAAGTGAGTTCCAGGAAAGGCGCAAAGCTACACAAGAGAAACCCTGTCTCGAAAAAACAAAACAAAAACAAAAACAAAAAAAGAGAATGGTGGCTGCCTTCAGCAGGTAAAGCAACTGCGTTTTTTGGTTTTGTTATTTTTTTCAGTCTCGCTGGGTACTCCAGGAGATGTCCCACTCACACAAGCCTTCCCCGCGCAAGACCATACATCTCATCACCATCTACCATGAGGTGACCGGGGCTGGGGTGGTTCGGAAGCTGGCCGGACCCGGCTCTCAACAGCAGAGCTAATATTTGGATTCTTGCCATCAGAACACACAGAATGCACTCCGGGCTGGGCATTCCCACACGTTAGATCTTACTCAACACAAGCTGTGCATGGTGTGCATGGCCAGAGTGGTAACTGAGAGGTGAGTGGTCCTGTCTCATTGGATGGGAATGCCTGAGGGGAAGTGGAAGCAGTCTGTCCTTTACTCCTGCAGCAGCAAGAGACAGACAGCAAGACACAGTCATAAATGTACGACTTCTGTCCTAAATTTATCTCCTTCTCCAAATATTCGATTACCTATGGCTCCTTTGCTCTCTGGACATTTAAAACCTTCTATGTGCTGATCCTGGGTTCAGAGCTTGCTGAGACAGCTTGAGTCGATGCTGTGTTTTTCCTGGATGTGACTTCTAAACACCTGCAGCAGAAACCATGCTCCTTTTCCAACTAGGGATGTTTGAAGGACTTGGGATGCTCAACAGACAGGAGCAGATTTGGAAAAGGAAGAACCATTGGTCTGAGAGAGTGAGAGCCCGCGGAAAGACAGTTCCAACACCTCTAGCACAACGTAAAATGCTCCAATCTGAAGATGTAAGAGGTAAAACATAATTCCTAGCCCATCTTTGAGGTGGTTGTGCTTACAAATGCCAGGAGATTAGAACATTCTTTGACACAGAGGTCCTGTTTGCTTGGAACTGACTCCAAGGGAACAATTCCACATATTTAAAAACTCCATGCAAGATAGAGGTTCAGCGGTGGGGTATGTGCTTAACATGGGTGAGCCCATGGGTTTGACACCCAGCCCTGAAAGGAAACTTAGGAAGAATGAGCTGGAGAGATGGCTCAGGGGGTAAGAGCACTGGCTGCTCTTCTGAGGACCTGGGTTCAACTCTCAGTACCCACACGGCAGCTCACAACCAACTGTAACTCAGTTCCTGGGAATCAGACACCCTCCTCTGGCCTCCGTGGGCACCAGCCATACATGTGATGCACAAATGTGCGTGCAGAAAAAAACACACACATACAATAAAATAAAATAATACCCAGGCATGGCTGTGAGTGCCTGTAATCCCAGCACTGAGGAGCAGAATCAGCGAGATCCCGAGAGCTCAGTCAGCATCAATTAGCCTAGCTGAAACGGGGAGCTTCTGGCTTAGAGACCCGGTGTCAGGGTAGTAATGTGGGGAATAAGAGAAAGGTAAGCCTGCATGCTCCTGTTGATGTTACACACACACACACACACACACACACAGACACACACACACACGCACACGCACACTCACATGCACACACTCACATACACATGTGCACACACACGCATACTCATGTGCACACATGCACACTCATATACCTGCACACACACACACGCACACTCACATGCACACACTCACATACACATGTGCACACACACGCACACTCATGTGCACACATGCACACTCATATACCTGCACACACACACACACGCACACACACATGCACACTCACATGCACACACTCACATACACATGTGCACACACACATGCACACTCATGTGCACACATGCACACTCACATACCTGCATACACACACACACACACACACACACACACACATGCTCATTACTGTGAGTTCTGATGTTTGTTACAACTGAGATGTGTGAAGGTGGACAATCTCACACAGCACACAGGGAGCAGACAAGACGACCATTTCTCAAGGTGGTCGTTCTTTCCTAGAAGAACCTCAGGTATCTTCGCAGAACTCTTTCCTCCTTCTCCCAGTTATTTCTGTTACTACTAAAATGTCAAAATTTCTCCAAGCATGCTTTTCCAGTTCACACGGTCAGTGTTCTAACAAAAGCCAACCTCCTCACAACAGAGATAGGCCCAAAGGAATTAAAAAAAAAAGTAAACAAAAGAAACATTTCAGACAAGACCCCAAGGCATTTCCTACTGATAACTGCTATGTAGAACACTGGGCGACAGAAAAAGAACTGTAATTAAGTTGTCGGGACGGGGTTCAAGCCCTGATCTTGACTCTCGGTTTCCCAGCGTTTGGCAAGTGTGCAGGACAGTTGAATCTCACCTTTTTTAGAATGCAACCTAATGATTGCACCGAGTGTACCACACACGTCGATAGACAGAACGGATACACGCAAAGGGGCCAGGCCTCTTCTTTCCACTTGGTCTGTATGAGGCAGCTGAGTGGGTCTCCACTTCTTCCATGGACCCCCATTTTCCTTCCTTCCCTGCAAGAGTCACCCACCTTCCCTGCTGGGTCAACATTCTCCTCTGCCCAGAAGCCACCACAGACGGGAGTCCCCAGAAGACTGTGGACTTTCCCTCTGGATTTCCTTCTCCTTCCTCTGTCTACACGTGGTCTGACCCAGATCCTGCCTCCTTGGGAGAGTGCCTGCCCAGGCTCCCCTCAAGCCAGGCCCCACTCCCTCACTGCTGTGGGTGCATAGCAATATGCCCTGCACACAACAGGCACCCACCTAAAATGTCCTCAGTGCTTTCTGCATGCCAGGAGGGGTTCCACTACAGCCTTGCCCACCTGCAGTTCATTTGCATGGCCCAGGGGCACAGGAGTCTCCTGGTGAAGGGCAATCACAACATACTCAGGCCCTTTCTGGAATTTTCTTTCTAAGAATCACTTTACGACCTCCCCCACCCCAATTTCCCCTCTGTTCCCCAAGTCAGGCTGTTTCAGAATAACATTTACAGGATTCATGTCAGATCAAAAATTTACACAATTTCAAGGCAATATTCCGGGGCTTTCCAGTTCGTACAAGGATCTGAAACTTAACCATATGCGTAGGAATACACGGTGCTAGAAGGACAAAGCATTCCCGGGGAAGGAGACCGCAAGCTCAGAGAGCTCCAGACCGGAATAGAGGAATGGGACCCCCAAGCCACACACACCCGTCTCTCTCACCTCTTCTCATGTCATCAGGCCCCTTCTCGGGGTCCCTGGGGTGCTTCTACTGCCTCTCTTCCTCCACCACAAAACTAGAGGGACCGGTGGAGCCTTGCCAGGCCAGAGGCTCCGTGCTCAGGGTCAAGAGGGCGAAGGGGTGGGCAGTGTTTAGGACACTGCCTGACCCTTGCTGGGCTCTGGAGAAACCCCATGCCATTGTCACTACTTAAAATTAAGTTAGAGATTTTGTCCCTCTGTAGAAACCATGAGGTTTGAGGGTCCTATCTTATTCCTCGGTCATCTGAGATCAGGCAACGTCAATTACACAGATAAGTTGGTGGCTTTTCATTACTCAGCTTGGAGTCAGATGTGACTTAAGCCAAGAAGTCGGCAAACAGGTCACACGTAGCACAGGACAGTGCTGGGGAGCAGAGGTAAAGGTGGATTAAGCTCCCTAAGTGTTCACTCCAGGCAGGGCAGCATGAGCCACAGCACAGGCAGACAGGCCTGGCGGGCAGCTGAAGCTCGAACATTCAAGGTGAGCTGGGTGTGGCCGTACATGACGTGCCTGGGGTCCCAGAACTCAGCAGGCTGAGATATGAAGAGTGTGACTTCAAGTTGGCACTGGGATGCACAGTAAAGATGCTGTCCTGCCCCCACCCCAGGGAAAACAACAACCACTTCCCCAATCATGCTAAATGTAGAAGCAAAACACCCCAGCTGCTTACGCTGACAGTGCCCTTACCTTAAAATGCCACTTAATATTACCACAAAAAAAACAAAAAACAAACAAACAAACAAACAAACAAACAAAAAAACCCACCAGGTAGAAAAGGAAAGGAACTACTAGTGGGAAAAATGTAACAAAAATGGCGCAAGCAAATCTTTTTTATAATGATTTTATTTAATGTCTGCATTTAATGTACATGTATGTGTACATGTACATTAAATGCAGACATTAAATAAAATGTACATTTAATGTACATGTACACATATACATACATACATATATACACATATACATGCACATACATACATACACATACATACATATATACACATATACATGCACATACATACATACACATACATATATATACACATACACATACACACATACACATACATACACACACACATATACATGTGTGCACATGAAGCCAGAAGGGAGCAACTGATCCTCAGAAGCAGGAGTTACAGGTGGATGTGAGCTAACTCATGGGTGCTGGGAACAGAACCCAGGCCCCTTGGAAGAGGAGCAGGTGCTCCCAATTACCCAGCCATTTCTCCAGGCCAAGAGTAAACCTTTTAACATCCATAATTACCTTCCATCTGGATGGATTAAAATCTCCAATCAGAAGGTAGAGAAAACCCTAGTAGGTAAAAATAGGAAACACGCTGCTCCCCCAAGATACAGGCATAGGCTAAAAGTGAAAGGTCAAAGGTATTTTTTCTTTCACTGTGAGAGAGAATTCAGAAAGAGTGTGAGAACCAGAGGGGATAGAGGACACCAGGAGAGCAAGGCCCTCTGAATCAACTGAGCAAAGCTCATATGGACTCACAGAGACTAAGCAGGTAGCACACAGAGCTGACACGGGTCCACACCAGGGCCAAAAAAAAAAAAAAAGAATTGATGACAGACAGTACTTCCAAAACTGTCCAAACACTGAAGAGGATGGGAGATTTTCAAACTCACGTTATGAGACTGGCCTGCCAGGATCCTACAAGGGCACCACAAGAAAATAAAATTACCGGAGCTCACTGTCCATCGGCCTGGGGACTAGTGCTGCCCTCAGCCTCCATCAAAGAAACCTCTTCTCAGTGAAGGGTGGTTAATGCCAAGACTCAAGGCCCGCCAGAGCCCCGAGAAAAGTAACTGTGGACTGTTCAGCCTTAAATGAGACGCTCGAGATCACCTCTTCCACGGCTCAGGGAACACGGGAAAGGGGTTAGAAAGGATGGAGGAACTGGATGATGGGGAGGAGGGCTGTGAAATGTCCCCTTGCCGGCATGTCTCGGCTGTGGCACTCAGAACTCAGGCAACTGGAATTGCCTCCATAGGGTCTGCAGAAGACGGGGCCCTAAACATTGGGCCATAGATGGGGAGAAGCCCATGGGTCACCTTCCATAAGGCCAGGAGAGGGCTGTTTAAAGAGAGGAAGCCATTGTTTTTAGTGATGCTGTCACAGGTGGGTTACTCAAAGTTCAGTGACTAGCTTCACAACCATGGGGTGGCCCCGGTTAAGCCCAGTGGGTCACGTGGTAACGCACAGACAGGGCATGAATGTGGGACTGGAACTTGGTGAGAGGAGAGGAGCTGGCGGGGTGGGAAGAGGATAGAGAGAGCAGTGGGTGACCAGACTATTATATACACATAGGAAATTGTCAATGGACCAATTAATAAAAGGGGACATTACAGGTCAATAAACAGGATGATTGTAGGTGCAAATGTTCTCCACCAAATACCTGTAAACTGAATTCAGCAGCACATAAAAAAGATCACACACCATGACCAACCGAGAGTGAAATTTATCCTTGGGTGTAAGAATAACTCTACATGTGCTAAATGATAACAGTGGCACACATTGACAGATCATCTCAGTGGACACATCAAAACCATCAGACAATGTGCGATGTATTTTCAGGGTAAAAACTGACAAGGAGCTAGGTATAGAAGCAAAGAACCTCAACACAATAAAGGCCACAGACAGCAAGGCCGCCGTTTTCATCATACTCAATGCTCTACCACTAGGAATGAGACATCGAGTCTCGCCACTTCTATTCACAGTAGTACTGGCAGCCCTAGCCAGATCAATTGGGGGAGAATAAGAAATAAACGGCACCCAGATCAAGAAGGATTTAAATGATCTCTGTAGATGACAAACCATTAGAGCTAACAAAAGATCCAGCATAGTTAGAGGACACAAGATCCACATACAATAATCCCCTGCATTTCTGCACAATAACATGGACTATTAGAAAATGAATTCAAGAAACACTCTCACTGCCGGGCGGTGGCGCACGCCTTTGATCCCAGCACTTGGGAGACAGAGGCAGGCAGATCTTTGTGAGTTCAAGGCCAGCCTTGTCCACAGCGGGAGTTCCAGTACAGCCAGGGCTGTTATACAGAGAAAAAAAAAAAAAGACACACCCTCACTTACAAAAACTACAAAAATGCTTAGTAAGTTAACCCAAGTTGTTGTGAGACAAAACTTTTCCTGGGGAGACACAACACACAAATCTATCCACCCCAGACAGGGATCCCACGACAGGCTGGATATCACCCAAGTCCAGCTTGGTGAACCAGTGAGATATTTTAGGAATATGGGCGAAGGGTTACTTACAGGAGAAGAAATGACTCAAAGACAGCTGCATCATCAAAACCCACCCCAGCACGGGTGACAGCTCATAAGAGCTGGGAACCTGGAGCAGACTGCATAGTCTGCAGGCAGCCAGCAGGCTGGAGAGTGTCCTTTCCAGGTGCCTTAGCTGTTGTAAACCTCTGCCAGGCATCCTGGCTGGTTTCTGCTCCTTCCAGACAGCTTGTCTGTTCTCAGGGTTTTCTAGGCTCAGCTTTCTTCTGTTTGAGGGAGACTCCCAGCCTCTTACTGTTTATTCTGGCAGGGAGGGGGTTAGTGAATCTGGTCACTTTCAGGGACTTCCTGAAGATGTTTTGAGTTGTGTACCTTCATGCTTAAGGCCCTTCCCTGCAGGATGGAATGTTTCAATCTCAGAGGAAACTGTCACATAACACCAGACATTAAAAGACCTATTGCAAAGTGCATGCAAGAAATCAAAGAAGACACAAACAGAATGGTGTATCATACTCTTGGACTGGAAGAATTGATACTGTAAAAATTTCTAGACTATTCAAAGTGACCTTGAGATTCAGTGCAGCATCTATCAAAATCCAGCAGCACTTCACACAGGAATAGAAAACAAACAACAAACAAACAATAACAAAACCTCCTAAAACTAATTAAAACTCCAACCCCCCAAATAGCTAAAAGAGTCTTGTGGAAGAACAAAACTCAAAGCATTACACTTGCTGGTTACAAACTATACCACAAAGCTGCAGTAATCAAAACAGTATGCTTCTATCATTCACGAAGACACATACACGTGGCACAGAACAGAGAGTCCAGAATAAAACCTGCACATACACAATCAACTAATTTTTGGCAAGGCACCTAGAGTGTACAAAGACGGAAAGACGGTCCCTTTAACAAAATGTACTGGGAAAACCGAATATCTAATTATAAAAAAGAGTGAACTTGGACCCGTATGTTACACAATGTCCCAAACTCAACTTGAAATAGATTAAAGACTTAAATATTTGAAAGTTTCAGAACTTCTAGAAGGAATATAGGGCAAAGCTCCTTGACATTTGTATTGTCAGTGATAATGCAGATGAGATAAAAAGGCAGGTGAGACAAAGTACAAATAATGTGGAACCACAACCGACGAGCTTCAGCACGGCCATTATGTGTGCTTTGAAGTCATCTGATCTTGTGGGAGGAAGTGTGTCCCTGGGGGTGGGCTTTGAGGTTTCAAAAATCCATGTTAGACCCAGTTGTCTCCCTCTCTGCCCGTAGATCAGGATGTAACTCTCAGCTGTTTCTCCAGTTACAGTTTCAGGACTAAGCCTCTGAAACTGTAAGCAAGCCCCCAATTAAATGTTTCTGTTTATAAGAGTTGTTGCCCTTGGTCATGGTATCCTGTCACAGCAACAAAACACTAAGCAGTAGTCTACAGAGCAAGTTCTCTGTCTCAAAAACAAAAACAAAAACAAACCTACAAGTTTTTCACAAAGTCCATACTAGTCAACTTATATTAACTATTGTCCTTGTTACTCTAACATCAAACACCCAACGACACGCAATTTAAGGGTGGGAGGGTTGGTTTGGCTTACAGTTTGAAGGGAGGTAGCACACCATTGTGGAGAAGGCATGGAAGCAGGAACCGGAGGTGGCTGATCCCATGTGCCCATAGTCAGGAAACAGAGCGGACAGCACGTTCAACCAGGCTGTAACACCTCAAGTCCCACCCAGTGACTCACTTCCTCCAGACAGACTCCATCTCCTAATGGTTCCACAACCTTCTCAGTTCAATAAGCTGGAGGCCGAGTGGCCAAACACATGAGTCTACAGAGACCATTTCATATCTAAACCACAGCACAACCATTAATTATAAAATTATGTTAGTATCAGCTGAAAAAAATCTAAGGCTAAATAAAATCACACCCTCATTATGTTAGATAATAAACTTCCCTATCCTATTAAGTATCTGTAAAGCCAAGGGATATGCATGTCCAATCGAGAGACTGGATGGGCATTTGTTTCATAGAATGACACCTGCCAGTTTTCAGTGTTTATTGATCATTTCTGTTTGGTTTGGCTTGGTGTTTTGTCTGTGAAGTAGAGTAACTCCTCACTCCTAATGTCCTTCATCAATGTAAACACCGGAACACCCTTTTCCACCCCGGTTCCCAAGTGTTCTTTCCAGACGATGAAGTTAGCTCTCTGCTAATGTGTGGAAACCGGTTCATTCTGGCAGTTGGCACACAGAAAAGTGATTTGCGGCAAATCAGTGCTTACCGTACATGGCCAGGGTCCTTAGTTTTCTCTCCCATCATGCCCAGGTTTTGTGTTATGCTTTGACAAAAACACCTCACTCCAAAACCGTTTTAATTCAGTAACTTTCCTAGACGTCGGTTAAAATTTACACCTAAATATTTGATTACTCTGAAATTGACCTCTGCACAGATCTGAGGAAACAACATGGCATCTTGTGCCACTGGCAAACAAAGCCAGCAAAGCAAAGTGGTGTGCATCCTGACTCGCTCCGAGCTGGCCTTTGGTTCCTAGCTTTCTCCTGTCCTCTCTGGTCCTGCTTCATGGTGGTGACATTGTAGCAAACTGCTCCCTCCCCCTAGCCCCTCCCTATTTGGATTTTCCCAGCTATTCTGATGGCTTTATTTTCTAGATAAAATTTAGTATATTTTTTCATGCTCCCCAAAGAAGTCCTGTTTGTATTTTAATTGCTCTTGCCCTGAATTGCGATACCAATTTATTGGGAACTGACAATATTAAGAGAATATTGATAATGCTTGTATGTGTTTATTCAACGGGTGGACAAAGGCCCGAGATTTGTGCAAAGATTAGTCTTCCACAACCGGCAACCTATTCCTCAGTATGAGTTTTGATACATAGAAGAAGGACTATGGTTTTAAAAAGGAATCAATAGTATTAAGTCAAAGGAATATGAGTTGAAAAGGGATCATTGATATTAAGCCACCCTAACTATGACAGTATTTGATTTTTTTTAGATAGTTCTCATGCTCAGAGTTTAAAGCTTCCTTTGGTAGGCCTTTTATTTATTCATATTAATTTTATATTTGGAAATTCATTTAATAAAGCAGGTTTTAAAAAAAAAACAGATTTTTTTCCTTCTTATAGCCCTGTGAACATTGAAAGTTTCCATTTCAGTTTCTGTGATCTCGTGGAATTTGACAGGGCATCTTGTGAGTTAACCAGACCCACCGTCTACAGGAGGGGTGCTTTGAAACTCCTAAGAAAAGGTCAAAGAGTTCCTTGGAATTGACGGGCAAAGGATATGGAGAGAGGACTCCAGCAGGACATAAAACCCACTCTTCTTCCACTGCCAAACTCCACCCTGCCTGACTCACTAGGAGAGAATATGCCCACTCACATCGAAGAGGTACCGGGTGCTGGGGCACAGCTCAGTGATGGAGCACATGCTTGTTATGCTATAACCAAGGGTCTACACAGAGACAACTTTTCACATAGGAAATTAGGAGAACCCCCAAATTTGGGGGCAAACACTATTGTCTGGCCTATGGGAAAACGGGCAAGACTAAACACGGTTGAAGTTGTGAGGCAAGAGAATACTCATTCTTGGAGGCCATTTGGCAACATCTGTCTGATTTTGAGAAGCATGTGCCTTTTGTCATAACACTTTGGAATTTACTGTATAGACAGACTTATTATCACGGGAATAGACAGCCAGGATTATTTCTTATAGTAAATATTAGGAATAGCCCAAAGTCTATTAACAAAAGATTGCCTATAGAAAATGTGGTACATATAGTCTGCAGAATACTATACAGTTGTCAAAAAGAACATCAAATGTACAAATGTATGAAAGAAATAGGTGAAACCCAGACAAGCATTTGCAATTAACTATATTCTGTATAAAAAAAGGAAAATGATAAGAGTCTACTTTTGTTTTACTTGCTTACAGTAAAATAAATTCTGAAATTCTGGAAGAAGGAAAACTAAGAGCTGAAGACTGATACTTAAGATTTTTTAATCATGTGATTATATTACAGATTCAAACAGTAAGTTCTGAAGTGTGGTCATGAGGTGCTTTGGTCATTGATTGATGATCATGGCCATGATGGCCGACACTCAACAATGCTGGGCCATGAGACGATAATACGGCTGAAGAATCCCTGTCTCCCAGTGTCACCAAAACCATGTTAACGTGGGATGGTAACGTGCCGTTCACGTGTCTGTGATGATGCAGGTGCAGGTGAATCTCCTGCAAAGCACAGCACTCCATCCTGCCTGGTGACGTGATGGGAACAATGACTCACCGTTGCTGTTCCATATACCTACTCTACCATGCTGTATGCCTGTACTGTAGTACACGCCCAGCTGCATGAAAGCCCTGTAAACAAGTTCTCACCACAGCAACGGCTCGTAGAGCTCATGCTCCCTGCATCTCTTGGTTATATCATCTTCTTTCCTCACTATTCTTATTGTATTTGGTGTGGCCATAGGAGGGACACACTATACCATAAATGTGTGTTTGTGTATGGGATATATATACATATATATATATATGTATATATATATACATACATTTACATTTATCTAGACAAAATGTAACTCTATACATACATGCACACGGAGAGAGGGATACCCAACAGTCTAGGGGTGCATTCAGCTACACCATGTGTGTAAGTCTATGCAACCTATAATGTTCACATGAGAACAAAGTTGCCTAACACACATTTCCCAGATGTGTGGCATTGGTGAGCGAATCCTGACTGTGTTGTCAGGGAAAACACATAAGATCAGTTACTCTTCCTTCTCTCCATGTCTTCAGAGATCAACACCCTCAAGTCAAACAACAAAAACCGAGTCTGGCTAACTTTCACTAACGTGGATTGGTCATCCACCTTCCCGAACCCAAAGCAAGGATGCTACACAGGCCAAGATCGGGGGGCTTCTGAACCAGCAACAATCGAAGTTGATGGGTTTCACTCGTGGGTTTGAGATGGCACTGGTGGATGATTACAACGTGGCTGGGATGTAAAACTGAGGGACCCAACCTGTCCTCATGGACAACACTCCACAGAGTTGACACCTGCGTCCCCAGGCATAAACGGAACAGCCGAGCAACCTGCATCCACAGCTCCTTGGGAGTTGTCCCCACACTGCTGGGGTTTTAGAGCGTGGCTGCCCAAGATGGACCAACCCTGGTCTGTGGTTGCCACACAGTTTTCCAGCACAGACCTTCTTCCTTAGAGCAAACTCTGGCTGGCAGGCAGTAACATGTTCTCTCTCTTTCTCTCTTTCTCTACTCTCTCTCTCCCTGTCTCTCTTTCTCTCTCTGTATGTGTCTGTCTCTGTATGTGTATCCCTGTCTATCTCTGTCTCTCTGTCTCTGTGTGTGTCTGTCTGTCTCTTTTTCTCTATCTGTGTGTGTCTGTGTCTGTCTATCTCTGTATCTCTCTGTCTCTGTCTATCTATCTCTGTGTGTCTGTCTGTCTGTCTCTGTGTGTCTGTCTGTCTCTCTTTCTGTGTCATGTCTATCTGTGTATCTCTGTCTCTCTCTCTGTCTCTATCTGTATGTCTGTGTGTCTGTGTATCTGTCTCTCTCTTTCTGTGTCTGTCTCTCTCTGTGTCTGTCTGTCTGTCTCTGGTTATTTAACTGAAGCACACACCAAGATTCCTTAGTAACCACAAGTATCCGGGGAATGCCTGGCTTTGCTCTCCAGGCCTGAAGCCCCGTCAACCCTGACTCATAGTCCCCTTCTCCATCTCCTATGACTTGTGTCCAGGAGGAGGGGCCCGAGGCTGCACATTTAAGACAACATCCCTCACAAACAAACGAGCGTAGAAAGGCCAAGGAAGGAGAAGAACTGTGCATATTTCTAGCTAAGAATTTTTAAGGAGTAAAAAATGAGTAAGAGAAAGGGATGTTGTCTAGGTTCAATTTAGAAAAAAAGAGTTTCAGATAGCTTGTCTTGGCAACTTTTTAAAGCCACCACGTATTTCTTTAAATTTGTAGATATTATTATGGCTGATAACAACAAAGATAGAAAGTCTTAGTTTCTCAGAAATTTTACGGAACAAGAGACTAAAAGCATTATTTTGTGAAGGTGGCAAGCTTCAAATGAACGAGATTAATGTCATTAATTTTCTTAAGAATTTATGTTATCTCAGCTGGATGCAATGGCATGCACCTTTAATCCTAGCACTTGGAAGGCAAGAGGCAGGCAGATCTCTGTGAGTTCAAGGCCAGCCTGGTTTATAGAGTGAATTCTAGGACAGCCAGGGCTATAGAGAGAGATTTTGTCTCAAAAAAAAAACAAAACAAAGCAAAAGAATTAATGTTATCTTAACAATCTGAGTTCAATCATCAGAACCCACAGGATGGAAATTGAGAACTGACTCAGGCAAGTTGTCCTCTGACCTCCAAATCCATGCTATGGTGCATGTATCCACATGCATATACAGAATAAATAAATTTGATCAAAAAATTTAAATAAAATGATCAGAAATACCAAAAGTCATATTAGTATGAGAGGAGGACCAGAAGTCAGGGCACATGGGGTTGGAGAAGGCTTGGGATGTTCTGAGACTGCCTAGGCTATCACAGAAGCAGGAGGAACTGAGGGCTGCTGGGGGGGGGGCGGTACTCAGAGAGGAACCCTAGTGAACAAGTTCCTGTGGCTTAGTCCAGCCTGTGCACACCTGCCTGATGCCCCTCCTCAGGAGACGCGCTCTGGCTTCCCCCACGGGGAGTCTGCCGTAGTCTCCTCGCCTCCTCCCTGCAAGCTCTAGGGACTGATGTTGGGTTGACAGAAATCTATGGGGAAATCTCCGACATAAAGAGCGCCAACCAGCTAGACAGGCACAACATTTGAGGAAGGTCAGCGATGAACCAAACTGCTAGAGAAGTCAGTATCCAGCCCAGAATATGTGCTTACGGGAAGCCCAGCAGATGTGACACACACCACAGGTATGGCCCTTGAGCCTTAGAGTTTACATGACAACGTGAGCAGCTTACGGTGACAGTGTCTGTCCAAGGCGGAGTCTGGCTGGACCTAAGAGTATACATTCCTTGATCTATTCGCTGTTGCTACCCCAGACCAGGTGGGGAAATCTACACACATAAGGTAGTCACTGAAAGGGGTGAGATTTGGGCTCTCATGGTAAGACTTGCTGTCAGCAAATGTCACCCAGGGGAACAGAACGAGTCTGCGCTTGAACTTCCCCACGCAGCGGCGTCTCAGGCCCCAGCTTTCCAGCATCTCAGAGGGCCATCTCAGGCCCCAGCTTGCCAGCATCGCAGAGGGCCATCTCTACCCAGAACCACTGTTAGAGAAACCAACCAACCAACCAACCAACCAACCAACCAACCAACCAACCACCCTGAGAAGTGAAACCAGAGGATCTGGACAGTAGGGAAGCAGGTGTGGTGTAGAACGGAAGCGACAGAGCTGGCGGAGAGCTCTGTCATCGGGAAGGCCTAGCAGAGGCTACAGCGTGAAGACGGCAGGGTTGGAAGCAGAGACAAGAAAGTAAGAGACAGGGAGGGCACAGTCACCTGTCCTCATATGTGCTCACGGTATCTCCAACACCAATATCTGTGGGGGCTCAACCTGGTTTACACAATGATGGGACACATACACATGGCCCAAAGTACAACTCTCCACAGATTTCTTATGACACCTAACACTATGTGACTGTGTGCTAACAGCTGTTCTATGTGAAGACTGAGGAGAATGGAGTCTGAAAATGCTCTACACAGAGGTTATTTTTTTCCTACCAATTGTTGACCTTCGGTTAGTTGAATGTACAGATAGAGGCTGTGGATAGGGAAGGAGCGCATGCAGGCTCCTTTTATCAAAATAAATCTATAATAAAAATTTAAGAAGGGGGAGTGGAGGAATGGCCCACTGGTAAGAGCACCCGTATGTGTTCAATTCCTAGCACCCGTATGGTGGATTGCAACCATCTGTAACTCCAGTCCCAGGGGATTGGATGGCCTCCTTTCGCCTCCCAGGGCACCAGGCTTACATGTGGTATACAGACATACATTCAGACAAAACATTTATACACATAAAATAATAAATAAATGAACTCTCAAAAAATAAAATAAAACCAATTTAAGAAGTATCTAATCTATTCTAAGAATATAATCTAATCAGTGAGAATAATTTCCAAATTGAGTAAGACAAATTCTCAGAAGTGATTGGATACTAGGCAAGAAATTGGAAAAGGAAGTGGGAAATGTAGAAAAAGAGAAAGAAGAAAAGAAGTACGTAAAGCAAAGAGGAAAAAAAAAGCCAGAGGTAGTCTTTTAAGGGAGCCTTGAGGAAAAAAATATTAAGGAAAGACAGATTAATGAAAACTGAGACACGGAGGCCCAGGTGTGGGATAGAGGAAGGTGGGCAGACAGGGATACAAAGATGAGGCTTCTCAAGCAGCAGCTGAAATAAGACAAACTATGCCCTAAACAATAAAAATCACGAGATCAGCTGAGAAAACGGGACTCCTTGGAGAGACAGTGGGGTGCATGTCTAGGGGGAAGGGACAACCCAACCCCTGGTGGCCTTGCCAGTTAAGAAAGCAAGGGTGCCATTAGACTGCTGGGTTCATGCCAAAGACAGAGAAACCAGCCCAAGGAGCCTACTGGCCAAAGTGGAACAATCTGCCATCAAGAAGCTCAGATCCACATGCTCATAGTGATACTGAGAGGGTAACGCCTTCATTGGTCGCCCGTGAAAGGTACTCAGGATCTGACTCACTCTAGAAAAATGAACAGAGAAAAAGCTAAGCATCAGTCCGGACATTCCTCTACAGCTGTGGCCAAAGAAACCACAGGTTAATGATGGACAGAGAGAAGATGCTTATCTGGAAATGGTTTTCTGCTTATACCCAAAGAAGGGAAAGCTTTAAGCACCCTCTCCTCCTGTTGAGACAGATTTCATGTAGCCCAGGTTGACCTCCACTCACTGTGTCGCCAAAGATGACCTTGAACCTCTAATCTTCCTGCTTCTGATTCCTGGGTGATGGAATTACAGGTGTTCATCACCACACTTGATTTCAGGCAGAACTGGGGATCAAACCCAGGACTTCACACATGATAGTGAAGGATTTTACCAACTGAGCTACATCAGGAAAAAGCTTCACTATTTTGTAAACCTGAATGTAATAGAAAATCCAAGCAATAATGAAGGGTTGGTAAAATCATTGGGTAAACACTGGAAAACCCATCAGTACCTTAATAGTGAATATCAAGTTGACACCAGTTAAAATCTCTGGGGAAAAAAATCTAAATAACAAAGAGAGACACCAGACATCATTAACTCCTGAGGCAAAGTAGGAAGGACATATACAGATGATCAGGCGCTGTTGCCAACAAATCTCCCTGAATCTAACCAGCCCTCCAGGTCCAAAGAAACCACAGGGAAGAGTAGAACATGCCAGGCCACAAGAATGCAAAGCCAAAATCCAGACAGTGGGAGCTGCCAAGGATCATGTGACTTTATCAGCAACGAAACTGCACAGAAAACAGAAATGAGGGAGAAAATAGAAGTTAAGAGTCTTGGGACAGTGTTGATCCTCAGAACACAGAGACAATGATCTGGCCAACTGGATTGGAGAAAAACAACAATAGAAACCAGTTAATAGACAAGGCACACTTGACTATTGACTAGATAGTATTAATCATGTTTTTTTTTTTAATTTTTAAAGTATGCATATGATGTGCTGTGAATGTTTTTAGACTTCTGAAGCTTTAAGTCTGTGTATAGGTCCCAACCATCTGGAGAGAGGGAGAACATTCACAGATGCAGACTGGCCATGTGTAAAGTAGCTGAAGCTGTGTGATGGGTACAACAGGGTTCATTATAGTAGTCTCTTTCATTTTGTGATGCACTCAAAACTTTCACAATACAAAAAAAAATGGAGATAAAGCATAAAGTTTTGTACAGGCTAAAGGTTTATGAAAGAGAAAACCATCATTGTAATGGTAAGCCTAAGAATGTGTGATTCCTCCCATCTGAATGCTAACCAGGTCCTACCCAGCTTAACTTCTGAAATCAGATGAGAACAGACATCTCAGGGTGGGATGCCATAGACAGAACCTGTGGTTTCTGAGGTTAAAAAAGAACAAGGGGAACTAAGCGTCTGTCAGTTCTTTGGAAGAAAAGGAAACTAGAGGACACAGAGGGAGGGGGTGGGAAGGTGGGAAGGCTAAGTTTTTGTTGTATTTCCTTTTATGCTTTTGAATTTGATGTCAAGAGAAACAATTAAAAATAATTATGTAAATCCTGATTTCTCTTTGCCAAAACATTGGGAAATTTTATTTGACAAAGTCAACTCAAGAAGTAGTGGTCTAATACACACATCAACAAAGAGAAGCAATAATCAAAACCAACCTGGTTTTAAAAACACATCCAAATATCAAATTCATAAATGCCCAAGTAGGCAAAATAATGCATGTCTTTCCTTAGAAAATGTAGTGCACACAGTCCCTTGGCATCTGCAGGGACAGGTTCCAGAGTCCTTCTGGATGGTAAAATACATGGATACTGTGGCCTTTGTGTAGAGTATCATATAGTATTTACATAGAACCTAGGCACATCCTCCTGTACACTTTCAATCTGTTCAAAATGACTTAGAGTAACTAAAAATAAATGCCGCATGAAAAGTTGCCAAATTAAAGATAACCATTAACTTTCTGCCCTTACTCCTGTGCAGAAATGGAGCCTATCTCTTATGCTGGCTGAATCAGAACTTCCTTTCTGACTTATTTTAACTTGTGGGAAACAGCTGAAGTGATACTGCCTCAGCTCTGCTGGACCCGAGCCTTCTGAAAGTCTAGAAGCTTCTATCTCTGCAACTCTGGAACTTTCAATTGCAGGCTGTGAAGAAACTGGGGCTGTGCGACTGACTGGGTGACGAGAGGACATGTTAAAAGTGAACAAAATCATACAGAGGAACATCTCGGCACCAGCCACATGGGTGAAGCAAGAACTGCTTGGCTGATCCCCGCCCGGACTGTTGATCCAGACAAACCTAGGCAATCATGGACAGTTTATTGTATCAGGCTAATTGGTTCTTGCTTTTGCGTTTCCTCCCCGGATTCTAAGCATTAGGGGGGCATTTCTGGTTTCCCAAGCCTGGTTCACAGCAGACTTTGACATACTGTGCAGTGAATAGATGACTAGGCACACCATTCTCTCTTGGTTTTAGAATGCTCAACAAATGTAGATTCTACCTTTCCACAGCTCCCTCCTTCTGGTCAACCAGGAAAATCTGAGAGCCTACGCCATCTACGGATGTGTTTTAAATGAAAATCTCAATTGCAGACATGGATTACCTCCCTGCATGCTGTTGGCCAGAGAGTCTCCAAGGTACCCCCAAACAATACAGAGCCATTCACATCTCTTGGTGTCCCATAATAACTAGATGGTTAAGATCCTACCGCTGAAGACACCACACATTTTGGGTTCAGGATGCAGAGAAACCAGTCTTGAACTGATAGGGAAACTACTCTTGATGACTAGCTTTCAAAGTGTTAGAAGGCACTGTGCAGGCTGCTAGAGAGAAAAGCCATGCATGGTCTTACTCAGAGCTTACCCTTCACACGACAGCAGTGACCTACCAGGCAAGACTTCCCCATTGGCACAACAGCGATGAGGCAGCTTATGGGGGTAACCAACTTTTCTCTTGACTGGATTTGAGGCCTGTTCCATAGAAGGGAGTTTATTCTCGGCACTAGAAACACATTAAAATTCTCTCGCTAGAGGAGTCATAGGCCCTAGGGGAAACCCTACTGATGTTATTTTGTTGAACGGTTGTGTCGTCAAACTGCCTTCTAGATATTTCTGATTATATTCATAGACTATGCTGCTCCCAGTCTTGGTCAGTGAAACTTCTTACAGCACTGAGTACTGCTGAATGCAGAGCCACAGTATTGCTCCAAGTGCTGAGACCCAGTAACTGTGAGTGCTCAGCTGTAGACGAGACAGATATCCCAACCCTGCTCTCTCCCAAAACTCAGGAAACATTTAAGAAGAAGGGGTGGAAAGAATATAAGATCCAGAGGATGGGAAGATGCTTTGGAATATATTACACAATTGTTGGTCTACCTAGAATTCATTGTAGATATGTTAATGTTAAATACATTTAACATTAAAGGATAAAAAAATAACCAAGAAAACATTAAAATAATTGGCATTAAAATAAATAACTTCCAATTATAGTTCCCCGCAGAATTCAAGAACATACCTCACATACATATAAGAGAGGAGCAGAACACATGAACAGGACAGTGAAGGACAAAATGGTTTTGGAAATTAAGCACAAGACAAATGAGAAGCCGGGATTGGGGCCTTGTGCCTGTAATTCTAGTACTTAGGATGCTGAGGCTGGAGAATGTCCATGAGTTGTAGGCCAGCCTGAGCTTCATAGTGAATTCCAGTCTGGCCTGAGGTGCAGAGTGAGACCCTCTATGTAAATAAAGAAGTAAACAAACAAATAACAAAAACAAGTACCAAAGTGAATCGACATGCATCTTAACAAAGAGGAGTTCCGTAGAAACAGACGAAAAGAAGAGGAAGCGGAGGAGAGAACAGTGTCAAAGAAATCTCCAGGCCTGAAAGGAGTTCACCCTTGGCCTATCCATTGCCAACAAGCCTGAGGAGAAAGGACCCTTACCTGAGTTGTTCGTTATTACACTCCAGCATGCCGAGCCTGCAGGGAAGAGCCCGGCATGTTCAACGGAGGAGAAGAGGAAGGCGGATGTGACAGAACGGCGAGAGACGCATCATGTCAGAGAACAAGAACAGGCTTTTCCAAACCCAGAGGCAGGCGGGGGCAAAGCAGGTCCCAGGGAGGGAGGCTGAAGATTCCCCCCAGAACGCAGTCCCATGGCGGGGGGCGGGGGTCTCTCTCAAAGCCTATCTTAAGAACTTTCTTTCTGGGGTACTCTAGTCAAACAGCCCAAAGGAAGAGTTCAGGAGGGAGGGGGAGTTGGATAAAGGCATGAGGAAAAGGCCGGGGGCACACACTGGGACCTCGCAGGATGAGACCAGTGCCAGGCTCTAAGCAGGAGTCCTAGCAATGAGAGCATCCACAAAGCTGCATATGTGACATGGAGATGACTCAGGGCCAATAGTGAGCCCCGGAGGAAATGTGGTCCTCAGGAAGGTGACAGAGATGCTTATGGCTAGAAGTCCATAGAGACTGTCCTGGTGGACCTGGCAGAGGGACAAGCACATTCTCCTAATAAGAAACCCAGGAACAGGACACAAGACCACTGGGCAGCAGAGACCAGGACAGGGCTTTTGTTCTTTAGTCTTCTTATGTCATGGCTCCTTGTGTCCTTGTGGTCTCTTTGGCCAGGGACACATAGGATGTTGGTAACATTTAATGTGATTACTCTGTGTTCCACAATTCTGCTGGACCATATACAGTAGTACTCAACTGTTATGATAACTGTTGTGATAACGGGCAAAATGTAGGGAGTCTAGAGACACTCCACTAAGGGAATGATGAGAGAATAGGGTTGTATTTATGCACATGGCCCACAGGGAGTGAACTCTGATATCACTCAGGTGAAGAAGCTGCATGTTGAATGTGCATGCTTAATGGGGCTGGGGATATAGCCAAGAGATGGCTTACACTGACTGAGGATGCATGAGGCCCTGGGTAAGACTCCAGGACCACAAAAAAGCACAACTGAATGTCATACATGTCAAGACCTGAATAGTGTGCAAGAATAGTGTGTGTGTGTGTGTGTGTGTGTGTGTGTGTGTGTGCACGTGCACACGTGAGCGTGAGCGCATGCATGCCAGCCCTACACAAGATGAGAAGTGTCAACAAGTACCATGGCTCTCCCTGTATTATTTCAATCTCCTGTGGGAATGTATGGAATTACATACAGATGCCTGCTTTCCTGAACTTTCAAATAGGAACCTGTTGTGGAATATTATTTTAACTAGGCAAAGATGTGTTACATTTGTTTATGCTGCATTTGATTAATGATGTAAGAATGTGTTTAATGATGTAAAGATGTGCTGCATTTCCTTCACCTTGCCTGCCTAAGGCACCTACCTGATTGATCTAATGAAAAGCTGAATGGTCGATAGCTAGACAGGAGAGGGAGAGGCGGGGCTGGCAGGCAGAGGGAATAGGTAGGAGGAGAAATCTAGGCTCTAGAAGAAAAGAGAAGAAAAAGAAGAGAACAAGGAGAAGGAGGGGACATGCCCAGGGCAAGAGGCCAGGCAGCCGCCAGACGGACAGACAAGAGAAGCAAAGAAGGAAACACAGAAGGAAAGAAAAGTAAAAAGCCCCGAGGCAAAAAGGCAATAAGGAGAAACAGTAATTTAAGTTAAAAGAACTAACCAGAAACAAGCCTAAGCTGGGCCGAGCCTTCATAACTGATAAGTCTCCGTGTCGTGATTTGGGAGCTGGTTGGTGGCCTAAAAGAAAGCCTGTTCCGGGAACTGGGCCTAGGAGGATGCTCCCTGCCCACTGTGGTAGGCCTTGGTTTGCCTTTTAGGCTGGAATCCGGAGGTGCCGCTGATGTCTGCACAGAGGCAGAACAGTTGCTCACGGATGCTGTTGGAACCTGGCAGCTGGGGCAGGACTGGGAAGCCTGAGGGCACTGCCACGCCTCCTCCCACCCAGCACCGCCGCAGAGCCAAGGCCCTGCTCCTCCGCCTCTCGTCCCCATAGGTGAGGGCCACCTGCAGCCACCTCCTTGTCTCTGGTGCTCACGCGACCCTCTCAAGTCCACAGCCCCAGGGTCATTCTTGTCTTTTGTATTCAAATTCCAACCCCATATGGGCACCCTTGAACAGTTCTATATTTACAACGTCAGACCACAAGCTCTCGGGGCCTTTGAATATCTCTGAGTCTTTGAAACGCTCCAAGTGTCACAGAAGTTAAACGTTTCCTTTTGGTTCTCTCCTGAAAGGGCCAGGTAAGTGATTTTTTAAGACACTCTGAGCAACACACCCTTGGTTTCTGGGTGGCGGATGAGGGCCGAGAAGGTCCAACCTTAGTAGGAACTGGAAAAGCAAACTGAAATCTGAAATCGTCCATATTGCTAAAATACAGTGTCTGACTAGTGTGTGATTCTTCCCACATCTTCGGAGCTAGGAGCCCAGGGAGAGCGTATTGCTTGAGAAGTACATTTTCATTTTGTAGCTCCTCCCCACCCCCATACAAATATCATTCACTAAATAGAGTGGTGATTAAAGAGGCTCTGGATAGACTGAAGAAGAGGGTGGTGTGGATGGTAAATATTGTAGAGAGAGGCCGAAGGACTCCGGTGTATGATGGGGTTAGGTCCTGCTGAGCTCACCACAAACGGGAAATACATCCCGTGGGAAGCGCCTCCACTGCACACAGCTGTGGAACATCCCAAGTGAGCAACACAGCCTTGTAGAGCGTCAATTATTTCCCTTGAGACTCTGCTGCTCACTGGGAGAGGTGAGGCTCTCCCTGCTGCCCAGCCTTCTCAGAGAGACCTGGATCAGAAACCAAAAGACCAGGAAAACAAAATAAAACATCCACATGCTCAGCCCTGTCCCACAAAATGATACCACAGAATGTGCATTCATACCGCGTGCTCAGTAAGGTTCCCAGATAGTACCACAGAATGTGCATGGCATTCACACCCTGGAGTTAAGGTTTTTATGTTATGAGATGAAAGATCCATTGCTGGAGAACCAGAGAGTTTCTTTCTTTCTTTCTTTCTTTCTTTCTTTCTTTCTTTCTTTCTTTCTTTCTTTCTTTCTTTCTTTCTTTCTTTCTTTCTTTCTTTCTTTCTTTCTTTCTTCCTTCCTTCCTTCCTTCCTTCCTTCCTTTCTTTCTTTCTCTCTCTCTCTCTCTCTCTCTCTCTCTCTCTTCCTTCCTTTCTTTCTTTCTCTCTCTCTCTCTCTCTCTTTTTTTTTTTAAAAAAAAAAAAAAAAAGCTCTAGTTATGGCCTCACATGGATCAGGAATCCAAACAGGGACATGAAACTCCTTGTCCTTCTGCGCAGGAATCCATGCTCACAGGACACTGGCCTCTTCCTCATTACCATCATGGATGGCAGGAATGAACATTTCTGCTGGCTGCTGAGCATGACAAATGGGCCTGAGTTGGACCTCAGGACAAAGGTCATCAGGTAGGGCTCGCTCTGCCCACCCACGCTGGGGGTGAGACCACAGAGAGCAAGTACTGATTAGGGAAGAGGGGCGGGTTGAGGCTTTGAATCAGGCTCTTGGAATCAGGTTCTGGCCACTCAGAATGGGGGAAGGGCATGTAGGAGCCCTCCTAGAATCCCCACACAGCAGGCTGGAGAAGGTGGGAGCTGGTTTTTCCCTGCACCCAGGAAGCCACCGGCCAAGGATTGCTCCACAGACAGACTGAGGTTGGAAAAAGGTTAAACGCTATGGGAGTTGAACACGTCACGGGGACTGCGCTTCAGAGCATCCAGAAGGGTTAGCCTAAGAAGGAATCTGCAAGGAGAGCCAGGTATTGGCTTTTAGCAGGAAGAGCATTTAGTCCCTAAAGAAAGGGCTGAAGGGATTGAAGTCATCTTACTGGGTGGAGCTAGTTGACAGGCTCCCGAGCATCCCCGTCCTAAGAAAGCCTGGCACCACTGCATGGCTAGGGAGCTCCCTGGTGCTAGAAGTGAGCAAGCATATTCCAGATTGATAGTTAAGTGGGGCTCTAACCTCCGATTAAGGGAGGTGTTGTAACGCTCATTGAGCCCCAAAGCATACGTAGCTCGATTCTGCTTTGTAGGAATGAGGTGCGGCTGAGATAACTGCTGCCTGCATGGACCAACCGTGACCACCTAGGCCATCTCCCAGCCACTCTTCTTTGCCCGATTAATAAGAGACTACTTACTTGATCCTCAGCATGCTTCATGGAGAGGCTCTGTGTGCCCCTGTACTCCAACTCAGGTTGGAGAAGGTGGTTCCACTGACCATGATCTAGCTAGAAATGTACCATCTATCCATGTACCCCACACATCCCAGCAAGTCTAACGGGACACTGATATGAGAAGGATATGGGCTAACATGTTAGAGGCATTTCCTAATACAGTCTGTTTCCTTCTTCCTGGAAGGCAACATGAGTCCCCACTCGAGTAAACATTACGACTTAGTAACACGTCAGATAATGAGTGCATATTTTTAAAAGTCAAAGGAAGAAAAAAAGAAAAAAAAAAAAAAACAGAACAGGATATTTCAAGCATCTATGTAACAACCTGGGATCTGAAGACCCTCTGGAACGTTCCATCTCCTTCCGTCCATGCTGGGTCTGGCCGTCGGCAGTACTTTGAGAGGTAGGTAGCCGTGTCAGACCTTTCGGGGGCCAAGGGCAGGACCCTCACACAAAGAGGATGTCCCCTCGAGCCCCTCCCACACACCCCTTCAGCTGTGTAGGAGAGGCTGCAGTCCTTGGAAGTTGCCTAGCTTCTACTTTCCCAGGTGCCTCACCTCAACTGGAAGAGCAGGTTTTTCCACTGCAGCTGGTATCGGCATACTGAAGAACATCTAATGCGGTGTTTGTCTAGGAGTTTGTCTAGCTGCTAGACTCTAGCAGCCCTAGCCCAGCAAAGAGCACACTATTCCCCCTGCTAATCAACACCTTTGAGACCAAGGCTTTCTAACGGGCCTCCTGCACCTCAGGGGAGCTCCCCTCTGAGATTCTCATGAGACTAAGGCATGGCACACCTTCCTGGCTCACATCTGTGCTGCAAAGACACTGGGTGAGCACACAGGCCACCTGCCACGGTGCCAGAGTTGGGTCTGTGCTTGCACACACATGAGCTCTGAAACCACCCTAAACACATACAAGTCAGAAATGGGTAGGGGCTGGGCAAAAGGACACAGGCAAGACATGGACGGTGCTGCTGTTGGGGTGACGCAACTCTAGGTGAGCTTGTGTTGTTTTTAAACTTCTCTCTTTTCTTCTCAGTGTTTCTTTGGTAAACAAGTTTTTGTTTGTTGTTTGTTTTCCGGAGTTGAGGACCAAACCCAGGGCCTTTCGCTTGCTAGGCAAGCACTCTACCACTGAGCTAAATCCCCAACCCACAAGTATTTTTTACAGTGTGAAAACAAACAGCAATCCCCATTTTAAAAAAGAAATCCCTTGGCCAGTACAATGTTCCACTTTCAAAATCTTTGAAGCATAATAAATTTTGTACATGGCCTCTCCATTTTAGGAATTTAAGTGAGAATCCCAAGATATAGACAAAGCACCAAATAATTATTATTTTATTTCCTTTGGTTGAAAACATCTGTTCTTGGTGAGTCTAAGCTCTCTGTAGGCCAAGCATGGCAGACCCTGCTCAGCCCCTCACTTACCATTATGGGTCTCCATGGCACGTCTTGGACACACAGAAGATCCCTCTGTCCCCACACACCAGTACATACTGGGTGGTCGCTGTGATGTGCCAGCCATCAACCCCTGAGGTAGCAGGTCTCCAAAAGAAGGTCTTGCTGACGTCACCCCAACCGCCACTGCGCAGGTGAGCTAATGCACGGACACATAGTCGTGGTGCCGCAGACACGCGTTCATCCTGGTGGCAAAAGACGTCATATTAGAAAGCTCCCCTCTTGAAAGCTCTTGTAGATAGTCACTGTTTCCATTGGCTTTCCCCTCTTTATCTGCAGTATTTCTTCATAGTTCATGTATCTGGCCCACTCTGTCAGATAGGGACATTGAAAGTACAATGCCACGCCCACGCCACCTTGACCCTGTGCTCAGATCTTGTTTATGTGAAAAGAAACTCAAAATTATCCCGAAGCATCACCTGTAGTGTTCAATCAACACTTAGCCATTTTATCCGGCAAACAGCCAGGCCCTGTGTGGAACCCGGTGCCACCAACACCGCAAAAACACGGCTCCCATTGGCAGGACTCACTTCCACTGGGATGGGCAGGCACACGGTTGGTCACAATTTAAGGCCGTCTCTTGCCCAGGACTGATACCTATGGATGCTTGGGGGTGCGCATGTGATCCCCAAATAGGAGCCAGGCTACGGCCCCGAGGAGAAGGGACCTAGGAGGAGTCGTTACTGGTTATGACGCCAAACAAACCCTGTAAAGGTCACCTCTCTCCAAGGTGACATTTGACAATATCTAGAGATATTTGGGTTGTCACAACTTGAGAGAGGGGTGTTATAGGCACATAGTAGGTGAAGGTCAGGTGTGTGGCTAAACAACTTCCCATGCGTGAATTATCTGGCCACGTAGAGTTCTAACCAAATTAAGACTCATCTACTAAAACCGAGCAGAGTTTGAACTTGCTTGGATTCCCACTGACCCTGGAGGCCCTCCAACATGAATGCCTATGCTGCTTTGCTGAAGAAAGGTCCAGACCTATTTTGAAAGGCCTGTTTAGAACTGGCCCAGGACAGGAAGGTGCTAGCTAACACACACACACACACACACACACACACACACACACACACACACACGTATATATGTTTTGCATGTTCCCAAAATCCATCCTATACATAAAGTGAAGGGCCATAAGCACTTAAGACAACCCTAAAATTGGGAGTGAGAACATAACCAAAAATATCAATAAAAACTAAGTCCTGTAAGTAACAGCTCAGACACATGTGCCATGGCTGTCCAACTGTGGGCTGTTTCTACTGGGTATTAGCAGTGTGACATCCAGTTGAAACTTTTTTTCTCATCTGCTGAGAACAGACCCCCACATCCCGTGGCAAATCACAGGATTACTGGGGGCCTTCACGTAAGACAGAGTTTGAATACTCACGCTCTCCAACAGGGGTAGTGTGGCCAGTATTTAACACAGAGCGAGGACCTGGGAAGTCAGCAGGGTCTCATGCCCCTCCTATTGATGAACACACTCAGAATATCACAGTGTCCCAGCACACAGGTTCTAGAAGCTTCCCCCAAACCATGTAGCCACTGAGCAAACCACAAAACAAAGGAAAGCTAAAGGGTGCTTCCAGTTTCTCCTCTAAACGCTCAGGAATGAGGCACCTGCCCTGAGGGGCGGTGTGGTAGGGACAGGGGTGGGATGGGGCTGGGATGGACTCTTCCAGGCAGGAGCGGATGTGGCCGAGAGAGTCCTCATTAGTGGTCTTGCTCCTGTGAGCCACTCTTCTCTGAACCAGAGGACCAATCATCCAGAGAAAGGTATTTAGAGATAAGAAGTCTAAAGAGAAGGGAGGAAACACAGGAGAGCCAGGCGAAATTCGGAAGCTGTTCGGAACCTCTGTACGTTCTACAGCCCAGGAGAAGAGAGAGAGGGAAAACACCAAGACAGAGCTGATTAAAAATAAAGGCTCCACAATACACATGAAAACCCAGAAACCGAGAACCATAGTTATCAGCTGCTTCCGAACGCCTTTCTAGAGCCACCAAACACAGGATACATTTCAAAGACTCCCCCATGGCAGACGTCCCTACGTTCCTTCTCAGAACAGAAGTGGCTTGGCATATAATATGTTTAAGCTACACACACACACACTTTAAAATATTTTAGGCTAACTCTCACCCAGCACACTTGGTTCCCCTTTCAGTTTCTCTTCGCAAATCACTCCACAGATGGAGGATTCTGTCACAGCAGCGGTGTTTGAACTGTAGTTTGGCTGTGGCTTTACACTCTAAGGTTGGGGCTTCAGGATGAGGTATCTGGAGTTACTCCATCGTTGCCCTCCCACAGCTCAGCGCTTCCTCCTGCTTCTCTTAGGTGCAGAACAATGCCACAGATCACTGTGGTGAATTGAATTTCCACTCTCTACCCTGCAGAGGGTCTCAAGAAGTTTTCTTCAGTCGTGACTACTTTAACAATGTTTTTATGCCACCTACTTCCTTTTGCCAACTCTTCACGCCTATATGAATGAACATATCTAAATGATGATTGAAAAACAAAAACAAGGAGCCTGGCATTGATGCTGAAAAGGCTTTTACTGAATAGCGATGAGTTTGTGATGCCAGAGGGGAGGAAGACAACTGACAAGTCATTACTATGAGGTTTCTGACCGAGGAGAGCCACGGGTGTCTCTGCAGAAAGTTTGGGGAGGACAGTCAATACGAGCGTTGAATGTCCGAGTGAAGCATGCTGGGACTGCTCACACCAGCTAGCTCCTCCTTGAAGAAAAGCCTGGTTGAGATGGATAGTCTATAATTGCAGATACCTCTAGCGCTTCCAGCATCCTCTGCCTACAAAAACGGATGTCAAATCCGTTGTTTGAAACCCGACAAAAGTGCAGAAAGGTTGGAGGACAGAAATGGTCCATGTGTCTGAAGCCACATCTGCCTTAAGGCTCTTCTCTCAGTATTCCATCACTGTACACACCACCCTTCACAGATGCCTCCCGGCATGGTTAGGAGAGGATGCCGCAGTGAACGAGACAGTCTCTGCCCTAGGGAGACCCAGTAGAGACCCTGAGTAAGTAAGCAGAAGATAAATACATGAAGGAGGATCTAGAAGAAAGGAGGGGAGAGCCGGGGTAGATAACTCGTAGCCAGGGAAGGCCTGGGAGGTCACATGGGGCAGCAAAGCAGAGGCTTCAGCTGCAGTGAGCTCAACCAGGGAGGCTGGGGGCAGTGGCCTGGTGCTGTGGGACGGCACAGGGCTGGAATGAAAGGAAAAGAGAGAGAACAGAAGGCTCCATGAAGAGGAGGGACGCATCCCACCCAGCCATTAAGAAATGGACACGGTCCTGTTCTTAGAGGGAAACCCACAGCCATTATGCTGCTAAGGGGGCACAGCAATAAAATGGCTCCCAATGACACATGGCTATACCCATAAATCAGTGCACAGCTCAACCCACGTCAGAGAAGCTTCTTCTTACAGTAGATGGGAATTAACATCGAGACCTGGTCAACGCAGAGTGCATGAGACTTTGGAGCACTCTGTCCTAAACAGGATGTCTTTGTCATACTCCTCAGGGCTCAGGGATATATGGGTGAGAGGAAGTGGAAAGACTGTAATGGCCAGAGGTAGTAGGCTGCTCTAAGGAACCGGCATTTTTGAAACACATCAGGGCTGAGGCACGCATGAGCTTACAGAGTCTGTGGTGGCATGCACAGGGCCTGCACAGGTGCAAAGCAGACAGAAATGCCAGCCCTGAGAAGGGGAAGTGGCCACCAAGTCCCACCTCCCAAACCAAGAAGCCATCTGCAGCTGTGATACCTGCTGGGATAGGGGAAATCAGTGTTCAGCCACACTCCAGGGCCAGGCCCCAGGCCCAGGAGCAGTTGATCAACACAGCGCAGACTCCAAGGTTTTTGTGTGCATTTTTGTTTGTTTGTTTGGTTTGCTTAATTGAGTGTTTTGATAGAAAGAATATAAAGTTGGGTGGGTAGGGAGAAGTCTATGGGAGGAGTTGGGGGGAATAATAGGGTAAATATATGGTATAAATAATTTTAAAGAATAAATATTAAAACAAAGAATATATGTATGTATATATATATATATATATATATATATATATATATATATATTATATCACTGTGCCTGCCAGCTAGAGCTGGGGCGGGGGGGCCCTGGGGGCTGTGATCATATAGCAGAGAGAGTGGCAATTTGGACTATGAGGGAGGCTGTGAGAAGAAGGGACCAGACCAGGGTATTTTTTTGGGATGGAACCAACAAGACAGTAGGCTAGACTCAGAGATGAAGAGAATTTCTAGGGTTCTTATTTTTAATTCCCTCTCTCTCTCTCTCTCTCTCTCTCTCTCTCTCTCTCTCTCTCTCTCTCGTGTGTGTGTGTGTGTGTGTGTGTGTGTGTGTGTGTGTGTGTGTGTTGGTCACAGGACCACCTCTGGTGTGTTCTTTGCTTTGCACCATGTTTGAGGTTCCAGTCTCTTCTTCCCTCCTGCCCATGCAGAGCTAGCTGGCCAGTGAGCTCCCAAGAAGTCTCCGCAGCACCTCCAATGTGGCATTACTACATCTGCCTTTATGCAGATTCTGAATCTGAATTCGGATCCTTACACTTGACCAGCAAATGCTTTACATACTGAGTCATCTCTCCAGCTGGTTTATTATTATTATTATTATTATTATTATTATTATTATTATTATTATTATTATAGCTATTGAGGATATGTAGAAGGCTGGGTGGAGGAAAGGCTTGGCTGGCCCTAAAACTTCCTTTAGGGACAAATTAGGTGTTGGTATGCTATTTTTTTTTTCCTGGAATGTGAGCAAAGACAACAAAAAAACAATCAGAGCAAGAGTTGAATGTTAAGGATTTCCAAAATGTGCACATTGTGGTCCCTTTGAGGCTACTACGCGAGGGACCAACTCATTAAAATTAGGGTATTTAGTGAGAATTTGCTAAGAGCTTACCTCTTAGGACTCTATTTATCGTGCTCCAGTCTTTGCAGGGGTGAGCACATGCAAGAGAAAAACGTAATGGCCTCAAACTGTGAAAAGCCAGGCTGAACTGGCTCTCAGCATCCTCAGAGTCTCCCCATCGCTGTCTTTGTTACCACCCCTCGCCCTCCTAGGATTCCTGCCCTGGTCTGCACTGGGGACCACAGCAGGGTCAAACAACCCAGAGGAGAGTTCTTCTCAGTAGCCACAAAGAGGCGACCGCTGGTCCAGAAGCGCGCCCCAGGAGTGGAGGAGGGGAAGACCTCCAGGCCACCCCGTGCCACCCGGGTGCCCAGCGCGTGGAGAGCCTGCTGGGCGGTCGCCTCCCGCCACTGGCGCTCACGCACTCCCATGCGCACACACGCTCAGACAGACCCCCGCTCTAGGTTAAAACTCAGGCTTTCTTCAAACGCAAAAGAACTTTGTAGCCGCCCTGGTGTTTCCTACTTTTGTTTCCGAACTCCGCTCCCCGCCCCCGCTCCGTTCCCCTCCGGTCCCGCGCCGGATTTCGGGGTTCCCTGGCTCCCGGGCTCCAGCACTGCACCCGCTTAAACCCTTCAAGGGGCGAGGGTCGCGGCGCAGTCAGAGAAGCGGCGAGGAGACCCGGGTCGTCCCGAGATCCAGGCGCCCCCAGAGCTGTGACCTGCGAGTCTCGGGCACAGGCCGGGGTCCGGAGCACGCGGCCGTTAGGGGTGCGGGGTACGAGCCTGGGAGCGGGGCGGGGGGCTGCGGCGCGGGACTCCGGGCGCAGGGCGGGCGGCCGCGGCTGCACGCGGGGACCCGAGCACGGGTCCGGGAGGCGCGGGCGAAGCTTGGCTCTCGGGCCGCTGGCTTCTGTCGTGTCCCTCGGACAGGGCGCGGGCCGGAGCAGCACTTACCTGCGGCGGTGGAGTCGGGGAGCTGCAGGCTGGCGACAGCGGCCGGCCGGGGCCTGCGGGTCCTACCGTGCTCTGCCCTGCAAGGCTCTGGCCGCCGCGGGGCCAGACACACTTCCTCAATCCTGCGGCCGCCTGGCGGGCGGAGAGGGCGGGTGGCGCGGAAGCAGGCCCTCGCCAGAGGGTCGGCTGCCCCTCGGCCTCCGCAGATGAGGATGCCGTCCCCCGATGGCCTGCCTCGGTTTCCCTAGCTGCTAGATATCGGTGACTAAGCTCACTGCTCCTGTTTCGGTAGATGCTAGGGCCCTGGAGCTTTGTAGGGTCCTAAATTCAGATGTCCCTGCTGTCTTCCCTGGGGACAGACACAGTGACAAGATTGCTCCATTCTCTGCTCAGCCTTTCCTTCTCTGCTCTATTAACAGATTAATTTCTATGTTGCATGCTGGCCATATACCCTGGCTGTGAATATAGAAGGACGAGGATACTAATGTGTGTGCAGGTCTTTAGGGAGCCCTACAGAAACAGCCTTTTAAATGTCGATGTTTTGTAAACCGCACCCTTTCAACCACTGGTTCACCAACTTAACTATGGACATTTGCAAAGATGTTACTAGTTGGTGAATCCTTTTAGATCTTTGGCCTCTGGAGTAGCTGCGACTAAGGTGCATGCCACATTGCCTGGCTGATTATGGTGGGGAGGTGTAAAACATGGTGGGATGTGTATCAACTGATACCACTGAGATAATAACCAAACGCAGGCTAGACCCTCGTGGCTAAGCTGCAGACAGGCTTCCGATTCGGCTCTGATTTTCACTCAGAAAGTATAGTCCTTTGCAGAAAAAGCGGTTCTGCACCTAGACTCTTCTCTGGTAAGGTAACAAGGAATAACAAGGACCATGTGCAGAGCACATAGACAGATCGTCATAACCCTCTTTACCAGTTCACAGAACCTGAGCGGCTGTGGGCCTTCTGAGCTACTTCAGGAGCACGGCAAGTGTTTTCCTAGAGTTGGTGTTTGGATCACTGGTTGCCAAGGGGACTACCTCGCAGCCTATGCTCTGCTTTCTCTCCACCGCCGAACACCCTTCCGAAAAAGTAGGCGCGGTTCTGCAATCCTGTCCTCGCCTGCCACCGAGGTTCTCAGACCAGTTAGCAAGGGCAGCAGGGTGACTGCTAAGGAAAAGTCCCTAATAGTTTGCAAGGCGTGGCGTTAGCAGAGAGCCTGGTGTGGTGTCGCCTTCAGAGCATACATCGCTGCCACCTAGTGACACTAGGAGGAACTCCATGCTGAGTGCCAGGACAGACACGGGGCACTTGTGTTGCCAATACTTACTGCGGCAAGAAAATTCCCCCTTTAAACAAGCTTGGAGATAGGCTAGGAAAAATGCCCATTTTTGTTCCAAAAAACATCTGGAACATTGGACGCATGTATTGCCTTATCCCAGCCTTCAACTTTACCCAGTAGGCGTGCATTAGTCAGGAAGGAGACTATTCCAGCCCAGTTAAGATTCCTCCTTGCTTCTTTTTCATTCCCGCGGATCATGTTCTTCTTGCGTTTGCTCGCTTTCCACCCAGATTTTCAGAAGCCTTAGGTTGGTATGAACTTCCCCAAGGGGGTTCAGCTGGAAGACCATGGTCAGAGGTAGGTCAGCCACCTACTTCTCTGAATTTCCACCCCGCTTCACTGAGGCTAACTGTTCCTTTTGTCTCCTGATGTTTGTCTTTATTCAGCCAAATCCGCACTTTCTTCTGATATCCCCGAAACAACGATTTAAACACCACCACCCCACCCCCCACCCCCACCCCCCACCCCCCACCCCCCACCCCCGGCAATCTCCACCTGTAAGCACTGTCTGCTGCATGGATTCTAGCAAGGGGTGAACATTAGAAAGAAGCCACCTGCTGAGAAGTGGAGCTAGAGCATCCCAAAGTGTCTTCTTTTAGAGAATGTACCCAACCACAGTCATGTCATACAAGTGCACATATACATGCACCTGCCCACCTTATGCACACATACACAAACGCATACCATCACACCTATCGACTCTGGAGTGGTTCTCTTCAGGCAGTCATATTCTAATTCACCAAACAACAGAAAATGCCATTTTTATATCGTCTGTTCACATTTGGATGAGAAATGAAATGCTCATAAATACACAACACATGGGAAAGTGCACACTGAAAGAGGTCTCGTCCAGCCTCCTGTGTGCCGTTTTTAAGGGGATGGTGCTTTTTTACATATCAGTCATCTGGGCTTTTGATGCTGACTTCACAGTTTGATCTTTCCAGACCTACCCAAGTCCAGTGAAGGTTTCTGCTCCAGCATCAATGTCAGGTCACAACCAGGTGACTGACATTTCTTGGCAGTTAGAAGCCTTAAGATCTTCAGCTAAGTTAGGCCCAGACCCTTAGGTCATCATAGAGAAAAGTCACACACACACACACACAAATTAAAAAAAACCAACCAAACAAACAAAAAACATGGTCACTATTTGGGGACAAGACGTTTTCCCTAAATCTTCATTTTCTGTACTCAATCACCATTGCTTTGTGATTAAAGGGGCCTGGGCAGTGTAGAAAAAAAAATCTTACACTTAGCATGTAAGGCACAGAGCTGTTCAACATCCAAGACTATAGGGATGGACATTACCATCAGGAAAAAGCCCTGTGTATGACAGACTGGAGGAGTATAATTTTATTTTTGCCATCACACAGAAGTCTGAGAAAGAAGATTCTGCCACAGGATTCAAATGAGCTTAGTCCTTCAGTGAAAAAAAAAAAAAAAAAGAATGTTTCTCAAATGTCCGATTTTATTTTACCATTGCTGAACACAATCCAAAGTTAGGATCAGAATTCCCAGTCCAATCAATTGAAAAACCATACCACAGGGGTAAACCTTAAAGATGTGAGATCTAACATTATATAGACTTTCATTTCTAAATACAGTATATTACAGAAGGTTAAATATACTACCTCTCTGTACTTACAGCTATAAAAAGATACATTAATGATACCAATTATAAATAATGTAACATTTCATATTAAAGGCATTATTGTACAATGGAGGAATAGCAACCCTCTAATGTACTATGGTGAAGGGTGGTACCTGGAGTTACTGAGATGCTGGAAATTCAGTGTATGAGGCCAAATCCCGATTTAACAAGTTCCTGGTAGTGTAAGTGCTGAGGGGGAGAAAGAAGGTGAGTGGAATATTGCTCGTCCCTCACAGGGCTGAGAGCCCCAGATCACGCATCCTATCCTTTATGCACACACTGGTTCTGATGAGGCTTCGTCCTCACTGTTGCTCAGTTCAACTTTAATCCTTCAGTGTAAGCATCACAGCCCCTTAGAGAAGTGCATGTGACTAAGAGTAAAAGGGCCCAAATAGCATTCAACCCAGTGGGTTTGGTTCCGTTCTATTGTGGGAACGGTTTTAGTTTTCCAAGTTCAAATGTGGACTTTGCATATCACATGGATACACTGAAGAGGAAAAGAAAAATGTCATAATGTGAATGAAATATCCAGGTCACTTGGCTGGTGACCGGGTCCCCTTATGGAATCTGGGTGTTATTAGTTAATCAATCAGAAATGAAAGCCCCAACGGACTTTACAAGTACGGAGCTAAGCAGTGCAGCTGTCTCTCAGTGGCGTGCCCTTTACTCATCTAAAACGGGTAACGGAGCTGGGGAGAAGAAAAAGGAAGTGGGCGCACCCATTACCAAAGGTGGTAGAGACGGGCGATCTGTAAAAGTGAACAAGGGCTCCGAGTGTCAAGTGTGCGGCTCAGTCCGCCGAGGGTTTGCTCTGCTGTGGCAGTTCTAAAATGAGTCGTCAGGGGCAAAGGTGACACTAAGGATGTTCTCTGCCTGAGAAGGGCCTTGGTTTTGACTGACCATCTCATAACTGTAAGGCAAACTCTTTGGGATGTTGATTCGGTCGTTCCAAAGGTTTTCTAGGTGAATCCCACGGTCAGTGTCAATATGCAGTCCTCGGGACTGGCACTCCCACAGACCAAAGACTTCTGGAGCCTTCCCTTGGAGTGTGTTCCCCCTAAGCTCCCCACACGGGGTCCCTGAAATCCTCCTTTCATACTAACGCTAATCCTTTGCTTGTGAATAGTCCCACTCAGAGCGAGGAGGGACTTGTTCTGTGCACCGGTGACTCTGAGGAGCCCGTGAGAGCAGATCTGCTTGCAGCCCATGCTACGAGCTCTTTCCACATTCCTCCTGGGGGCAGCAAAGCATTTAAAATAACCGCGGGACACTCCAGAGACCGTCTCATATCAACAGAGCCCTGGGTGTCTTTGCTGTGTCCCGCACGGAGTCTAAAGCAATGGTAGCTGGACACCAGTTTCTCCCCCAGGCAGGCCTGCAGCTTCACACATAACAGCCAGCCGCCCACAGTTTGGTCCGTAAAGCATGAGCGTGAGAGGGAAAATCAAAACCATTAAGCTCTAGTAGACCGAGTGTCCCGAAGAGAAGGTCCTGGGAAGATGAGCACTGTCATCCTGTTTTCTGCTTGTGGCAGGTTGGAGTCGCCAAGGACAGCTGTCCGGCTTTTGAGGAAGAGACCGGTCTGTCCTTCAGGGGTTCTTGTCATCGAGTTTGATGGTGACGGTCTTCACTTCTGTATACTCCGCCAGAGCGTATTCACCTCTGTGACGACAGAAAAGCGGAGGCAGTTCACACTGTCAGTTCGCGGTTCTGGGAAAGCGCTTCTAATGCCTGAGCCTTCTGCTGCACAGCTTGAGTGCTGGGGTTTGTGTGACAGAGCGCAGTGTGGTGCCCGCCCGTAGTGGGGGCAGTAGGCACCATGATGCCCTTAGTTAAGCGTCGGGAACTGGAAATGTGAGTTTACACGCTAAGGTCCTGTGTGTGATGCTTTTGAAGGCGTTAAAAGAACTAAGGGTTTGCTTCCGGACCATGAGAGATGAAGACAAGAGCATAAACTCAGGGCAGTTCTCTGGGTCAGGGAGGTGTGTGCAGAAGGGGGGGGGCTTTGCAGGTGAGTGGGGGGCGGGCGAGGGCCTGGGGTGTGAGGCCCGCACTGACTATGTAAGTTTTAAGTGGTCATTTGTTACTCCTTGAATAGACAGAAAAGGCTATGGCTGAGCCCGAGGAGATGGCCAGCAGGCCACAGGGACATCTGGCTCAGAAGGGCACAGCTCCAAGAGGAGCTGGGTCGGACTGCAGGGGAAGGGAACGGATGCTGGCACAGGCTAGGCGCAGGAAGGTGACGGCCCTCAGGTTAGCGTCTTCGGCATTTTTCCTTCCCTTCTGCCTTACAGGGGCCAGGGATCTTTCCTAGATATCATGGGCCATCCTTGGAGGAGATCCCCTTCCCAGAACCAAGAGGCAACTTAGATGGAGAATTCCTCCATACTGCAAGCTTAGCAATTGCAGAAAGAAAAAAAAAAAAAGAAGAAGATGATTCCGGTTCCAGAAAAGATAGAGGTAGAGATAGCCTCTCCAGTCTCTATATTAAAAGATCTGGCCCACAATCTCATCTCATCTCTGAGACCTGCAGGTGAGCTACTCAGCCCAGCATCATCAGCCTGACTTCTGAACGTGTTAGAAATGCAGATTCCCGGGCCTCACTCAGGACTACTGTAGCAGGTAAAACAGGGAAGACAAAATAGTAAAGTGTGTCCACACCCTGCTCCCCGGTCCTGGTGCATGTGTTAGGTTACACTCCAAGGGAGGACCGATGCTGGGGATGGGATTCTTGTGGCTAATCGATTGACTTTAAAATAGAGAGTTTTCTGGGTCCTTTGGTGGCCCAGTGGTCCCTAAGAATTGAAGAAGAGAGTTGAGTAAAAATGATACAAGACACCAAAAGGTACCACTGGGCTGGTTGGGAAGATGGCCGAGGCCTTCAGTCAAGTATGAGGTAAGCCTCTGGGGGCAGGGAAAGGCTGGGAAACTCAGTCCTCACAGCCTGCGTCCTAGAGGACACCTCCCTTAAGCTCAGAGAGAGCTGCACCTACTCTGTAGGGCTTGGTGTCATATGTTTATGTCACCTAAGACATTGATTTTTCGGTGCTGTTTGTTAGAAAACCAATCTATTTCTTCCCTCAGTAGAGTCAAGAAATTTGTGTTCAGTCAATTCCCTAGGTGATTCTGATTCTTGCTTGAGTATAACAGCAACTCGGGCTTAGGATCGTGTGGATGAGTCAAGTTGATTGAAATCCCTGAGACTGTTTCAACTGTGCCGTGGGAGACCCACCACACCTGCTCAGTTACGCCAACTAGAGAGGATTCACATAGGCCCTCCCTCTGTGCTGAGTAAGTAATGTCACCATTAAGAAGGTGTGCTGTTTTCGATGTCCTGAACGTTCTTACAAAGCAGCAGGCGGAACACAAGCAACCAAATGGAAAAATGCTACAGAGGACACACTCATTTTTGCAGAAAAACGAATGCAAAGTCCAGTAAGTGTGAAAGGGGCACACTCACTGTCTCACACTTGAAGACATTCGAACCCACACAGAGACACTTTCCTGTGGCTGAGCAAGGAATTCTAGGAATTTATTCTGAGAACCACCACCCTAAGTGCATAAATATTTATACACAAGGAAGCTTATAGGCAGGGTTTGTAATAATAATAATAATAATAATAATAATAATAATAATAATAATAAAAGCCTGTGGATGTAACACCAGTGCCCACTGTAGGTGGCTTTCACTAAAAGACTGAGAGATATCCAAAACCCATCTCTGAGGACAAAAAGTGGCTTGTTTCCACATTAGCCAACAGAAAAGAATGAGTGGATGTATGCATATCCACAGAAAATGCACCGTAAACTTTCAAAATGAGCAAATAGTGTTGTTTCGCAAAAATCCTAAGTATCAGTGGTTTATCAAGCTAGTACAGAGAAGGGGTGAAATCTTCCCGAATTAGCTTGTGTTGAACAAGCTCAGAAGTGTCAGCGTGTTCTTGCAGGACACAGCTTGTAGATTCTTCTTTCTACTTCCTCATCTGTTGCTCTGGTTCAAGTTCCTGCTGTCCTCATTCACCCCCTCACCCAGTCTTTGCTACCTCAGGAACCAAAGCCATTTGGGAGCTCAGCCTTCTTCCTAATAAACCTCCCTAGGATATCAATGGCGACAAGGACTGATAACAGTCCGCTGACAAATGCCCAGAACCTAACACCAAGCTTGGAGCAGTAAAATCGCTCAGCAAAGACTTGCAAGAGGAAAAGCCCTGTCCTTGTGGAAGTGTCCTTTGTCCTTTGGGGAAGTGTGTGACTGCACTCACCTCATGCCCACAGGGTCTGCTGTGGATATGCCCTTGGACAAACTGTTGTCAACAAGGATGTCTTTAGAGAGCTGGCAGACTCAAGGCCAGGTGGGAGGCCAAGGTCAAGTTTGAAGAGCAAGATAAGACAAGCCAGAACAAATGCTTTTTCTAGAAGTTTTGGTTTTAGGTTTATATTTGTTTCCACCATTAAATTAAAAAATATTTTTTAATTTAAAATTATTTCTTTTTAATTTAGAAAAACAAAACTAAAACAAATATTTGTGCCAGGTGGTGGTGGTGTACACCCTTAATCCCAGCACTCGGGAGGCAGAGCCAGGTGGATCTCTGTGTAGTCTGGGCTACAGAGTGAGATCCAGGACAGGCACCAAAACTACACAGAGAAACCCTATCTCAAACAACAACAACAACAAAAACCCAAAACCAAACAAACAAACAAAAAATCAACAACAACAAAAACCCACATAAATATTTGCCATGTGAACTAACGAGGAAATGAACACAGTGAGTGAGCAGTGGCTCCTCTATTGAGTGGGACTAAGGGCCAGGGAGGGAGGAAGGTCTGACCGTGCCGCATCTCTGCCGTATGAGTCTTTGTTGGCTGGCTTGAATGCCTAGCTTACACTGCAAAGCAAAGAGCCAGGATGCACCAAGAAGAAGAGGCTTTTCAGACTCCATCCAAGACCAGCCCTGAAATGCATCCTGGAGGGGCTGGCGAGTGTACAGCCAGTAACCAGCCCAGCCCGAGTGACTAGTTTGGGGAAAACCATGGAATCCACCTAATGGTGCTCCAGCATAGAAAAGAGGAACTTGTTGCCACAAGGAGACATTAATTTGAAACAACTGAAAATAGAAATTATTTTTCAAGGCAGTTTCCAGGCTCCTTACAAATGATCTGAAAATATTTCATCATTAAAAAAAAAAACAAAAAAAACCCTTTGGGAGAATGTATGCCAAAGATCCAAAACAACAACAACAACAACAAAACAGCCATTCAAGAAAGTCCCCAGGACAGGATGAAACATGACCAAGGTCTGTGAGCTTACCACGCCACTCCGTGGCAGGCATAGGGACCACGAACCACACCCAGGGATAGGAGTGGCCCAGGTAAAAAAGCTATGCAGTGCATCCACAGTGGCTCTAAGGGAAGACCAGGCAACAGGTGTCCCCCATATGCCTCCCAGTCACTGTGTCCTTCCAATGACCTTTCCTCAGGGGCCTGGGGTGCTTGCTGCCTCCCAGCCTCCAGAAGGAAGACGGTGAGGGATTTGAGTTTCTCCGTCCTTACAACCCGCCCGGCTGAAGACAGAGGACCAGAGGAGACACGTGACCACATGAGCTCCGGTGGCTTCATCTGAAGTAGCTTACAGAGATGGCTCCTAGGGCAGGGGTTAGCTCAGTGGTAGAGAACTTGCCTCACATGCTGGATGACCTAAGTTCAATTCCCAGGACCGCAAAACAAAAAAACAAATCTCCCAAAACAAAATTCAAAACACCAACAAGGTACAGGTGATCTCTGCCTAGCAAGCCCTGGGCTGCGGGAAGCCAAAGGTCAGGGTGCCAGTGTTCTTCTTAACTCTAGTGCTTTTGGTTGTGAGTCCAACCTTTAATGGCTGAGCCATCTCTCCAGCCCTGCTCTTAACTCTCATGACCTGCTAGCCTGCTGGGTGGGTTTTGTCCCTTGATAACTGTTATCCCCTCTCAGGAACCATCTCCACAAGAACATGAATGGCATTTCAGGGACTCTCACCAAACCTGCCAGCTGTCACCAGCCTTGTTACTACGAGAGGAGCCTGGAAGGACCTCGGGTGACCCTGGCTCTGGCCTCCCAGCCTCAGCCTCAGCCTCCTCTGAGAGACCACGCATTGGAGACTCCAATAACAGGCTGCCAAAGGAGCACCAGGCTCCTGCCACGGGTCTTTGTGGCCAAGAATCAGGAAGGTTAGTGCAGGAAAAGCAGTCATAGGATGAAGGCGGGGACCGAAGGACACTCTGTGGTCCTTGCTCAAGTGCGCAGATGACTCCTGAGCGTCTGTCACGCACTGGGGATGGTCTGAACAGAGCTGAGGTGGCGTAAGGGGCCCCAATTCCATGTAGACCAGTCAAGAGCCAGTGGAAGCCAGCACCTCCCCGTTGTAACAGGCTCAAGAATCTACAAGCAGAGCTGCTCAGTGTCCCCACTGAGGCGTAGGCTGAGGAAAAGAGCCCAGCATCTGCTCTGACTACACGTGCAGATGTGGAGAAGGTAAAGCATTTGTATATAAATGACACAAACTGTTTAAACAAAAGGAGAACACGAGCCCTCAGAAACAGCCGAGAACAGCCTTGGGGTGTTGTCCCAGATGGCTCCCCGGGAACATGGTGCCTACCAAGATGTTTGTCCACACTGGCTAATAAAACCCAGGAAGGGGGACTGGAGAGGGATGCCAGCATGTGACTGGGGACCTCAGCATCTCCACCCAGTTTTCAGCCTGGGCCAGAGGCAAGATGGCCCATCCATGAATCTTAGGAGGCCAGGCAGGAAAGAGACACAGAGAAACTAGTTCAGGCCTAGAATGTTCCGCTGGAGCCATGGAGGCACAGCACAGCCCCGTTTAAAAAAAAAAAAAAAGGATCCAGGAGGAAGCGGAATCACTCACAGCTTGTGCCAGGCTCTGAAAGCAAAGGTGGGCAGATTCAGAGCCTGACTTGAGCCAGGCTGCTTTCTCTACCCAAGGTGGAGATAGGTGTCCTAAGACCCTCATTTGCCACGCCCTCATCCTGCTATCCTAGGCCAAAGAACTATAGAATGTTCCTAGGGTGATGGCGCCAGGCAGGGCAAGAAGCTGAGGCTGCAGATTGGTTCTGGGGCTCAAGGGGGCACAGGGGTGGAAAGAAGGGACAGATCCTGAGCAGCCTCCACTGAGGGACCGCCAGCCTTCATGGAAGAGGGGAGCGTGAGGGATCAGAAACACTTACAGCTCTCTGCCATTTCCAGACATCTTGAAGCCACCGAAGGGAGCCTGTGTGTAGAACGCATTGTAGCAGTTGACCCTAGAGAGAGGATGAGAGGCGCCCCGGTTACCTGGAGAACACGCGCCTGCGTCTCAAGACACTGGAGGCACAGTGATGCCCAACGCCCGGCCTTTGGGCAAAGTCCCCATAACTTGAACACAGCACATCCCTTTATGCTCTTTACGTCTTTCTTTCCTGCTGGAAACTACAATTGGAAGATACAGGGGAAGCGAGCTAGGGGTCGAGTTAGTGAGCAGCGATGCAGCCCTGACCTCACAGTTCTGCTCCCTAGACGATGATGCATGTGACCCTAAGCTTGTTCCACCTCTTTGAGCCTCACTTCATTCATCTGGAAGATGGGCACGAGTATCCAACCTGCGGAGTTATCAGTGCAGAGATGAGCATCCATACCCTGCAGGTTAGTGACGTACTGTCTTTAGGATCCACCAGAGACAAAATCGGAGAGGCAGTGTGACACAGCTGTTAAAGGTTCAGGCCTTGCAGCCTCCTTGTCTATGTCCCGTGACCTCTGCTAAGCAAAGGCTCTGCACCCTCAGGCTCAACCGCCTTCAGACCCAAAGATTTTGTGCAGAATTATTTTTCTGCACAAATAGTGCAGTACAGTAAGTATCAATGCAGCCTTGCATTAGGTGTTGCAAAGCGTGTAGATGATTTTGAAGTATGCAGGAAGGGATGGTGTATACCTTGGTGATAAAATGCTTTTCTAGTATGTATGTTCCAGGTCCTGGGCCAGAGTGCCAGTATGGTACAAATATATATATATATATATAAAATAACAAATAAGCAGGCAAGCTGGAGGATGCTCCTAAACTATCTGCACACACGAGAGACTTGAGTGGCCGTAGACTTGGGCCTCTCAGCAAGGACTGAATCCTCTGCAATTAAACACGGAGGGCCAACTGCATTAGCTGTGTGATGCTGGACAAGTCACTCCATCTCTCCTATGCCTTGCTTTCCTCATGTGAATAACGAAGGACTTAAGGCCATGGGACACCCATGTCAGAGGACAGTCAGCAAGGCAGGGAGAGCGCATCACGTCATGTCGGCTAATGAAAGAAAACCGAAGCCAGCAGGCCAAGGGCTCAGAGAACACAAACACTCGCTGCGCGTGCTTGGCTCACCAGACGGTGCCCGACTCCAGCGCCGAAGCCAGCTTCAGGGCTTTGTCGAGGTTTTTGGTGAACACTGCCGCCGTGAGTCCGTAGTCAGTGCTGTTTGCTCTTTTGATCACTTCTTCGAGATTTTTGAACTTCAGTATTGGCTGCACTGGTCCAAAAATCTGCAATCAATTACAAGGAGAGTAGGAGGAAGCCTGTGAGGGGGGGATTGTGTGCCCTGGTCAGGCACCCAGCTTTCACAGTTTTAGGGTTCCTCCCCCCAAGACAAAGAACCCCGGAGACCTCTGTAACTGTGGGATGGCGGAATTTGAATGAGGGGATTCAGACAGAACAAAAATGGAAGATAGCCCAATATATATATATATACACTGCATTTATGATCCCTCCATGCTAGCACTGTTTTTGAATGCTGTCCGTCTCAGAGCCTTGGGAAAACCCATGTAGAGCAGGGTATACAGAAGGAAAACCATTGGCTAGCTCTCTGGAAAGTCCTCTAGAAGGGTGTCCATGGATGACCGCTGCTTTCCTGGTTTTTTTTTTTTTTGTCCCTTAAAGATACTTAAACTGTTTCTGTAGTGAGTCCCAGGGGAAGGGAGGGGCCAGCGGTCAGACTGCCGAGAAGAGGAGAGAGCAGCCATGAGGTGGCCCAATTAGAAGGGTCCTGAAGGGAGCTTGTGATGGAGTCAACCCTGGGCCTGGATTGCATGCCAGTGCAGCGGGCGCAGTCTCTGGAAATGGCTTCTCCGCTTCCCTGGGGCATCTCACCAGGAAGTGTGCAAAACAGCAACAGCAGTGAAAGAATCATTTTAAAAAGAGGTGCATAGAGATTTGAGTTCTGTACTACTGCAGAGAGGTGAGAAGCCTTTCAACACCTCAAGGAGAAGGTACCAGATAACCTCCTTACAGGGAAGCCCACGCCCACCCCTCACACGGACATTCTTAAAGGTCTAGTCATTCAGCCTCAGACTGGCTTCTTACTGATCCTGTGCAGGAACAGCCGCCATGTGTCTAATGTTGGGACTGAGAGGCAAAGGGAGATTTCAGCTTTTACTGGGGGGCCTGCTTTATCTCCATCGTTCTCCAGAACAACTGTGGCAGAAAGGGCAACGAGAATTATAGCTGGGACACACTCCTTGAGGGACACTTGTTTAAGGACAGTCTGAAGAGTGTGAAGCAGCCACAGGTCCTGAATCCATAGTTTGGCACCTGGTAACACCCACCAGGCTAAGAGGTGTTGGACCTGGGCTGTGCATGAGCTGGAGATGGACTGCGGCTGCCCGGAGACCATGAACCAGGACAGAAACAGGGCTGTAGCAATTGTATCTGCTGCAGGCCTTGAGGTTCACCAGGGACACCAGAGCCCCAAAGGACAGCAGGGCCACTCAGAAATGGAGTTGTTAGTCCTGTGAAGGCTTCCGAGATTCCTGGGGCCTCAGAAGAAGTCTTTGGAGGGCCCCTGGGGCCCCCGTTTTGGCTGTAGCCACCCCTACCTCCTCTTTGGCAATCCTCATGTTGTCCGTAACATCTGAGAAGACAGTGGGTTTGATGAACAGCCCTCTGTCCTCCATGGCTGACCCCCCACATTCTAGCTTGGCCCCTTCTTTCTTTCCGCTCTCGATCAGCTCGAGGATTTTGTCAAACTGCTTTTGATCAATCTGCAAAACACAGAAGGGAATTATAAGCACTTCCTCCCAGGAGGGGACTGTTGTAGTTCTAATGGCCCTCAGTACCATCAGTGGTCTTCTGCTCTGTGTCCTTGTCAAGTCCTGGATCAGCACACAGGCGGCCTTATGGGCAGATAGTCCTCCTATGCACAAACCTAGGCTCTTTGGAACTGAAGGCCATGGGAAGGTCTGTTCTCACCTTCAGCTTGAGGCCTTATTCGCATGTCTAACTCCCCTCCTTATGCTGAGAGGTCAAGTGTGAGGGTGAAACGGGTTTCGAAATGGTTGCATTCTCTTAGGTCTTGGCATTCTGCTAGAATTATTGGATTTCACAAGTAAAAACACAGGATGCCCAGCTAAATGTGACTATCAGAAATACAACACATGATCGCTTTATTCTAAGTATACACCAAACAGCATTTGGGATATACTTAAGCTAGGATGCCTTCAGGTTGTCTAAAAGTCAAGTCTAGTGGTCTCATGATTTACCTGTGCACCACAGATGGGGGGTGGGGACTTATTGGACTTATCCCATCACAGTGCAGAGGAGGGAGGGAGGGCTGAGCATTTGATGCAGCATCCCTGGGGACAGAGGAGTGAGCCCCATGCTGGAGCATGGATGCTGCTTCTTGGTCGGAAGGAAACGAACTCAGAAAGGTTCTGCCTTCTGCTACCTCCTCGTGGGCTCCAAGGTGCCCCATGCCACATGCCACAGATGAACACTCAGCTGTGGGACACAGTGCTCAACTATCTGTCAAATGGCCACCCCTCCTGGGGATGGCTCAACTTGGAAGATGCTCTTCCTGTCCTCTTCATATCCTCCTTCCTCAAATCCAAATGCTGTTATCGTGACCCAGTTGACGGTGCCCTCCCTCCCAGACTGGAGGAGATGGAGTTTAAGCAAATACACTGTTACTGCGACTTTTAGATACGAGACTTGGTTCCATTCCAGTAACATTAAGTAGGAAAAAAAAAATCAGGACTGAGGAGACGGGTCAGTCAGTAAAACGTAAGGACCTGAGATCAGATCTCTGGAATCCATCAAAGAAACTGGGCATGGTGACCCATACCTATAATTCTCTCGAAGACTAGAGTAGACACTGGAAAAGGAAGAACCTGACCTTGACCTCTGACCTCCACACAAACCTATAGTACACGCACACACATATGTAAACATGACTGCACACACACATGAACCCACACACATGCGTATTCCACCAATATGCAATATAGAAAATGGATGAGAAGTAAATAAACCCATTTCAAGTACAGAAAGTTCTTTGAGTTTCTTTTTAAGGAACAATAGTAAAAGAATGAAATGGTGATGCAAACTTGTACAACCACTGTGGAAATCAGTATGGCGGTTTCTCAGAAAATTGGGAATCGATCTACCTCAAGACCCAGCCATACCACTCTTGGGCATATACCCAAGGAATGCTCAATCATACCACAAGGACACATGCTCAACTATGTTCATAGTAGCATTATTTGTAATAGCCAGAACCTGGAAGCAACCTAGATGCCCATCAACTGAAGAATGGATTAAGAAAATGTGGTACATATACACAATGGAGTACTACTCAGCAGAGAAAAACAATGACATCATGAGGTTTGCAGGCAAATGGATGGAACTAGAAAATATCATCCTTGAGTGAAGTAACCCAAACCCAGAAGGACAAACATGGTATGCACTCACTCATAAGTGGATTCTAGATATAAAGCAAAGGACAATCAGACTGCAACCCACAGAACCAGAGAGGCTATATAGCAGGGGGGACCCTAGGATGACTGCGGCTTATAATAAGTTTTAGTTTTACTCCATCACTGGGCAAGCCTCAATGAAACATTTCACTATTAGGATATAGTGAATATATACTGGAATTTATACTGTATCAAGCTGATAATAGAAAAACAAACAAACAAATAAATACATGGGAAAAGAAAAAAAAGAATGAAATGGCGGAGCCCCATGATCTCTTTCGTATAGAGATGCCTACCTGTAAGGAAACCCTGGAGGGGTACTCCAGGAATAAAGAGCAGGGGAGCCCCACTGTGGGGAGAGGTAAGAAAGGGTGTTGGTGGGGTGATGCTGGGGGAACCCCTTCACTGTAGTCCTTTGGACATGGTTAGGGGTTTAGAACCATGTGCTGACACACCCACAAAGAGCCACGAAAGCAACCACAATACACACATTCCAAGCCCTGTCAGCCTTTCTCTGGGTGAACCACATCTTGGCTTAAAAGTCCCAGATGGGGCTGGTGGGATGTTCAGCAAATAACGGAGCTGGCCATCACGTCTGACAACTTAAGCTCAATCCTGGGCTAGGCAAGGGATCCACACAGCAGAAAGGGACAGCTGGCCCTGTCGAGCTGTCCTCTGGTCTCCACATAAGCACTGTGGCATGTGCACCCCACACATGATGCACAAACGTATACACATACAAAGTGAATAAATAAAATGTCACGTAAAACATTTTTTTTTAAAGTGGAAAAAAAAGTCCCATATGTTATGAAACCTCCTAGGGGCTGACGCAGCTCACTGTAGTAACTTCACCAGGCTTCAGGTCTCGGCTGGCTGGAACTGTGTTGTCCTGACAGACCCCATCTTCTCTGCAGGCAGCTTAGGTCCCTGTCAGAACCCTACACACCCAAACGCCACTCCTCCTGATGAGTCCTCATAAACACGTTGTTTAAATCTAATAGCCATCCATGAAATGTCAGCTGGTGCCTACAGTACAGGAAGAGAAAGATCTGGCAGGAAGTGGAATGACAGAGCAGGGCACGGCACCAGAAGTGGGAAAAGATGGCTCCCACAGGACCATCCACGGCTGTGCTTGCTCTGCAGAGGACGCCGCCAGATCCCGAGCACAGGCCAGGTGGCCTCCTTGCTTGTCTGCCAAGCTAACCCGAAAGATGATGGAGTGTTCCAGCAAGCGGTCTCCAGCCCTGGCCCCCGATCGAGGTCAGCGAGCTCTTCCACAGGCCCGAGACACACAGGAGTGTTTAGGCAGCTGGACATCCTTGCAGAGCAAAACCTTAAAGGTCTTAGAAGGAGGAAGAACATCAACAGGATCCTGACATAACGTCCAGGTTAGACAGTGTGAGTTCCAAAGTGACTCCGCACGGCAGAGCCCGGGAGGAACGGACACCCACTCCCCAGGAGAAGTGTCTGTCTGGCTCCAAACGCCACACTTGAGACTTGGGAAGAAAAGGACGGGAATGATAGGAGAAAAAGCTGTCCTTAGTGTGCTCCCAGCCATCCCAGATTAACCCTCAAATTTAAGGATTTGATACTGATCTGGAGCCGTGTGTGCACTGAGACCACGGACTACCTTGTGTCAAGACTTTGGAGTCTGTGATTGAGGTTGGGGCTGAGCACTGTACACAGCTTCCCAACCAGGGACACATGACACCAGAGCCACAGAGCACATGGACTGAGGTCAGGGTCGGTGTTACCTTGGCCAGAAAATCTCCCTCCATTCCTTCCCTAGCCAGCATCCGCACAGGATGGTTAGGCGAAACTGACCGAGATACCTGAAATCACACAGCAGTGTGTATGTGCCTCCTAGGTCAGAGAGATGCCAGTCAGTGTTTCTGCCTTAGGACAAATTTCCTCTGTTGAATACTTCCTGGTGATGTGACACCTTCTACTGCTCCCATTTTCCAGATGAGGAAACTAAGGACTGGAAGGAGCAAAACCCCAGAGTCTAGTTTGAGCTCAGCAGCTTCCTGTGTAAACATTTGGTGCCAACTCAGCGGTCAACAGTGAACTTCTGGGATAGATAACGGTGGGTAAGCCACAGATATGGCTGCTTGAAACTTGAGAGTTGAGCAGAAATCTGGCAAAAAACAGAGCGCTGCCACCGTGCTCTGGTCCAATAGTGCAGGGGTGGCCAGGCCGCCCTCTTGAATATCCATCCATCAGCTTCACTTACCGTTAGCAAGAAAGCCACACAGGACGTGCCCTTTACAAATGTTATTAAACCTCATGGTTACAGCTGTTTGCATCCTGTCCAGGCTTCCCAAACCAGGCTGGCAGAAACCTGTTCCCACTGCCTAGGATCTAGTCCAGTCGCTAGAGTCTCTCTGCCCTCTGGTTCCCGAGGGTTATCCCATGAGGTAAGGCGCGTGGCCTTGGGGACCCCTGAGTCAAGACTGGTCAGTCAGTGCCCTGGCTGTACCCCTCATCAGCAGGGTTCAGGAAACTCGATGTGACCTGTCCCCAGGGTTTGAAGGTGACCATATCAAGAGGGCTACAGGGTCTGCACAGATAGCCTCGCACCTCGATCCACTGGCTCCTCCCTCTTCTCCATGACTACAGCTCCGTTTCCTGACAAACCCAAGTCCATCAGCTTCTAAATGAAAGCCTTGAGTGACAGCACACGCTAGCTCTTTTCCTGGGAGGGGCAACCCTGTCTGTGGCCACACTTCTGCCTAGCTCAGCCCCCACGTGGAGCACCCCACGGAAGACGTGTGTGTTGGCGGTTACCTGGGGCCCCTGCTCTGTTTTGGCATCGAAGGGGTCTCCCACTGGCCTCTTCTTGGCATACTCCACACTCCTCCTCACAAACTCTCCGTAGATCTGCTCTTCCACGAACACCCTGGAGGCCGCCGTGCAGCACTGGCCTTGGTTGAAGAACACTCCCTGGTGAGCACACTCCACGGCCAAGTCCACTGGGGGTCGGGGGAGGCGAGAGGAAGCGATTAAGTTGTTACAGCAGGGCCCGCCAACAGCTGCAGCCCTAATTGCCCCCGCAAGAAAACAGGCCCCAGATGACTGCATTTCAGAAACTAATTTTTCTTTCTCAGCGCTTCCCAAAGGAGAGGAGAGGGGGGAGGGACTTTTAGATCCATCAAGTCTGAGTTGAGTAAGTCCAAGACCCGAAGACTTCTCAGCGCCATTAATATGCTAATGAGCGCAGAGCCCGAAGACTTTCCAGCTCATCTGTCCATGGAACCTCCCCCCCAGCTTTCCTGTGCGAAACTGGGGACAGTCTGGAGGGACTGTACCCCAGCAGGGTTATAACAGAACAGTCTCTCCTTCCTCCCTGCACCTCACCCCTGCAGCTGGGTCCAGAGCTAGGCTCAAATGCCTCTCCCTAAGACACCAATTCATTTCCTGGTCCCTGATGAGAGCCAGGAAGGATGACCGAAGTGGCAGAATGGTGTGTGACACCCTGGACATTATGTCAGGATTTAATTTTGTGCAATGGCGCTGCCTGGAGGAGGAGGCGGGGGGGGGGGGCAGAAGGAGGGAGGGGGAGGGAGGGGGAGGAAGGGGGCAGGCTCTGTTTCCGAGAGCCTGGAAAACCAGTCCTCACATAGCTTGTTTCTGCTGCTTTGCTGTGGGGGTTCGCGTCACAGAGTGGACAGCAGGTGGTTCTTTGGGATGGGAGTTTGGGACCCCAAATGTGAGTCACAGTAGGGAAACATTATAAAACTGTTCCAAGTGACTCCAGCAGCATCTCTGCTCAGGCAGAGACGGGCCGTCCCTCTCCACAGCCTCCCCGGCTTTCTTCCCCACTCTTTCCCCCCACTGAAAACCAACTTTAGGGACAGGAACTGCTCCGGATCCTTCACATCTTAGTGAGAAATTGTAGCAGGGTTATTTTTTTCTCAGGGCTATTTGCGATCCTGGTCTTATCTGAGTGTGGCACTGAAGACTTTGTTCTCTGTGGCAGAGCTTTCTGGCACCAGTGGACAGTGGGGGAGGCTGTCCTTTAAAGCGTGGGTGTGCTAAGGTTTTTGGGGAGTCACACCTTTTGGGAGGTGACCTAGTGATCAGGTGAATGGACGCCCAGTGTGGTCCTCTCTGCCCTCTTCTGGACACAGCAGCCAACAATAACACACGTTTTAGTATTGTGTCATACCGCTCTGGCAGACGCTAGCTGCTCCCAGCTGCTGAGCAGGTGGCTTTCCCAGGGAGGAGGTGATACGGGAATGACACCCAGAGCATGTTTTTATTCTGTGTTCTGAAGGGTCAGCAAGACCCAAGACAAAGGAGAAACACTTCAACTCTTTTGAGAGCATGAGAGCCCTGCATCTGTACTGACTTAAAGAATAGAAAAATGGACGCCCAGAGTGGGGAGCCTGCCTCCTCCTTCTCCAGCCCAGAAAGGCCCCACAGGAGAAACTGGACCTGGTCTTTGGGGTCCTTACATCCCCCTCTACCTTCTTAGGTGCAGGAAGGTGATCTTAGCCTTCAGGGGTAGACTGTGGAGTACCTGTAAGCCACAGGCTTACCTATCTCAGAATTGGTATTCTTCCCTCCATAGGCTGGGCCTGTGGGGACAGCAGGCAGCCCATCCCATGAGGGGAGTATCGAATTGTGTGAGCATGCTCCTCTTTTCATGGGTCCTGAACACACACCGGGAAGTGAGGAAACGCCTATCGCCCCAGTGACTCACGGTCAGCGTCGGCGCACACGATGCATGGGTTCTTGCCCCCCAGCTCCAGCGTGACCCGCTTCAGGTTGCTCCGGGAGGCAGCTTCTTTAACCAGCTTTCCAACCTTCAGAGTAAAAATCAGGCTTTGTTAACTCTTAGACATGGTGAACTTGGCCCCAGGAGATGGAGCTGTGCCTGGTGGCACTGTGGTCATCTGCCTCAGTGACACACCCCAGGCCTGATGCATCATATTGTCACACAGCCTCGGCTCCCCGAGCTGGCCACTGCTGCTGGGCACCCTGCTGAGGGTGACCTTCCACTCCTGCTAGTGACAGCCAGGACTCTGCCGGCCCGATATGGAGGTCATGCTGATTTGAGGGGACTGTCAATTTAGGGAAACAGCAATGATGGTCCATCCTTGTGATGACATGTGGCCAATTCTGTGGAGCCCTTTGAAGACTGAACCCTCCTTGGGAGGAGGAGTGAGAACTGGTAGCTGATATGGTACCACAGGACAACATGCCCGTACACCCTGACAGCGGCTCTCTGTGCCCTGGATATGCAGATGGAGGTGCAGCTGGCCTAGCATGCCTCCTGACACATCCTGGCACGAGTTTAGCCAGACACCAAGAACTTCCGAGCTGGGAAAGACCCAGGAGACCAGGGCAGACCCCACAACTTAGAACTGGGTAGCTCCGTTTACACAGTGCCAGGATTGTTTAATGCCATCCAGGGGAATGGTGGTTGTAGGCTATGGTCTAATTCTGACTAGGGTCTCTGAGGATGCTCATCCTGGCTGCTAAAGGGGAGGACAGGAGTAAGATGGGTAGCAGGCCCCTAGCCAGACTAGATATCTCAGAGGAGTCCGTTTCTCCCATCATTCTGCTGTCTTCTTTATTTCCTTCATTGACTTTTCGGTGCTTTTCACATGAAGGGTGTATGAACAGTTGGAGAGCTACATGCAATACAACTGGTTTTCTAACAGCCTGTTTATCATCTCTCAGCCTTACTTATGATCGTGTTGACTATACAGATGTTTTACATTTTTATTTTATCTTATCTCTCATTTATTTTTTTAAGACTTCCACATTCTATTAACTATTTATTTAGTTTGGAAACTGGAACAGTGACATTTTACTAATAGTTAGAACATTGTTAGATTTAGAAAAAAAATCATATTTGAGTTTCTCAAGGAAATGTCTGTGGGTCTCAAATAATAGAAGAAGAGGGTTTACCTCTGTGGACCCTGTGAAGGCTATCTTGTTGATCTGTGGATGAGAGGAGATTGCTGCTCCCACTGTGGGCCCAAAGCCTGGCACGATGTTCACCACACCCGGAGGGAACCCGACCTGGGAGGTACAGGAAAGGCATTGAAGGAGCCGAGGTTCAGCACCAGCTGCAGCTGTAGACCCACCCGCAGGGCTGGCAGGAGTTGTAGCTGCGTGATGTCCCGGAGCAGAGCAGCATCCTCAAAGGGAAGCTGGGTCGCACACTGGCCGGGACACACCCACATCAGCATCGCCCCCTCCCACACCACCCTCCTAATCCTCTTCTGCAAGCTAAGAGTGCAAGCACTTAGGTAACTTGATCATCCCCCACCTCCACCCCAAGAGCCTCTCGCCCTAGCAGGGCTCAGGGGCAAAGGCTCAGGGTTGCCACTAGGTGGCAGTAGCCCTCTTGTCTAAGATTGCGTGTGTGTGTGTGTGTGTGTGTGTGTGTGTGTGTGTGTGTGTGTGTGTGTGTGTGTGTGTGTGTTGGGGAGAATGTGTGTATGTGTGTGCATGTACGTGTGTGTGTGTGTGTGTGTGTGTGTGTGTGTGTGTGTGTGTGTGTTTGTATGTATGTATGTGTATACATGTGAATGTGAATGTGCATATGTGAGACTGTGTCTGTGAATATGTGCGTGTGGGTGTAAGAGCATGGGAATGTGAAAGCACATATGTGTATTTGTGGGAGAGTGTGTATTTGTATGAATGTATGAGTATGAGTGTGTGAATGGGTGCACCTGTATGTGTGTGAGTGCTCATATGTGAGTCTGTGTGTGCTTGTGTGTGTAAACATACATATGTGTAGACACATATGAGAACATGTGTGACTGTGTATGTGGGGGGGGGGTGTTGAGGGAAGGAGCGCTACCTTGGCCACGCCCCATCTAGAGCATCTGTGTCCTTGCCAAGCCAATGTGGGCTCTTACTCTGCCCCACCCTCATCCAGGTAAAATGAGAACTCCTTCCCCTTGCTAGTCCCACTGGACTCATCCAGGATTGACACTTGCTGAGGCAGGGGGCTGCTGATTCTTCCATACTCACACTCATGCAGGGCACAGATGGGAGACCCCCTCCCCATTAACAAGACTCTCCCCAACCTAATGGGATAGAAGGTCCCATTCCCAACACAGCTGGGTCTTGTCTGTGACTTTATTTTTAAAATGCCATTTTAGGGCACAATGTTTGAATCTTCAGTTTCCCAGACACAATTCGGTAATGGTTGTGATGTTGGGACCCTGGAGTCTCTTTTACATGATAAGTATGTGGCCGGTGAGGTGAGGTGAGACCCGGCTGGTTCCAGAGGCCCCAGCCTCCCTCAGCAGTACAGCGGGTACTTCCCAGCTGCCTCGGTCCGGCTGGGAGCAAAGTGGTGGCCTTTCTTGTTCTTTCAATCTTTGCTATACGCATGCTGATGATGGAATGGCTGAAATATGTTGCCAGGTGTGTCTGGCAGGTGTCCCTCTAGCCCACTGCTTCCCTGAGTTGTGGCTCCCTTGGGGTGGGGAGGGTAGTGTGGAGGCTCTTGGCACAGCTGCAGCTAGCTGGCCAGCTGGCCAGGCCACCCTCCCAGAGGAGGAAGAACCTTTTCACATCTCATGGCCACTGAGCCCAGGACTGTGGAGTTTGGGGCTTCCTTTTCTGGCCCCTGCCTGCAAATGCTCTAGATCAAACAGAGTGCTAACTGCCAGCTTGCGACTTAATGAGAGGAGCAGGATCTTATTAGTACGGTGGGGAGGAACAGCAGCTTCCAGATCAGCGACTCCATGCAAAAAAAAGTCATGCCCTTCCCTCTGCATCGTGAGCTGATGGCCGCTGTCACCGATTTTCATGGTGCCTGGCTCCTGGGTATGGGGCTCTATCTGGAATACATAATATCTTCTTTTCAGACGTCTTACCTCTTTGATGAGAGAGCCAAGGTACAGGGCGGTGAGCGGTGTCTGCTCAGCTGGCTTCAGGACCACAGTGTTTCCGCAGCACAGGGCAGGAGCCAGTTTCCAGGCCAGCATCAGCAGGGGGAAGTTCCACTGTGCCAGAGTACAAGAAGGGGACCATGAGGTTCAGGTCCACTGTGCCCCCAACCCAGGGCCCACCCCACTCTGTGGAGGACACTTCCTCTGCATGGTCTGGACCGGGCCTCGAAGGATAGCATTGGCATGTGCAAGGTTACAGAAGCCCAGGGCTTGCTCAGTTGCACCCTGGAGATGCTAACGCAGAGAAAGTTCTATCCTGTGGGTCTTCCCATTCTCTCAAAAGTGCTTGCCAAAGGGGTGATATTTTCCTCGTCTCCCATCCTCATTCACCCAGTTGCTGTGGAAGTGGCCCGGGGCTTCCCAAACAGATTGGTAGCATTGAGTTCCCCCAACACGCGCAGGTCTCAGCGGCCTGGCATCCAGGGCTGCAGGAATGGGCCCTGCTATCTGCCAGGTGTGTTCATCCTAGCCTAAGCTCCCATTGACCAGCCTTCCTCTGCTTCCTTCCAAGGAGGCTGCCAACCCATGCCTTTGCCCAGGCAGGTCCCACGGCTTGCAAAGCCCTCTTCTCAGTTGACCAAACTTTCCTATTCTCCAGCTCCAGTTAAAAGACTCTCCATCCCAAAGGAGCAGGCCACTTCTGAACACTCTGCTGGAATCTACTGCGCCTCTTGCTGAACACCCTAAATCACGGGCACCCTTGCGCACAGAGCCCCATGCCCCGAGCCTGCACTCAGTCAGGGGTGGTTGTAGTGGGCAGAACCAGTCTGTGACAGAAAAGTCCCATACTCACCGGCGTAATGGCTCCACACACCCCAATGGGCTCGTGCCTGGTAAAGCACACAACATTGTTATCTGGAAGAGAGGCGACCCAGGAAAAGAACACGATCATGGTTAAGAATTTCACATGGACCCATGCTTGGTGGCGGCATACACCTTTAATCCCAGCACTTAGGAGGTAGAGGCAAGTGAATCTCTGGGAGTTCAAGGTCAGCCTGATCTATATAGCAAGTTCTAGGACAGCCAAAGCTATATAATAGAAAGACTCTGTCTCAAAAAATACACAAAAGCCAAAACAAAAAGACAACCCCACCACCACAACGAAAACACAAACAAACACAAAAGAATTTCACATGGTAAAACTGAAAGAAAGAAATGGAGACACCTGCAGGGGTCTTCTCTGTTACACAGTGGAATGATTTGCGCTTAAGTTGAAAACATGAATAGAGTTCCCTAGAGGTATCAGCATGTTGCCATGTAGGGAGAGGGCTCTGAGGAGGATGCCCATGGGGAAGGGGCGGGGGCGGGGGCGGGGAGAGAAGACAGATTCCACAGTAGACCCAAGCGAGGCTACAGTCTATCCTGGGCAGGCTCACCTGTGGGGATGGTCCTGCCCTGGATTTTGTCTGCCCACCCGGCAAAATATCTGAAGGTCTTAATACAGCCCTCCAGGTCCATGAAAAAGGCGTGAAGGAATGGCTTGCCGGTGTCCATGGTCTCCAGGGTCTGCAAGAAGAAGACGGCTCCTTTGGTAGACACAGTTTTCTTATCTTCCGGTGGTTAAGTAGAGGGTGAAGGAGAAAACACAACCCCAGGGCATAGCTCTACCCCTCAGTCCCTACATGCCCCTTTCAGAAAGCCTGTCTCTACAATGAAATGGACCTGCCCCTACTGGCCAGGACTGGCCAGCCTTTCTTGCCTGGTGCCTGAGTCAGGGCTGGTGAAGTACAGGCATTCTCTCCCTGCTGCTCATTTGAAGGTGTGCTAGGAGCCACCTAGTCCCTCCAGAGCGGTCTCCACTGTACCATCCAGACCTGGACATTCGCGCACCCCATGGAGCTTCCAGAAGTTTGGCTACCAAGAGGGCAGTGCCTTCTAACAAAAGAGGAAGGGAAGACGTGGGCTTTTCCTTCTCAGCTGAGCTGGTTAGTGTGGCGGCGAAAAGAATGATGGAGCGCACGAGGGTCAAGCCGCCAGCACAAAGATGCAAAGCTTTCCAAGCAGGCTGCAGGCCGGATGCGGAAACAGAGCAGGGAGGGCAAGCTGGCTGGACGAGGCGGTCACCCAGGCCAGGGTGCCGCTGCTCAATGTTGGGATTCTTTTCTATTTCTAGCCTGGGTGAAAGAGACCCCTTTGTCCCTCACACAAGCAGCCCTGTGGAGCACTGTGCAGAAACCTCCAGTTATCCAGCTTCACAGGAAGTATCCACCCGCTGCCTTGCCTAGGGCTGGATTCCTGCTGAAGTGTCTATGGAGCTGGAGAGAGGAAGGGAGGAGCCTCCTCATTCCTTACCCAGGGCTTTATCCCCAGAGCAACTGCCTGTGTGTTATCATGTACTGGATGTCTCTGCTCCCATTAGAAGATGAAGGAGCAGACGCTCACAACAGGACCCGATGGATGACTCCTTCAGGCTGACCAGCCAGCCAGCACTGACTTCAGCCATCTCAGCCATCACCGGTTAGGCATCCCCAGGCATTTGGAAGGCCTAAGATATTCAGGGCTCTTCTGTCTGACCTTTGCTTCAGAGACAACCAAAATAAACAACCACTTCCTGTGTGTATGTGATATGTATGGATGTATACATGTTCACGTGTGCACAGACACATGTGCCTATGGGTGTTCATGCATGTAGATGCATCCTCACTCGCTTGGCACCTTACTTATTGAGACAGTGTCTCCTTGAGCCTGGCGTTTACTTATTTAGCTGGACTAGCTGGTCCGGCAGCTCTAGGATCCTCCTGTCTCCATCTCCCCAGCTCTGGGAGTTACACCCTGCCGTGCCCAGCTTTTTAAGCGGTGCCAAGGATTCAAACCTGGGTCTTCATCTTTGTACAGCAAACTCTGTGCGGACCGAGCCATCTCCTAGTCATAGGAGCAGTCTCCCCTGACTGATGCTGCCTGAGCCCCGAGATGTCTTCCACCTCAGTTACCTCTGCTGCAACATGAAGATGTTAACATTTGCACCCTCTTGGGCCTGGTGTGTGAGTTAAGGGAGTCGGGGAACATGGCACTCATCTAAGCAGCCCACGGCAATTGTCCAGGTGGTAACTGGTGGACAGTCCGGCTTTCTCTTATGCACTCGGCAGGGTGATCCTGACGGTGTCCCTGAGGAGGGAGGACCCAGACTTGCTGGAGATGACAGAACTTGGCTAGGTCTGGCTGAGGCCTGAGTCCTACCTGTGGCATCAACCACTTGGAGGCTGAAGTGACACCCAGTACCCTGTACCTTTAGCCCCCCATGGACTGGCATCTGAGTTGGTACTTTCGTTTTCTGAGGAGAAGCCTAGCATTCTCCAGATTGTCCAAAGAACCCCAGCTCTGTCAAGTGCCCAAGAGCATGAGCACATTCGTGCATGAAGCTAGGGATCTGTCTGTCACAGCTCCTTGCTGTGACATGGTAAGGGAGAGGACATGGATGGGGCGTTGTGGGAAAGTCCACGACGTGACAAACATCTGTCTCCCATCCTGGATTTCTACCTCTGGCTGAGTGGCCTTGGACAGGGTGCTTACTTTTTCTGGACCTCAACTTCCTGATTTTGAAATGAGATAACACATATTGCAAGTCCAGAGCCTACAAGTCAGCATCTTGGAGGGCATTTAATAAGCATTACCCACAGATTTTTAAATCCTTAACTTAGGCAAGATCGCTCAGTTAGAGTAATAACTTGAATTTTCTAGATTGGTTGTAAAGACTTTGTATAAACAAAACCCAGTTCACAATAAATTTAGACAGCAAGTTCTCTAAAAGGGGCGGGGGAGGGGGTAAGGAGGTGGTAGAGCGCTTGCCTTGTAAGCATGTGGACCTGAGTTCGATCCCCAGGACCCATGTTTAAGAAAAGCCAGGTATGGTGGCAAAGTCTTGTAATTCCTGCATGAAAGGGGCAAAGACAAGTCCCTGAGGCTCACTGGTCAACAAGCCCTGCCTAATTGGTGAGCTCCAAGCAGATCAGAAATTCTGTTTCTAAAAACAAAACAAAACAGGATGAAAAACAAAGTGGATTGCTCCTGTGGAACGACACCGGATGTTGACCTCCGGCCTCCACTCACACACATTGAAACATGTACGCACATATCTGTACTCACATGTGGGGCTGGCTAGTGTTTTGTCAACCTGACCCAAGCCAGAGTCATTTGGGAAGAAAGAACCTGGATTGAGAAAATGCCTTCACCAGACTGGTTCGTTCACAAGTCCGTGGGGGCATTTTCTTGATTAATGATTGATGGGGAAGACCCACCGCTCACTTTGGGCAGGACCACCGTGCTCAGGTGGTCCTGGATGGTATAAGAAGGCAGGTTGGGGGCGGTGGTGGCGCACGCCTTTAATCCCAGCACTCGGGAGGCAGAGCCAGGCGGATCTCTGTGAGTTCGAGGCCAGCCTGGGCTACCAAGTGAGTTCCAGGAAAGGCGCAAAGCTACACAGAGAAACCCTGTCTCAAAAAAAAAAAAAGCCAAAAAAAAAAAAAAAAAGAAAGAAAAGAAACTTTTGCCGGGCGGTGGTGGCGCACGCCTTTAATCCCAGCACTCGGGAGGCAGAGCCAGGCGGATCTCTGTGAGTTCGAGGCCAGCCTGGGCTACCAAGTGAGCTCCAGGAAAGGCGCAAAGCTACGCAGAGAAACCCTGTCTCGAAAAACCAAAAAAAAAAAAAAAAAAAAAAAAAAAAGAAGGCAGGTTGAGCAAGTCATGGAGAGGAAGCCAGTAAGCACCACACTTCCATGGCTTCTGCCTCAGCTCCTGCCTTTAGTTCCTGTCCTGATTTCCTCCAGTGATGGAGTATGACCTGAGAATTGTAAGAGGAAATAAACCCTTTCCTCCCCAAGTTGCTTTTTGGCCATAGTGTTTTTATGACAGCAATAGAAACCCTAACTAAGACACCTGTCCATCTTCACATGCACAAGGAAAAGTGAAGAGGAGGAGGAGGAGATTGGAGATAGTCAGAGGGCTGAGCTTGAGAAATCAAATGTTAGCTTCTGACAGAAACAGGTGGTTGTCATGTGACTTACTGCTGTGATACAAACATGAGCCACCCCAGCCACTCTCAGCCTTACTTTTTTTAGTTGTTAAGAGAAAAATGTACCCTCTGAAAGGTGAATGCATCTCAACGTTCAGATGCTACAGGATGAGAAAGTTGGGATGGCTGCCCCTAATGCTGGTACACCCAGACTGTAAATGAGGGTCTGGAAATGGTACCTAGGTCGGAAGGTTGATCTTCCATCGGGTGTGTGTGTGGGGAGCCCTACTTGGCACCTACCTCGATAAGCACCCCAAAGGCCGCAGCTTGGAGCCCAGCTTGGGCCTCAACAGAGCTAGAAAGCCACGAGCCACTGAGGCCCGCACATCTGTTTCCAAACTTCGAACACTGCATAAACACCCAGCTCCATCAAACCACTGAGCTGGCAAGGGCAGACGACAGAATAAAGCACTTTGCTGCTCAAAAAGGCAGGAAACCATATCAAGGTGGAGAGCGAGGGGGGCCCTCCTATGATGTGGTCAGAAGTTTCAAAGCCTCGTTTCCCAGTCATTCTTGGGTCCCTTTAATGTTGTGGCCAAGGGCTGGATCTCATTTCTTGTGGGCGAGCAGGTTGCAGTGGTAAGAACGATGATGTGCTGGGTGCTGCCGCCGTCCCCGTTCCTCCCACCTGTGTCTGTCTGCCATCACATCGGGCGATGGGACAGGCCGGAGGGGAAGGTGGCCTTGCGCCCGCTTTGCCCCACACATGGTACCGACACTTGAGGACAGGGCGGGGAGGGTTGCCCAGGGCACATCCTCTTGAGCCTGCTATTAGCACTCACGGACATTGCAGACTGATGAGCTCATGTGGGGGAAAACAGAAATGTTTTTGAAAAAGCCAGTTTGGCAGCTTGGACAGTGCGGCTGGTTTTCGGTGCGGGAAGAGAGCAGAGGCTCTCTGGAGCTTTCAGCCTGGGAGGGAGCTACACTCACTCAGCCTCATTCCTGGGAACAGGAGACCTAGCAGCTGGGAGGAGGGAAGCAGAGGTCGTGGCATCCACAGACCTCTCTCAAGAAGGGCTCCCCTAGCCCTAAAGAGTACCCTCGGGACAAAAGCAAGTCAGTGTCCAGCCTGATACTGCTCTTCCAAAGGGTGGCGACTCTCCTGGTTCTCAACATCAGAAAAAAAAAATTCTTCTAAATCAATGACCAAAAAGGAGATCTACCTCCCTACAAAATGGGCCTCAACAAAATTTTAAACAAGAAATTGACCTGTCCAACAGACAGCTAGAGTGAATGTGGTCATGGTTCCGAGACCCCCGTGTGGCCAGTGACACAGCTCGGGTACAAGCTCTTGCCACCAAGCCTGAGGACCTGAGCTGGATCCTTGGGACCCATATGGTAAAAGAAGAGAACCAGCTCCTGAAGGTTGTCCTCTGACCTCCATATGCTCACCCTGGCAAGCGCACACCCACACACATGCACCCACCCATCCCCCACAAACAATAATGACGGAAAGTATGAAAACACGAAAGACTTCCTGTGACCCAGAGACCCTCTGGTCATCTACCTCAGGACCAAAGGAGGGCTGACTCTTGCTGCAGAACAGGCTTACAACTTATTAAGGCCTCCCAGCCCCATAGACGAGTCCCACCCATGAGTAGGCTGTATTACTATCCCTGTCCCTATGTCCTAGTGGAGGAGTTACTGGCCGGCAGGGAGGTGGGCAGCTCGGGTCAGAGCCTGGGGCTTACGTAGCATCAATGTGATGATTGCTATTTTTTATAACAGCTCTCTTCATTGGTGCTTCCTGTGTGCTGGGGACTCTGCTGAGGATTTAAAATGGCTCTTTTTCCCAACACTTGGATATCATTATCTCTGACATTTTACCTGAAGAAATAAATCCCAGGCAGTTAAGAAACCAGCATGAAATTAGTAAGTGGTAAAGCTAGGATTTGAACCCATACCTCTTATGCTGTGGGTCTTTGATAATCAAATCTTGTCCTTGTCAACATTCTGGATGTGTTCACCACTGTCCAGTTCAGGGGTGATATGGGAATGCATTTAGATAATACAAGGTCTTTGATGTTCTATAAACAGTGTCATTTGTTTCAATATTAAAAAACAAAAAGACTACAACCAGCTCATTAAGCCCGTGGGATCACCTATATTCTATGATGCCTGAAAACTGTAGGTAGTGCCGAATCCCTAAATACGTCCTGCATTTTTTCCGATACTAAGTTCCTACAATAAACCTTAGCTTGTAAATCACTGTTAAGAGATGAGAAGCAGCAACTAATAAATGAAATTACAGCAGTTTGCTGCAATACAAGGCCATTTGCTTATTTCCAGCATTTTCCATGTGATATTTTTGAGCAGGGTGTGTGTGTGTGTGGGGGGGGTGATTCTGGATAACTGAAACTTCAGATAAGGGGAGACTAGCATGCCTATGATGAGGTTATATTTATGTTAGCAAGGAACTTAATATGAAGAAGAAAACAGTTAATACATAAATGTCCAGGTGAGGTCAGATGAGCTCAGGCTTTGGTGACCTTCTTTCTGTGAATGTCCCTAGTCTAGAAACCACAGAGGCAGGGGAACTTCCTTTATGCAGCTTGGCCAAGAAGCTGTATGGCAATATTTGTTAGAGCACAAACAAAAATATGACCACAAAGCTGAGCTGCAGGGGAGAAAGCCCGACTGCAAGATGAAAAGGATGAAGTCCTGAGGCATGGCCACCTGCTCCCCACGTCCAAAGACCAAATAGACCCATGGCCACAACCAAACAAGCACCTCAGATGTTTCCCACCACTTCCCATGGAAACGGTGCCCTCAGTGAGGGGACCAGTGAGGACAGTCCCCCCACACCTGCCCAGTGCCGATACTCACGGCCAGGATGGCACGATCCCTTTCCACAAGATCAGCCAGCTGGTGCAGCAGCTGGCCTCGCCTCAGCGCATCCAGCTGGCGCCATGGGGAACCCCGCTGGAAGGCGGCTTGTGCGGCCTCCACGGCCTTGTCCACATCGGGCTGCACGGCAAACAGAGAGAGAGAGTGTCACTTTCCCGGCCACCACCGCAGTCTGAGGGCACAGAAAACAAGGTGACTTGCCGCCGTGGAGCCAAGGAAGGAGGGGGCAGCTCAGAACGTCAAGCAGCGAGTCTTTAAATCCCTTGCATGACTGGGGCCTTCTGAGTAAAATTTTTTTTTCTTTACATGGTAAGTCTTGTAAAATATTTCTGACATATTAATGTTTCATAGAGTCGTCGACCTCAAATCTTTTTCTGGCTGACCCAGGTCTGAAAGGTTTTCTGGGGCCGCGAGATAACAACAGCTCAGCTGGCAAGTGTTTGCTATGAAACCTGAAGAGCCGAGTTCAACCCCCAGAATCCATAACGCAGAGAGGAACGGCTCCCCCAACCTGCCCTCTGACCTCCCAGTGAACACAGGAGTGTCTGCAGTCACACACGTCACACACACACTAATAATAAATTTAAAAAATTAGAAGGACTTCCCATGTGTCAGCTCCATCTCCACACACACAGAGACCACTATTTCCACACCCAATGTGCTACTTACGGACAAGTAACAACCACAGGTCTTTGTGATTTTACTTTTTAATGCTGAGACTTGAACCTGCTAGACAAGCCTTCCACTACAGAGCCTTGCTCCTGCCCTTGATCTTTTAAAAGGACGGAAGCGAGAGGTATGCAGAGGAGACCCACTTGTCCTCATTTCAGGAAAATGGGCTCTGAAGAGCTGGTTGCTGAGAGACAATGTCTCACCCTGCACCGAGCCTGTCTCCCTAGGGTGATGTGGCAGGTAGTTGATGAGGACCACATTCAGGCAAGAGCATCACCAAAGCCTTCACAGAGTGAGGGCAAGCTTTAGCAAGGGAAATGTTGGGCACTGTGGTTCTTGTCCTGGTTCCTGAGGGGAGGTAGGGGCCTCTCCAGCTGCAAGGGATATGTAGTCTCTGTCTCTGGGTATATAGAGCAAAATATTCATCCAGAGGATGGGAGGAACCAGAGCCTGCCACTGGGTTCCTACTTTTAGGAAGCAGGGGTTTAACATCCATATACCCTCTCTGCCAGAGCCGCCCAGCTTCCTCCCAGCTGTTCCCATTTCTTTCCTTTTCAGTGTAGGGAACCACAGGGAGCCAGGTCTATGCAGGTGAGTCACTGTGCTTCCTGCACATAGAAAAGCTGTCACCTGTACAAGAAAATCCAAGTCTTCCTCACCCACTTGGCCTCACCAAGGCATATAGTAAGGCTACCTGTTCAGCAGGTGTGATGTGCATACCTATAACCTCAGCGTTTAGGAGGTAGAGGCAGGAGGATCCAGAGTTGGAGGCAAGACTGGCCTAAATAGTGAGAACTACCTCAAGAAACCAAGGGCTGAGGGTGTGGCTCAGCACTAGAGTGCTTACCCAGCATGCAAAAGGCCCTGGGGTTGACCTGCAAACCCCCCCCCCCCAAATTATCTAGCACCTGTAATCCCAGGAAGCTTCCTGGAAGCCTAGGAATTTTCCACTAGCCTGGAAAATAATGCCAGTTGGTGTCTCAGAATGGCGGATGGGGGAGAAAAGAGAGAGAGGGGGGAATGGAGGAAGGGAAGTAGGATGATGAGGGGAAAGGAAGAGAAAAAAGGAGGAGAGGATGGAAGAAAGGCAGAAGAAAGGCAGGCGGACGATCCATCCAGTACTCCAGTGGTTAAACAGAGGGTCATGGTTTTCTCCCCTGTGTAGGAGGCTATCACCCTAATCAGCTTTTCTTTAGAGGTCCTTCTATTTAAAACACATTTATGGCCTTGAAAGGTAAAAAAAGCTACATGCAGAGGTCCCTCCATGTCTGTGTGATAAAGGAGACCTTACTTACACCAGGCAAAAAGGTCTACACAGACTACAGTCTCATTTCATGTGCATTTCCACAGCCAAGAAACTATGCAGTCATGTAACATATCACTACCCCCAGGATCATTTCGGATCATCTTCCCCATCCTTCAAGCCCCCCTTCCTCCCTCCCCCCCCCTTTTTTTATAAGTGTCTCCTGCCAGAATGCTACTTTTGGTGAAACACACCAGCAGGAAATGCCTTCTCGAAAGATTCTTTAATGCTTACAGGTTGAAATAATTGATTTGAGAAAAAAAAAAAACCAAAAAACCAACCCTTCCCTTCAGCTGTGTGATGAAGGCAGCTGAGGTCATCCTCAGAGATGGAGAAACATCCATCAAAGATGGTGACTCTTTGCAGAAGACCATCTGTAATTGATCTCATGCTCGGCTGTGTCTGAGCTGCACATACCGACCAGCTGCTGTGGTTGCCCGGGCCCTACCTGGAGGTGGGCCCACGCGTCCTACAGCCAAGCCACACGGCCTCCCCAGCCCTCCCGTCTCTCTAATCGAATTACTGAGAAAAGACGGAGAGGACGGACCTTATCGCCTTCTTCCACCTCACAGATTTTCTCCAGAGTCGAAGGGTTGTATGTGGCAAACTTTTTTCCGCTCTTGGATCCGTGCCAATCGTTGTTGATAAATATCTAACCGGGAAAGGAAGTGCAACAAATTAGCTTTAAATCAAAATCATACAATTTCAACGTGCTAAGGATCTTAGGTAACGTCTTGTCCGCTTTCTTCCCTGCCCCCTTCCCTGGATGTTTTATCGCGAGACCTGGAGTAGGGGGCAGAACACGGACTCACACGAAGCAACCGATGGGGGGGACAGCCTCACAGTTAGAACCAATTTGACATAATTAATCTAAAGCCCTTTTGAGTTATTTTTCTAAATTACATCTTCGTTTGTAGCAATAGCGTGGATTTGCCAAGGAACACCTGAATTAAATGGTTACAAGGGATGTGCATGCTGAAGCTTGTACAGGGGTAGGGCTTTAACGGGAGGGTGGGCAGGCTTGTGGACGTACAGTTTGCCGGGTCCCAAAAGGCTGTAAGCCATGCACACCCCTTCCTGCTTCCAAGCAAGACCCCCGGGACCTAGCTTTATTCGAGATCTTCCCATTACTCCTCAGGCTTCGTTAGGCCACACGGTGGCATGGTCTCTTCATCCCCTTTACAGTGTTTGCCTCCTGGGGCCTTTTACAAAGCCAGTGTGGGAACACAGAGTTAACTAGCTGGGTTAGAAACCTTTTAGATTACATTAAGGGATATAGAAAGCCACCATTTACATCCAGAAATAAGTAGCTCATAAAACATTATTTTATAGAAGCCTCAATTCTCCGAAACATAGCTGAAAATACAGTATTTAAAAAGAATTCATCAAATTGGCGCGCTGAGACCCATTCGATTTACTCTGACTTTTTTCTAAGCTCTAATCACCTTTAAAAGATGACGTTAAAAGTTGTGGCTTTGGGGGGAGGGGGGCCGGAGAGATGGCTCAGCAGTAAAGAGCATTGGCTGCTCTTCCAGAGGACTCAGATTCAATTCCCAGCACCCACATGGCAGCTCAGAACTGTCTGTAATGCCAATTCTAGGGGACCCGACACCTTCACACAGACATACATGCAGGCAAACACCAATGCACATGAAATAAAAAATTTAAAAAAAAGAATGTGGCTTTTGGAAAGAACCAGAAACAGAGGGGACCCATAATACACAAAGCAGGTTCTGATGGTATAGACGGACTGTCAGCCACCAGGACAGCCAGATTCTGGGGCCTCATTCATGCAGCCCACCCACAGGAAAGGCTGTCACAGGCCTGCCTCCATTCTACAGCCTGAAACATATCACATGACTATGCAAGTTAGTCAAATGATAATGATAGTTTTTTTCTCTGTGGAGCTAATTTCAATAATGGAAGTCAATTCCTTTGGAACAGGACAAAGCCCGGCTGATAGCAGATGTGAGAGCAGCCATCCCTGAGCGCGGGGCTTGGCTGCCATTGCTTTAAACTCTCTTGTATAGGTTTTGAAGCAGAAGGAAATCAACTCAGGCTACCTCTGGAGTGAACCTCAAACACTGGCCAGGGAGGTGAGCAGAGGCTACTCCAGACCCTCAGTGTGGAGTTTAGAGCCGAGAGCATGAAGTTCCAGGAGGGCATACCCATCCAACTTCTGGAAGCTCAGAGCCTTCCGTGTGAGGCCAGGCCCCCAGGGAAGCATGAGAGGAAAAGGTCTGGCTACAATTACAGGTTTATTCTTCCAGCTGAAACCAAATCCAAGTGTTCACTTTTGCCATGCAGCAAGTAATTACTCGGTAACAGCGAGAAATTAATAAGCAGAGAAGGAGTTAGAGCGGAGAGGAAAGCGAAGCCAGGAGCAGGCCCATTTGAAGGAAGATGAAATTTCGTCGGTTAGATAATAGAGCCTGTCAGGGAAAACTGCTGATTCTAGGTCCTTCCTGGTGTCAATTCCAAGGGGGAGGGAACATGAGAAGGGTGGCAAAACAGAGTCTAAAGAGCAGGGCATGGAGGCAGACTGCAGTGATCGGGTGTCTGCTCCATGTACCTCATCTCTAGACACACTCTTCAAAAAATATACATGTTACCTGGTCGTTCATGACATTGGTCCTTAGACCTTGCCAACCAGTGACCTCAAATAAAAATTCCAGCCTGGTTGACCATATTTCTCCATCACAGTGTTTCTCATTGAGCGAAGCTGTTTTCATTACCCCACTAGTAAGTGATCTGGTAAGTGGTTCCCATTGCTGTTTTTTTTTTTTTTTTTCCTCCACTAAAGCAACTCATAAACACAGATGAAGAAACAGTCCCGGGCGTGGCCCACCACCGATGCTGGCTGAATTGTTGTGAATCATAACATGCTAGCTGACAGGTCTAGAGAGGAACTGTCTTCATTGACTTGTGAACCGGCAGGAACAGAGCATTACTGAGATATAAGGGTTGAAGATACTTTGAGACGTAAAGAGAATTCAGGTTTTACCAAAGGACCTGGAAGGCGTGCTGGGCTGGATAGAGGGAAAGGTGATGGTCACAAAAGCAACTTCCATGGGACTCAGCTAAATTCAAAATGCCTACATTTTCAGGAGATTTGGGGGAATTTTACTTCTCATGAAAGAGATAGTAAGATTTGTATTTTCGTGAATTAAAACACTTTTGAAAGAGAACCTCTGCTATTGGAAGACATTTTATAAAGAAAGTGTGTCCCTAAAATGGAAGGGGATGTCATCTTCTACGATCAGTATGGAGACCCTCCCGAGGACCCTCCCTGTCCTCACCAGAATCACTCACATGACCCTATGCCCAATATAAAAATCTGAGGAAAATGAAGGAGCTTTGATAGAGTCATGAAAGCTGGTAGATCGTCCTGCCATGGCCTGAGCTCAAACCGGTCCTCCATGTTGGAGAGGTGCGGTGAGTCAGGAAAACCGCACACCCTTGCTGGCTCCCAGGCTTCACAGCCGACTGTTTGTCCCCGGCTTGGAATCTGCTCTTCCACATCTTCTGTCGCCCAGGGCACCCTGATAGTACAAGGCTCACCTTGGCCTTTTAATTCTTATAGGAGGGCTCTGCAGAGGCGCTCAAGGAGCAAGGAGGGAGCAGGCAGAATCAATAAGGGGTGGAAGGTGTAGCCAGATGTCAGGCTGTTGTGAGAGAGTATCTCCTGGAACCTTCCAAGGATCCCAGCTCTCGGCCCTCTGCATCATGATCAGACACACCCGCACCTTCCACCCGCAAAGGGGGAGGGGACTCTGTCAGGACAGCAATCACTCCTCGGAGAGCCTCCCAGGATCCCCTCCGTAAAGGCTGCAAAGGCACCTTAAAAGTGTTCCGGGGATTCGCCTAAGAAGAGGCCAACTTTTTCTGCCAGGTCGACAGACAGTTGTGGGAAGACACAAGACACTAAGCAAAGGGCCAGTCCTGTTCACTTTCTGGTTGCTGTGGTGTTTTACAGAACTGTAAAAACAAAACAAAGCCTCCACCGCCGCCAGAACAAGAACTGCATCGCGGTTTGGGTCTGAAAAATGAAGCCATTATTCCTACCGTCCCCAGCGCTGGCGTTGGAATCCTCCCTCTAAAGCTGATACGATTAAGGAAACTACACTTGAAAAACTTTCAGACCTTCCAGGGCTGTGCCTCTCTTTCTTACAGAGCCTTCCTTGGGAAAACGGTTCATGTAAATGCCATGCAATTTATATGTCGGCATGGACAACTTTGGGGATTAAATGCCGACGGATCAGAATCTGAAGGCCACACATCGCGGTCTGCTGCCTTCACCTTTTGATTAAAATTATTCCAGAGGGATAATTGCTACTTCTGAAAATAAAATTGATGAGAGTGGTTTCTGAACATTGGGACAGCTGGAGGGGAGCTATGGATACGGTGTGCAAATAAGATGGGTTGAAGTTTCCAGACCTGAAGCCAAAAGCTGTCCCGGATCTGAGTCCCTCAGACACCCCCGCATCCAGCAGGCACAGAGCAGTGCATCCCAAAGTTTATGGTTGTTCTTCCTCCGGGGACTCTGCTCTGTTCCCAGATATCACCATTGTCCCTGCAGCTCAGAGCAGGTGTCTCATCCCTCTGCCTGTTCCAGCAAAGGCCACTACTCCTGGGCACTGTCTGTAGCCTCGTTCAATCCGCAGCTCAGCTTCCCCAGGCCCAGTCCTCGGATGCTCACCAGTGATCTCCATCCTCCCTCCTCAGGTCGACTGGTAAGCTGGGTTCAGGCTGAGCACACAGAAGATACCAGATCCTTCTCTCATTGCCCTGGAAGACCTACCTCCCAGTTGCAGTCCCAAAGTGGCGCATAGTTGAAACTCATCTTGGAGTCCTCAGGCACCTCTAGCCCTACCCACAGACCAGGTCCTCCAGACCAGAAACCCCTCTGGCAAGAAGTCCCTGTGCGCCCAGTCACTGCGGCAAGGACCAGCACTCAAAGTGGGCGATGGCCCGGGCACATCGGGGCCTCTGCAGGCTGTAACTCCGAGCGCAGCTTGGGTGCTTGCGGAGTTACATCCTTGCTCCTCAGGTTTTGGGGCTTAAATCGCCGAGCCAGAGGCGCGGGTGCTCCCCAAAAAGAGAGGTTTCCGAGGAGCCGGACCCCACCAGAGACTCTCAGGTATGGGCAGTTCCCTGTGGACTCCCTGTTGGCTCCTGGTCCCCACTTTCCCTACCAGACTGCTCGGCGCGGGAATCCGAGGCTGTCGGGTGGAAGGGGAGCCCTCCTCACCTTGGTGAACTTCACCTCCAAGTTGCGGATGGGGCGCGGCAGGGCAGGCGGTTTCCCATCCGGCTGTCCGTTCTCCACAGCCCCGTTGGTGGTCGCCATGGCTGGTCTGCGCTCCCCAGCCCGAGTCCCGACGCACCGGCTCTGCCTGGGCGGTGCGCAGCCTGCTCCGGGTGACAGCTCCGCGCCTTTATGAGCGCCCCACGCCTCCCGCCCAAGGGGCCGCCTAATTGGCTGCAGGACCGAGGAAGGGAGGGCGGGCGCGGGAGGGGAGGAGGGGACCCGGCCGCGGCAGCCACCCCTCCCGCTGTCCCTGCCCCTGCGGGAGCGGGACGGCGACCTGGGCTGCGGCCGGAGTGAGCTCTGTGTACGGCCGGGCGGCCACACCACGGGCTTCTGCAGCCCAGGAGGCTGTCCTTACGCGAGCTCCGAGAGGGACTTCAGGGCCTGGAACTCGCAGGACTCGGACACCAGTCAGGTCAGGGAGCTGGCGCGCCGCGATCGCGGTAACAGACCCCTCTCCAGGCAACCAGAAGACTTGGCCGGAGGCACCTGTGGTCCCCGGCCGCCGCAGAGGCTCCTTGCACTTGGCCAACTTTGGCGGGAGTGAGCGCTCGCTCTGGGGCCCTTCGCTGCGCCTGGAATCTGGGCATCGGGCGGCCACCACCCATCGCTGCCTCAGCTCGGGGTCCAGGGGCCAGACGCCTGCACTCCATTCTGCGCAAGCTAGGGCCATCAGTGGCCGGAGGTCCACTCTGAGCAGGGCCGGCAGCGAACTTCCTTCACACCCATGAAAGAAGGCAAAAGCGAGGCGACAGCTCTTATGTACCGCACTTGGGAGCCTTCTGGCTGCTGGTCCTCTGATCTTCATAAGCACACACCACCCTCGGGCCCAGCCCAAGGGAGACTATTATTTAATATTTGAAACGCATGAATTAAATCTCTGTTTTAAAAATGAAAAAAAAAAAAAAGAAAAGAAAGAAACACAAAAGTCATGAGATCTTTGCAGCTATCTGCTTTCAGACTCAAAGCTCTTAATGTTTGTTTCTCAAAATTGCCAAGAAGGGGTAGGGATGAAGGCATGTCCAGCTCCTCTTATTTTGCCATTTAGGGAGTGATCCATTCATCCCAGGAACTAGTGTTAAGCCCCATATGACTCGGGAAAGCGTCTCACCCAGGTGTAGGGTGGTTTCATCAAAGAGTGAGGCTTGAACTCCCCCAGAGGAGAGGTGGTACAATCTCCGAGAGGCTCAGCCGTCTCTTTCTGTGAGGATTCCTAAGGGAGCCGGTGAAATGGCTCCCCTCTTCTAGTGTCCATCTCTGTTCCCCATGTCTTCACTGGAGTGTTACTAGGCGGCCTTCTGCATAGTCGAATAAGCTGCGAACCTTTGGAAAGGTCCCATTGGTGCTCTGCTCTCTCTGATGGTGGGAAGGTCTTCTGCTGTTATAGGTTTGAGCACACAAGGGAGACTGGAGGAGGACTGTGAGCCCCCAAATGAGTGAGGAGGACCGACAGACATCTGAGAATCTGCCTTTGACACTAAGGTAACCAACACTCACCCCTCATCTCCCCTGCCCTTTCTGGGCTCTCTGCTTCTGCGGCTGGTCCCATGACCCTCACCTTGGTCTATTGAAAACATCTAGGATGTCTCCCACCAGGGTCCCTGGATGCTGAGTCCCATCATGTGAGTGTTTTTGAAATAGTAAAAGACCCTCCCCTGTGCAGTGGCCAAGGACCAAAGGCTGGCAGTTGTCACAAGCCTACCAGAACTCCCATGCCACAAGTTTACCCGAGATCCTGCCTGGGTTATCAGTTTGTCAGGTCTTTAAGAAAAAACAAACTCCAAAAATGTACAGAGGACATTGTATTTATTAAATAATCACTGGACGGATGCGGGAGGGAAATGGGATTGGGAAGTAGAACTCTGCTCAAAGGTGGATAGTGGTCACCACCAGCTGCAGCGTGGGTAATGCAGGTAGCCCCCACTCACACGCCAAGACTCCCCCCTGACCTGTGGCATCTGCAGAGCCTTTGAGGCAGTGGCAGGTGCCACAGACAGAGAGCTCAGCTTTGACTCTTCTTGCTGATTCCATGTGATCCTGAAGTCACAGCAGAACACTCAACTATATACCTTCCCTGTAGTAGGCAGTTCCCAAAAAGCAGTTTGTGTGTGTGTGTGTGTGTGTGTGTGTGTGTGTGTGTGTGTGTGTGTGTAAAGGGGGGGGAATGAAGTTGGCTCTGGGCTTGTCCTGACTGGAAGGCTCTTCCTCCACTCCCTTTGGCTTGTCATTCAGCAGGCAGGGAGAAGTTGAGATACTCAAGTTCCCATTTTACAGGTGAGTAAACAGAGGCAGGTGGCTACTTGCCCCTAGACATCCACTGTCTTAGAGGAACCAAAGGCAAACAGTGGGAGCGGGTGGTGCAGGGTGTGAGGAGAGGTTCCTGTTAAATTTCTCTGTCTCATTTATTCACCCCAGGATATGCCCGTGTCCCAAGGTGGCCCCATGTCAGCCGATGCAGTTAAGATAATAAGTGCTTTATGGGGTGATAAAACAGTGGGGGTGTCCCTTCTGGCTGTATCTACTAGGAACCAAAGTCGTGGTCTTGGCCACAGGGATGATGTGGCCTTAGGGATTGAAGGAGTAGGGACTCATTACTTGCAGAGCGGGGTCACCAGGTGTTTGGGAGCTCCCTGAGCCTGGGGGTGGGTGAGGGCCCAGCCTCCCTCCCCCATCCCTGCCTCAACCCCAGCTGTGTGTTCACAGGGTGGACACTGGAGCGCTGAACTTTCCTTTCCTTTCTTGTGACCCCCTTCCCACTTCCCAGCACTTGGGAAGACTCAAGCAAGAGAACACTGGATAGACTGTAAAGTGCTGTGTACAAGTCTGTTCTTAATTCTCCCGTTTCCCCTAGCAGACGTTTCTCCTTAGACGTCAGCACACTGCCCTCCTTCCTCCGTGGCTTATGGAGCTGTCGCAACCCACACTTTCCTGCTAATTTCCTTGTTTTTGTATTCAGGTTGGTGGTGCTGGCCCTGTCTGAGACTGGGCTTCTTGGCATGTGTGTTATGTGATCTGGGACTACCCTGAAGGCTTGTTGGTGTGATCAACATTCAGTAGCAATAAGCATCACGAGGGCAGTGTGGAGAGATGGTTTGGTTCCCAGCACCCACGTGGCACCTCACAACTGTCTATAACTCCAGCTCCAGGGGATCCGACACGGTTGTCCGGTTTCTGTGGCTGTTGCACATATGTGGTGTGCATACCGACGTGCAGGCAAAGCACTCGTACACGTATAGATGAATAAATAATAAATAGTTTTACAAAGCATGGAGACTGGAGGAGTGGTTCGGTCACCTAAGTGCTTGCTGACAGAGCAGGAGGACCCGAGCGGGATCCTCAGCACCCGTGTGAAAAAGCTCTTCACGGCAGGCAGCATGTGCCTGGAATCCCAGCACTCGATGGGGAGGTGGAAACAGGTGGATCCCCGGAGGTCACTGGCCAGTCAGTCTCTTGGAAGTGAGGAGTGATGAGCAAGTCACCTGATGTCAACGTCCGGCCTCCACACAAATACGCATGACGGAAAAACTGAGATGAAAGAGGACAGATAATGTCTCTCACATCCCAACCTAATTCCCTTTGCAAACCATGAGTGTTTGTGGGAGATGCCAAAATCTATAATAAACGTAATTTATAATGGGTAGGACCCTTTATTTTATTCTATTCCAAGTCTGGCGTCTGAGCCTCTGTGAGGAGTGTCTGGACCTTTTGGGGGTCTCTAGCATCCTGGAACTGTCTCTCCTTGCCCAAACCACTCATCTCACTCAGCAACTAGGAGCCTGACCCTATCTAGGTCCACGGGTGTGCGCCCTGAAAGACTTCCGAGAGAGCTGAGCTTTTCCAACAAGGAGGTTCTTTGATAAACAGAAGGCAGTGTTATTCTCAGGTGGCCTCTGGTGGCTCAGGACAAGTAACCCAACCTCAGTTTTCTTGGCTATAAATGGGGGTGACAGGTGCTCTAATACTAAGGCAAGGTTGATTTCATTATGAGTACTTCCTTACTAGGATCACCGAAGCATTGTCTGTATTTTGTGGAAACTGTCCAATATTGACTAAATTCATTTGAACAGGCAACTTCTTACCATTCTAATTTTATAAATTATGATTCCTTACATCCTCCTTCCCAATGCTACAACTTTGTGGGAACATGCAAACAAATCTGCTTTTCTATGTTCCCCTAGTTTGCTTTTGCTGTGACAAAAAAAAAAATACTTTGATCAAAAGCAACTTAGGTGAGTGAGGAAAGGGTTTATTTGGCTTATACTTCCAGGCCACGATCGGTCATTGAGGGAAGTCGGGCAGGAATTCAAGGAAGGAACCTAGAGGCAGGAACCATGGAGGAATGCTGCTTCCTGGTTCACTCAATGGCTTATCCTCAGCTAGCTGCTTTTCATATCCAGCCCAGGTTCACCTGCATAGGGATGGTGCCGCTCACAGGAGGCTGAGCCCTCCTGCATCGATGGTCAATGAAGACAGTCTTTCACAGACATGGTCCTAGGTAAATCTGATCTGGGCAGTTCCTCAATTAAAGTTCCCTCTTCTAAGATGATTCTAGGTTGTTTCAGAAAAAAAAAACAAAAACAAAAACAAAAACAAAAAAACCCAAACTAATCAGCACAAGTGTGAATCAGCTTTCTGGTTCTGAAACAAAATGCCTGGGACAAGTATCTGGATATCAGCTCATACTTCCATGGTCCGTAGAGCCTGTTTGCTTGGGCCTGTGGTGAGGTCGCACATCATGATCAGAGTAGTGGCAGAGTTCACCTCACATTGACTGGGAGGCAAAAGAAAGAGAAAGATAGGATGTAGCCAGGGGGCCTAATATCCCCTTTAAGACACACCTCCAATGACTAAATAGCCTTCCATTAGGCCCTGCCTACTAAAGGTATCACTACAGGATAAAGACCAAAGCTGTAACACACGGGTCTTTGGGGTCCATCACATATTCAAACCACAGTAACCGGGATGCTGAGAGTGAGAAGCAGCCCACGCAGGAGGAAGGCGTGTTGATGAACACAAGCAAAGTGAAGGCTGAAGAGCTACCCCATGGCCCCTTTCAGCTGCTCTCTCCTCAACCCTGCTCGCCCTTTCTGATCCCAAGGAAATGTCTTCCACATGAACACACATTAACCTGAGGCAAATCAAAACCCCAACCAGGCAGAAGCAAACAGAGAACCAATCATATAAAAACAAAGAGAATACATTACAATATTTGTGGGTCTGGCCTTGATGAGACCTCACACACACAGTCTGACAGTACATGGCTTTTCTGTCTTCCAGTGGTTAGGAATTGTGACTAGGCCAGGGAAGAACATGCGGGTAAGAATGACAGCTGGTTGACCTTCCAATGTTCTCTTCTTTCTGGCCATAAGAACCCTACATTACCAGGGGCAGCGATATGTTTTGATAAAACATGTTTACCAGTTTCTCTTGCAGACAGAGGTGGTGGAAGAAATATAAGCTGAAGTCTTGGCTTGAGCTTCCATGGGGTAGAGTCAGGGCCGAGACCCTTTCATTCCCATTGCCCGGAACGCAGACATGGGGCTGAGGCTGCAGCAGTTGTCCAGGGACAGTTCAGCACTTGCGAAGTGGAATGTTAAAATAAAGATTTTGGAGTAGACAGAGGAAGAACCTAGACCCTGATGATCCTGGAGCCAGCCTTTTGCTCCGGATTTTCTTCACTGGCTTTCTTCCATATGAGCACAGGCTAGACCCTGTCTTATTAAAGACTCCTGTTGAGATTGTCACCCTGAACTGGGTGTATAAACCCAACCCATCACTGTGACAACAACCAAAAGCCTCCAGTGGAGTAATTATATCATTTTTATATCAAAAGAACAGTCTGTTAAAAAAAATGTTCTCTCCATCAGCTATCTGGAGCTTATGCCCTAGGACTGCAAGATGGCTCCATGGGTGAAAGTGTGTGCTGCTAAGTTCTCCCCGTTTGTCTAATTCCTGGAGCCCACTGGAAGGAGAGAAGCACCTCCACATGTTCACATGTACGTGTCCACACACACACACACACACACACACACACACACCAATTTTTAAAGTGGTGTAGATATACTGTGTTTATATCACATAGGAACTTTAAAACAATGGCAAAACCAACCCTGAGAAGGAATAAATGAATCTACTTCACTGATTCATTCACAGCTTTCATTGCCTAAATCGAACAGTGGGATACCACCCAAGGAAGAGAACAGCTTGGTACACATGTCCCAACAGAGCTGGGCAGGCAGCCCTCCACACCATAGGCCCTTCTTGGGGTTCACTGTGTTCTGAATGAAGCCCCGACACCAGGAGAGTGGCCCTGAGTTCCAAGGTTCCTGTGCCACCCAGCCCCGAAGGGTGCGTGGCTGGGCTGGCACTCCCACTGGAGAATAAGAGGCAAGGGTTTCAGTTTTAAAGTATACACAATATCACCGTGTCCAACCACTGCATCGCTCTTAGAGCGTCCCACCCTTCCCAGCCATCACTGGACAGTCTCAGCGATGCCAGAAGCCGTTTGCACAAACTTCTCAGACACTGTCAGACTTGAAAGGCTCTCAGGTTTGAACCAGATTCGAATGTTTGAGCTCTTGAGCTCAGTTTGATCAAGACAAAACAGGCCTCCTGGTTAGAAGAGAAAGTGTTAAGGGGCCGATAGAAGAAAGGGACCAGGGAGAGTCTTGGACACAGAATGATTCTCACGAACAATGGCGTTGTTCACTTAGGCCCCAGTGAATCAGAAACATACATATTAGATTTCCTTTGAAATCCACACGGGTGTAAGAATGCCGGGAAAGGGGACTTAGCAGGAGACGTTTTGCCAAACCGAAAATGTTTGAAAAATAATTTGAGTATGTTAAGGTTTGGCAAATCGCTCTTGGGTTCATCTCTGCTGGCCCCACAGTGAGAAGTCTGTCCCCCTGCCCTTCAGCTGGGACATGCTGTAAAGGAGCACAGATTTCCGAGGAATCCTTCCTTGGAGTTTTGCCACTACTCGGATCCTGGGGTGGAGATCGTGGTGGTGGGGAGTGACTGCTGAAGTCTATGCTGTCGTGAGGTTTCTTGGGGATCCTCCTGTAACCACACCCTGATTGTGAATTCATTGGCAGAGTTTACACTCCTCTGTACAGCATGTCATGTCTGAAGGTGTGACAAGCCTGTTTGTGCTATTCTTTACCTAACTCTTCCATATGGCTTTATGATGATCCTGATACCCTCACCCCATTCCCAGGGGACTGGACCGGCTTCATGAGTGACTGCAGCACTTTCCAGTTGATCACACTCTTCATTCTTGAGCAGGCATTCAAGCATTGAGTTTGCATTGCACTATATCATGATGTTATGTGTCATATACTTACTGTGTTACTGTAAACATAGTTTATCAATTAAGGGACACATTACATGTAGGGTAGTTTCCATTGGTGATAGCAAATCAGCATAAATATGAGGAAAAAACACAGGCTTTTCATGGCTTAAATGTGCATCTGATGAAGTCCACAGAGACTTCAGCTAATGATGGATTTCTTTCCCTCTTTTATCCCACGAAACACCAGTGTGCATTTGCACCTGCTTGTGTCCCAGCGACTACCTTGCACTTCCTCTGTTGGCCACTAGATGTCAGGGGACCAAGTTGAGTAGGAAATGGCCACAAAAACATATTCTATAGAGAAGACGCACAGGCATTCACTTTCCAATGACAAACAAACAGCTGTATGAGAGGTTATTGAAGTCATAGCCCCAAACTTTAGTGTGCTGTAGGCACAGCCAGAACTGCTGCCTTGCGGGCTTCACCATGAGTCCAACAGATTGCCATTTTTGAGGTCAGTGAGACAGAGGTGCCACTCACGGGCCAGGGTGGACTTGGGCCTGACACCTGCTCTGGGCCATTCTGCTCTTCTGTTGAACTTGGGAATGATGATTCCCTCCCAGCGAAGGGGTCACAGGGACTAGACAGCACGTGTCATGTACCCGGTGTACCAGAAGCCATCACTGCAGCCCGACTCTTGAGGGAGCCAACGAAAAGCACTGTCCTGAGCTTCTCCTGAAGAATGGCAAGCAAGGACCCTGTAAAAACAAATGGGCCAAGAAATTGCAAAATGGTTCTAAGTGCCAAGAGGTACTGTGTGTAGTCTGAAGGCCAGCCTGGCAGGCAGATAGAAGGTGGTGGTTCCTGTTGGGCACTTGCCAGCTTTGTGACCCGGCCTCCTTTACCTCAGAGTCCTCACCTTTAAAGTGATGCTGGCACCCATTCCTGGAATGAGAATCCTGACAGACATCCTTGGTGTGGGAAGGCCAGTTGCTGCTTGGTGAGTGGAGGACAGTTCGTTTATGTCTCTTGAGACTCTCTTGGTAGAGAGACTCTAGGCCATTCTTTCATCACAGGCCAAGAAACTCCTGGACTGGTGGGTAGTTTCTCAGCCCTTCCAGAACTTTTTTTCTGGTCTTCTTCATGAGCAAGCCACAGGTGGGTTCCAGCAACTTCAGAACCATGGGAAGGGAAGCCATCACAGGAGAACTCAGAGAGCTTTGCATGTATGCATGTTTCATCTGACATTGGAGGCACTTTGGAGTACTTTCTAGAAATCTCCCTGACAAGCTTCTGAAAGCCCAACTTGGCCTTTGCCTGTATCTCTTCCTCTGTTTTATTTAGCCAAGTCAGGGATGATTTTTCCAAGACTTAGCTTCAAGGTATTTTCCTAGGCTGCCTCTCGGGCAATGCTTGGCACTGTAACGCTATGTTGAGAAGAATCATCGTAATATCTTGATTGATTAGCTATGTCTGCCATGGATAAAGAGATGAATTCTTTCCAAGTCCAAGAAACCAGCCTGTCACTCTGGAACATGCATTGGAAGCTAGAATCTTGTTGCTGGACAAGCTCCGTTCACAGTCAGAGGAGGACATCTCAGGAGTTGGACATTCTAATCTGCTACCAATACACATCTCACAGGCATCCTCTCTACATCACCACAGTATGGGTGCTTGTTAGTAATGCTGACTTTTGGGCCCAGTCCGAGACCCGCTGAGACAGAATCTGCAAGTTGATAAGATCTCCAGAAACTTCAGTTCCGCACAGTAGTGTGAGAAAGCTTGCCGGGCCTGGTTGGGTTAATTCTTTTAAGGGAAGCAGCTTGGCCCCACCTCATCAGGAGGGCTGAAATGAATCCCTCTTCTCTTTTCAGTTTTTGGCTTAATTTCAGTCAGGATGGCATCATGTTCCCCTGCGAGCTGAAGGGAAGCTCAACACCCAACTGAGGCCCTGCTCTTTGGAGGCACTAGGCAATCATCTCCCAGGAGATAGCGTTAGAGATTTTTAGTTAATACTTTTACAAGAGCCAAGTCTAGCAACACCAAGGCAAAACTATTAAAAAGAGGTTATGTCTCCACTGTAGCAGATAAAAGTGTTCTTTTACTAAGAAAGCCATGCTTAAAGACTCTTCAGGGTGGTGTGAGGGTTTGTCCTAGGACAATTGGAGAGATGGATGGATCATGGGACATGAACCTTAGGGGCAAAGGTTATAGCAAGCTGATTTCTCAGAGTGCCGAAAGTGGGACAGGTATGGCTGGTGGATGGTTGAAGCAGGGAAGAACACAGCAAGGGGACAGCTCCCCCATATCACATTCTCAGTGCAGACAGTTGAAGTAACTAGCTGTGGTATTGGGGACTCTAGTGTCGTCGGCTTCCTCTTCTGCATCAGGAGATGGGTTTGCAGAGCTCAACTATGGAGATGGTATGGTGTTGTGGTGCTAGACTGTTCTGGAAATGGGCATTTCCAAGGGATGTGCCAGGTGAGGCAGGGCATGTGGTCATTCTTCATCTACTCGAGGAAGGGTTTCCAAAGTCACAGTGCACTCACTGGCCAAGTTCAGGCTTAGCTTTGTTCCCAATGAGACGGCATGGAGGTTGCTTCAGGAAAGATACACTTTTCTGAGCCCTCTGTAGGAAGGCTAGGCTAGAAAGAAAGTCAGTCCTCTGTATGCACAAGCTCTGCGTTTGTCTGTCCAACCAACACCAGATCCAAAGCATGGGGAAGAAAGGCCATCGTACTGGATGAGCACAGGAATCTATCTTGTTACTGTTCCCTAAACAAGCAAGTATGACTGCTGCCTTCATGGCATCACATTGATATGTCCTGTAGGCCATGAGGGATGGTTTACTGTGTAGGAGGATGTATGCTGGTCTGTGTGTATACTACATCCTTTTCTACAGGAGGCTTCAGCATCTGGGGATTTGGGATCCTGAAGGATAACTGTACTGTCTAAATCAGAACGTCTTCAAGTGTGATGAATGATCAAGAAAGGAGGCTTCAGCACAGTGCTGTAAGAACTGATGTTTTCGTCATCACCTAAAATCTAACTTTAATTTGTTCTAGAAGTGTTGGCCCCAGTGCAACTCAAAAGGTCAGAGATGGAACAAGCTGGAACTTCTGCCTGACCCACACCACTCTCCTGCTTGACCCCGACTCCTAACCTTTTACCCTTGAGTGCACTGCTCACACTGGAAACACTCCTAGATGGGCCTCTGTCTGTCCCACAGCCACCCATGCTGTTTGCAGACCCAGCTGTCAAGGCTTTCTGTCCCCAAAGCCCTGTTGTCTGGCTCTCACCCCAAGGCCTTTGCCCTCAGTCTGACCTTTGCCCTCTCAGACTGACCGCCCTCTCCCTCTCATCTTTGGAGGACTGGTCTCTTCCCACTGTGAATCTTGGGGCAAATACTTTGTCCCCTGAGGACTCCCTTGACCAGCAGTCTTTCTGAGATGGCGCATCCACACTTCCACCTGCCCCTCTGTCATCATGGCTCTGTTACACATTTTCCATTCATTTGCTATCTGGACTTCTGATTTTCCAATGGAAGTCTTGGCCACAGAGAGGCTCCCACTAGCCCCAAGGCAGAGCCTTGGCCCAGGACAATTTGATCCTGGGTCTCCCAAGCAGTCTTAGAGTATTTACAAGGCTCCTTACGTACAGGACATGTTCACCACTGGGCACTGGATAGTTTATTAGCAGGTGTGTGGTAAATACATCAGAAATAATCTTTCTAGAAAAAATGAAAATAGCATTGGAAAATTACTTATGTTGGAGTAACAAAAAGCCATCTCTTGGTATCTCTACCCATGCTTGAGATGTGTGTGGATGAAACGCCGTTACTGGCTAGCCCAGTGCCACAGCCCTGGGAGAGACCACAGCCATCTCCAAAACTACTTCTTTACTTTGTAGATGAACAGTAGTGCCATAGAACAGGCAAAGTTCAGAGCCACAACCATCAAGTCAAGAGAGATTGAGCAGGGTTAGAGAAGAGACACTGGGTCTCCAGTGCAGTATTGTACAGCATGGGAATCCAGCATATGCCATACGCCAGGGCATCTCCGTTAGGAAGTGGGAGGGCCACTCCAGAACAGAAGGCACTCTGTTAATCCTTGGTGTTTTGCAGTCTGTTAGGAAGCAGCATACGAAATGGGCACCATGTCTCAGAGCCACAGGGCATTGCTTCTGCTCGTGATGGCTTTGCGATTCGGTTGGGAACTTCTCTATGTCCAGGTGAATTAATTAGTGACTGATTTAAAATATTAATAACATACTTGAGAGGAGGGAGCTTGGGTCGGGGATGGTGTTCCTGGGTATAGGAAAGACGTTTTGAGAGAAGACTATCTAAGACCGTGTGTCATCTTGTATTGAGCATGTAAGTTGGGACCCTTGGCTCAGACAGATTGCAGCGTCCTGGGGACTGAATTCATGTCCGGGGAGGGACCTGTGCAGACTGCTCTGGGCTCTGGGAGGAGGAGCTGTGGCATCTGTCCCCAACGTCCTTTGTACCTGCTACACCACCCCAGCGTCTCCCACAGACGTACTTCGAGCTTGTGGTTTTAGTTTTCATTTTGTTTTATTTTTGAGATTACAATGACAACATTTCACCTTTCCCGTTCCTGCCTTCAAACCTTCCCATCTGCCTTTCCTTCTCCCCTTCAAATTCATGGCCTCTTTTGTCATTGTTATAACACATATGTACATATATACACACATATTCCTAAATTTAACCTGCTCAGTCCATATAACATTTCTTGTACGTGTGTTTTCATTGGACAACCCGCTGGTGCCCTCTTCCCTGGAGGAGATCACCTCTCCTGCTCCTAGATCTCCCCAGTTGCCTAGTTCTTTGTGTGGGGTTGAAGCTTCTTAGGTTTTTCCTCCCCTACGTTGGCATGTCCGTTGGTCTTGCCCTTGTTCAGCTCACATTGAACAGTCATGTTGGTATGGCTTGCGGCATTTCCAGGAGACACAATTTCACAGAAAGCTCCCTGATCCTCTGGCTCTTAACAATCTTTCTGTCCCCTCCTCCACAACGTCCCCTGAGCCTTAGATGCAGGAAGGTTTTGTAGATGTCTCCATTGGAATGGGGCTCCACAGCTCTGCATTTTGATTGGTTTTCGTTTTCTACAGTGGTGTCTGTCTGTGGCAAAGAGAAACTTCCTTGAGAAGGGGTGAAGATCTGTGAGTATAAGGACAAACATTTATAGATCGCTGTTAGACAGTATGTTGGTTTAGTAAATTGGTGGTTATAGATTCTCTTCCAATGAACATGACCTCGTTAGCCCTGAGTACTTAGCTAGGTTTCCAGTACCAGGCATGGCTTCCCTTTGGTTGAGTGGGTCTTAAGTCCAATTAGAGAATGGATGGTTAGTGCCAAGGTCTGTGTGCCACTGATGCAGCCGTAGGGTTATGGTGCCATGCAGCTCATTGTTATGGTCCATAGGCGTCATAGCTGGTTAGGACTGTTGATTGCCTCCCTCCTTTGGAAGCTTGCATGGTGCTTTCTGGGATCATGAACACTTGTTCTTAGGGAGGAAACCTCCAGGTCAGCCCCAGTTTAGGAGTGTTTGGGGCCTGTTTCTAGCTTGTGTTTTTAAAGATGAACAACTCTTTGGGGAACCACCTCAAACTTGAAATGTTCTGAGAATGGTCCTGACTTCAGCTGCAATGAATGTCTATATTTTAATGCAACACGAAGGTCATTAGCCTTTTAGAAATAGCAGAACCCATTCTAAATGTGGTTTAGAGAGCTGTCCATTCCCCCAGATTGTCTCATTCCACCGTGGGCTGGTGGCAGGAGTGTCCACCACAAAGACTACACCACACACCCATGGGCGCCCTCCATTTGGGGTACTGGTTGCAAGAGGGAAACTGTTTCTGTAATGTTCACTTGTGTGTGGAGGGTGTGTACGTGCATGCGTGTATATGAGTGTTTGTGAATGTGCAGGTGTGCTTGTGTATGCAGAACATGTGTGTGAGCATGTACCTGGGGACCAGAGGACAACATTGGCTGTCCTCAGGTGCCACCCACCTTCAGGTTGTTGTTGTTTTATTTTGTTTTTGAAACAGGGTCTGTAACTGGCCTGACACTTGCCAGGCAGACTAGCTGACGATTCAGTGGGTTCCAGGGAGCCGCTCTGCCTTCCCGCTCTGCCTTCTCGGCACTAAAATTCAAGCAGGTGTCCCCGCATCCAGTGTGATTTTTAAACGCGTTCTGTGGCTCAAGCTCAGGTCCTCATGCTTGCTGGACAAGAACTTGACTGACTGAGCTACCTCCCCAGCCCACGTCTCTTAAAACAGAGCACACACCCTGACCTAACACACACAGCCATTTCTGTTGAGCCCTGTACAACAGGACTGATAGACAAGTTTTCACCCTCTTGTTGTACAGGATCCGTTGCCTAGGATACATGTATTAAATATTACCAATGCTTGAGTACGGAGTCTGCATACGACTGCCTATGACATCTCTTTCCTAGTCCTCTAGTGATTCCCTCTCTGCTAACCTTTGTGATGGAGGGCATTTAGTTTTGGAAACTTTCCCAATCCACAAAAACAATCCCTTTTTAAGGTGGAAAAGTACAGTGTGGTAACCACGGCATTACTGTTTTTTTATGTTGCTGGTGACATGAAAATGTTCAAGCCTGACCCTGACACCAGTGGCTTTTGAAAGGTTCTGCCTTGCACAAAATCCCAGACCAAATCCCAAACTGTCTGTTTATGGTTATCACGGTTCACTTCCTTAAGCCATAACTCCCATTTCGTTCTTTCTTCTGCCCTGCCCTGAAGGCTGAGCTGGGAGGCCAGGGGGTTGGGCTGGCTGGGATCTACATGTCCAAAAACATACCCAAGGGAAGCAGATGATGGGTGGGCAAAGGAACTCTCACACTTTGAGGGTACCTCTCCTGGGGGCCCTGCTCTCCGGTCTGGAGTGCCTCGTTTCTTGAGGTCTCATACCTGTCATGTCTGCAGAGATTCAACGGACACACTCCTAGGTGAAGAAGGTAAAGCGCATGCCGGGACATGTGGTAGTCTGGCATGGTGGTGTCTGGTTGGCATGAGTGAACAGGGGATCTGCAGCTGTGGTGAGGCATTGTGGGTGTCTCCACATAGCAGCCCCTCTAGCAAATCAACTCTTCATCTTGATGGCAGGTTGCCCAGGGCCCTGTACTGCTGCAAAAGACAGAGAGAGCCCAGACTGGAGCCCGTTTTCAGTCCTGTGTGTGCAGACAGATGCACCTTCAGGAGTCTGAGTGGGATGTCTCCACCCAAGCAAATGTTGACATTTAATCTTCATGGTCATAGAGAAAGGAGATTTGAAGTGGACCCTTCAGTGAGTGAGTGATGAGCATTAGATGAGGTCGTGAGAATAGGGCCCCATGCTGGTATCAGTAGCTTTTACAAGGATGAAAAGAGACCCAAGCTAGCATCCTTGATCTCTCTCACTATGAGAAACCCACAGGACCCTGTAGGGCCCTTACCAGCAGGGGCTTCCCCAGATGCTGCCCTTGTCTTAGACTCCCCAGCCTGCAAACTATAAGAAATCAATGTCTTTTCTTTATAAGTGACTCAGTCCATCCATGGTGTTGAGTTTTAGCAACAGAAGTTAGGCTGAGACAGGGCAGCTGCTCTGGTCCTTAGTGTAGCAGTATAAGGTGGTGGGACCTTTAAGAGGTGGGGCCTATTGGGAAGTGTCGAAGTATCCCTATTGGGAGGTTCAATGTAGAAGTATCCCTTGATGGGACTGAGGTAGTTCTCATGGGTCCTGTGTGGTCTCTGTGAGTGGGTTGTTCTATAAAAGTAAACTTGATCCTTTCTCTCCAACATCCTATCACACCAAATGCTCTTTTCTGTCTGTGTTTCTGCCACGGTGCCGTCTGTCTGTCGGGAAGCCTTTACTACAGCTTGCTTGTTCCATGCTGTTAGCTTCCCCCCACACACTGCCCCGTTCCCTGTTCTCCCAAGACAAGATTTCTCTGTGTATCCCTGCCTGTCCTGGATCTCACTCTGTAGACCAGGCTGGCCTCGAATTCACAGAGATCCGCCTGCCTCTGCCTCCCAAGTGCTCAGATTAAAGGCATGCGCCACCACTGCCCGGCATTGTTTGGCCTTTTAACCTTTGAAACAGTGAGCTAAATAAATCCCCTTTATTTTATACGTTCCTTGGCCTATAACATTTGGTTGTAGCCATTGAAAGGGGACTAAGATGCTATCACTGTCCAAGAGGTCAGGAGTGAAGGACAAGTGAGATCAGGCTGTAGGGACAAGGAACCGAGTTTCTTTCTCAGTCTCAATGTAGATTAATAGAAATGCTTTAAGTTGCAAGAGCTAGTTAGTAACAAGCCTGAACTAGTAACAAGCCCGTGTCTCCCTCAGCCTTGGTCTCCTCACTCCTAAGAGTCAGAGCATCAGACTCACTCAGGAGGCACAGCAGCTAGACCTCCAAGACAGCCCCGAATGACGTCTCTTGGTGCCCACGTCCTTGGGCAGCCCTTGGCTCCACACCAACTCAGGGCTGGCTTCATCGCTGCCTTGGCGCCACAACACGTCAGGCGACACCACACCCCTGTGAGTCCCATTTTAAGATCTTTCGGTTTCTTCCTCTGCACTTCTGTGGGCCTGAGCCCCCATGTAAGAAGTCCAGATAGCTTTCAGGAGTGACCACGTGAAGAAGAAGCCATCTGGGAAGGGAGAGGCTCTAAGACCCCAGAGAGAGGCAGACTCAGTTGTCCCAAGGTCCTGGCTGAGCTGCTCCTCCTGAAGCTCCAGATAGGTAGGTGAAGTCATGCTGGATGGCTATGGCTGGTGAGAGACTCCAGGCAAGGCCAGCAGAGGGAAATGTGAGCTGAGCCCCACACTACCCTTAGAGCCATAAGAAAGACTAGAGTACGCCAAGAGTTTCAACCCATGAGTGTGGGGCAGCCTGTTCTGTGATGTAAGTCATGGGACATAGCCTAAGGTGAGGACTGCCAGTCACCTAGGTAATGCCCACGGTGAGGACTGGGGATACCAAGTCCCAGGTGTGAGGTCAGAGACTCTCGTCTTCCCATCTCCTCAGAAATCAGGCCACGCTTCCCATCCCCCAATTTGTCAAAGGGCTAACTAGCCTCTAACGTGAGGCCAGTGCTACTGCTCAGAGGGATAGGGATGGGGAGGGGACATGAGCCTAGAATCTCCCAACCCCCTCGCAACTGTAAGGTAAGTTTACAGTCCTGTCTAGTACCTGGCTTCACGGCCCTTGGCAGGTAGGCTAGGTCAGGCTAGGTCCCATGGTGTGGAACTCTCCGTATCACCCACCCACCCCACCTCCCAGAAAGCAAAAGCCTGAAACCCTCTTTATTCTCCAGGGTTTTTCAGCAAGGATTTGAAGGCTCTTCCCTTAGGCCCCATCACGCAATCGATGGTACCTGTCTCTCCAGATGCAGCTCGCCTCTGGTCCTGAAAGCATGCTCTTTCCTCTCAAGGCTCCGACTCCTGATGCATCTCCTCTTGGGTTTTGAAGGGAGATGTCTCTCTCTCTCTCTCTCTCTCTCTCTCTCTCTCTCTCTCTCTCTCTCTCTCTCTCTCCTTCTAAGGACCCATTGTGATATTTCTGGTCTGATACTATATCTTTCTTTCTTTCTTTTTTTTTTTTTTTTTTTTTTTTTGGTTTTTCGAGACAGGGTTTCTCTTGTGTAGCTTTGCGCCTTTCCTGGAACTCACTTGGTAGCCCAGGCTGGCCTCGAACTCACAGAGATCCGCCTGTCTCTGCCTCCCGAGTGCTGGGATTAAAGGCGTGCGCCACCACTGCCTGGCTATATCTTTCTTAATTGCACCCCGCTTCAAGGCCCGGTTGCAGCCCCTGTGATTTCAAGGCTCTCTCTTAATAAAGCTCAGTCTGGATGGCAAGCTCATGGCAGCTCCTTTCCTGAACCTGCAGCAAGTGCTCAGACTTAGCTGGCCCCGTGGCCCCGTTACATGTCACACATGCAGGTATCGGGTGGCTCTCCTGCATGTGTGCCCTGGCCTCTCATGGGCCCTGGCTTGTGACATCCTGGAATCTTGTCTAATTCTATGGCAAATGGCAGAAGATGAAGGAAGTAGAGGGACTGAGGCTACACAACACGAATCAGGACACAGGAACCGTCAACACCAGGGCACTGCCTTCCTTTTGAAGCTGAGGTGTGTTGGAGTTTTGCTGTCCTGCAACCGCTCTCAGATGACCAACATGGAGACTTAAGATTACTTATAAATGCTCGGCCAATAGTTCAGGCTTGTTACTAACTAGCTCTTGCAACTTAAAGCATTTCTATTCATCTACGTGCTGCCCCGAGGCTCCTGGCTTTTTACCTCTATCCCGTTTTGTGTGTCCGACTCTTTTTCTGTCTGTCTGGCGACTCCTCTGACTCTACCCTTCCTCATCCCATCATTCTTAGTTTGGCTTCCCAGCCTCACTTTATCCTGTTCAGCTATTGGCCAGCCAGCGTGTCTATTAAACCAATCATAGCGACACAGTCACACAGTGTACAGAGGGATTATTCCACAGCAGAGGCGGCCTCTGCGAGGGATAGGTACACGCCCCCTGCCCCAAAGCAGCAGCAGATATGAGATTTTTGATAACTTCAGGGGGGACCTACTGGCTGCTGCCTATTTACAAACTCTATAAACGCAGGAGACAACTATTTTAAAGTTTGCCCCTCCTTCGCTCTGTCTTCAATGCCTTTTGTTGCCCTCTCCCACATCAATGTCGTACGTGAGGGGGTGTGGAGCGAACTCCTCTAGATATGCAGGCCAGACAAATGTAAAACACGTTGATTTCTCTCCCTTTTGCCTTTTTGTCTTTCATCGACCAGGCCTGCCAAGCCCACTTCAAGGAAAAGGGCTGCATCACGTTAGCCCCGTTTTGGGGAATGGTGGGAATGTCTTCATTTTTTTAGCTTTCCGCCTGTGGTTACCTCGCGAGTCTTCTCAGGCCCTTTCGTCCCTCTTGTCTGCCGTATCCCAGCCCTTCCTGGCTCCAGTCCCCAGCACATCTGCTGTGGGCTCAGTGCCCAGCCATTGTCCATTAGCGGCTCTGTACAGAGAGGCCTCCACCGCAGCACAGCTGGAGAGACAACATGCCCCATGTACACACAGGCTCTCTGCCTGCTCCCCCTCCACCCTGAGTGAGCATCAGAAACTCGGGTTTCCTGTGAAGCCGTTTGCCTTTGGAAAGCAGGACCATGCAGCCTCGCTCCACAAGCCAACACAGCCCCGAGTTTCCTTCTCTCAGGGGCATCCCATCCCGCGCACAGATGCTTAGAAAATAAGTGGTTTGAGATGGGGAGGGGGAAAATCTGAGCTTTATAATCTGGGGTAAGAGTCCTCATCAAGTGTCGTTACAAGTCCAGGCTGCTGTGCATATTGGCGAACATGTTTACAGTTGCTCCCTTGAAATACGAGTTACAACTTTAATTCTGCCCAAGGCATTGCTTTGTAGGATCTGCACTGGTTTCTTCGAAGGCATGGCTCTGGTTTAATACGCAGCCGTCTGCCATGACATTAAATCATTTTTTAAAGTTTCATCGCGTTGAGCCATAGCCAAGGTATCCTTGGGTTGGGTTTGCACGTCCGCCTTTTCAAATAGCTCTAGAGTTAAAAAGAAACACACTACAAAATACCTAGGAAGTGAGTTCACCCTTGTCAGTGTCCAACAGTGATTTCTGTCTACATGAGACACCTTAGGTCCTAGGGCCCTAAAGGATGGCTTCATTTTCAAAACACCAGTAGCTGTTCTCGGAGGCCTATCCCGGATGCCAGACTGCAGCGGGGGAGGATGAGAAGCCGTGGCAGGCCAGTTCAGAAGGGAAGTCATGCTTGCCCAAGAAGGCCACACTTGGAGAGAGACCGCTAATGCAGGCCTCGGACAGTACAAGTGTCTGTCCCTAAGTGATGCTTCAGGAAAGCCATGGCCTCGCCGGGCTCCATCCCTGCTATGGACCCCGATGATCCACTGAGGCCCAGAGGAAGGGCAGTTCTCTCAGGAACCTTCCATTCCCTGTACCGAATCTTGCCGTCCCTCTTCCTTAACCCTACTCTCGGAACCCCAGTCTTGACTGTGGTTGGTTATACACACATTGGTCTCCCCACAAGTGAGAGGACCGGCCAGGATCTAGGTCTTGAATATTCCCAAAGCCCCCCAAATGTACTTGGAGTGGGATGGGGAGGCACAGCTTCCAGGACAAGTCCCCTGCCCCTCTCCCCTGCTCAACACAGAGCCACACCCACTTTCCATCTCTTCCTCCTTCCTCTCTTGTCCCAGCCCCATGATGCCTACCTGGGGCTCTCTGGCCACGTTCAGCTCAGAACAGGTAGTCCAGAGGTAAGATAAACGTGACGACATCAGGGGTGCATGATGGGAGTTTTCTTCTATCACGATCACTTCCAGGAAGCTGCCGGAGACTTTGGGACTGGACAGAGCTGAGGAAGTAGTTAGCTAAGTGGAGAGCAGTGTGGTGGCTCGGGGTACGAGGGAGAAATGCAAGGTGTGGACTGAGCCGTGGCCTGGTCGTGCCATACTTGCCTGGCATGTTCAGGGCCTGGGATCGACCTCTTCCAACACTGAGGAAAGGGGTAGGGAGGAGAAGGAAGTAAAGAAGGAAAGGAGAGAGGGAGGGAGGGAGAGAGGGAGAGCAGGCAGGCAGGCAGGCTGATTTTGGAGGCCCTGGTATAGAATTTCCAGAAATGTTCTGGGGGTTCGCTGGAGCTTCCTCCCAGGGATAGAGAGCATGCACCCCTCTAGCCTCTGCCCAGGCCTTGAGCATGTCTAACAAGGCCAGTGTTGGCTGCCTCCCAGCTCCCCACAAAAAACGCCACTAGCCACCAAGGTCCTGTGTTGCAAGCTGCTCGCAGATCTCCTTGGCTCCAGCCTGGCCTCCCCAGCCGCCTCGGCCAGTCTGGAAGCAATGACTGGGAACCAGAGAGACTGCTTCTCCAGGGGGTTTGGGAAGTAGGACTGGGCATCCACCAATATGGTTTGCACAGGGCTGTGGCTCCCGAGTGGATGCTTACTCGGGGCGGGTGGTGGAGGGGAAGTGACAGGGACAATAGCAGCCATTGTCTCTTCTCCCAGGAAGCTCTGCTACACATTGCTTTCAGGGAAATTGACTCTGGGGCAGTTGGGGTCTGCTCCAGGGCTGCAGCTTTATGTGATTATGTCGGCCCAGGCTAGGGCAATCCCCACCCTTCCTACCTCATTAACAATGCTGCAGGGTCCAGACGTGCCATGGGGGGCTCTGTGCCCTAATTCCTCAGGGTAGGAGCATAGGAAGTCACAACAACAATGCATTTCAGAGCAGAAGTAGTCTGTGGGGGGAATGAAGCTTTGATGTGGCTCCTGGCCCTGATTGGGGTTGACGGCTGGGGACCATCAGTGCTACGGGAAGGTGGCGCAAACGGAGATGTGGGCTTTTTGCACCTGAGTCTGATGAAGTCTGATGAGGTCTAACACATGTAAACAGTCGCTTTTGTTCTGTGGGACAAAAGGCCTTCCCCAACCTGAGCCCAGGCTGGGATTCTGACGGTCATACTGTTTCCTCCCTGTCACCTCTTGTCTCGCTCCTTGTCGAGGTTTAATGAGGACGACGGAGCTCTCACAGGCTCATTTCTCACTTCAGCAACTTTCTAACACTTCATAATGAGGGGCCAGAGTTGTTGGAGAGCCGGGGAAGGAGATGGCGTTGAGGGCAAGGGGAGGCAGAAGGACAGTTGAGGAGCTGGGAGGAGGGTTGTGTGTGTGTGTGGTGGAGATCCGAGGAGGCCCAAAGGAAGCTCAAAAAAACCACAGCAGGTCCCCTGGGAACTGTGGATTGGTCTGGAAAGAAAAGAAAATAAAACAAATCCTACCACTCTTTGTTTTCTGGGTGGCCAGACAGTAATTTCCTCCAGTTCTCTCTGGTTCTGGAAAAGAAGGCAAAAGGATCGATCACAGGGGTTGCTGCTTTAACACCTTCCACTCCTCTCCCTGCCTCACAAGCTTCTCCCAGTCAGGGCTTCCAATCAATGGAGCCAGGGTGACTGGTCAAGCCCCTGACCCTCTCCTTAGCCAGGCTCCACACTTTCACCTGCCCTGGGCATGAATGGGTAGAGCTCCCTAGGCAGAGTCAAGATCCTACACTCAAGATGCTATCCTGACCTCAGCGGAGACACTGGCTTTGCTGGACCCCAAGAATGTAAAAAGCAGAGGGTGGAGAAAATAAGATCCTTGCATCTCTTTGTCTACATCAGTCAGGGCAGGGCAGGGTGTGCTGCAGTAACACACACCTACAATGGAGGTGTGGAAAGCCCCAGTCATGTATTTATTCTGCTGTCCATGGTGGGTCATCTAGCAGCTCTATACTCTCTACTCATGGCCCACAGTGGGTAGAGTCACATCCAATTGTTCATACTACTCCCCATGCTTTGACAGAGGGAGAGAGTTGGCGACACCCTACTGGCTCTTGAAATGCTCTCATCAAGGTGACACATACCCATTTTGTTCCATTTCATTAGCCAAGGATTTACATATACCTAGCTAACTTTCAACAGAGAGAGAGAGAGAGCGAGAAACAATTCTATCATGATTCTGAAAGCTAGAACCAGAAACATTTGGTGAACAGTACTAATAACCTGTTTTAGTTAGCTAATGCCGTTAATACAGAAGCTTAAAACCTTAACCATTTGTTGTCTTCCTCAGGAATTTGGGGGCAGCTTAGCTGGGTAGTTCTTGCTCATGCTTTCTCAGGAAGTTGAACTCAAGAAGTGGTCAGGGCTGTAGGCATCAGAAGGCTTGACTGGGGCTGGACAGGCTGTTTCCAAGAAGACTTACCCACAGGGCTATTGGCACAAGGCTTCAATTCCTTACTGTGTGGGTTTGTCTACCATGGAGCCTGAGGATATTCATGACGTAGTAGCTGTTGTTTTCCAGAGGGAGGAGGGAGGAGAAAGAGGGTGAGGTAGACACTAGCTTTGGAAATTTACCACTGCAGAGTTTGGCCTATTGGAACCAGAATCCCTTCCTGGTAGATTGAGCCATACCCTTTGGGCAGAAGGTAACAAACGGCTGAACTCAGAAGCGAAACATGCTAAACCCACAAGCTCATCAGCTCTGTACAACAGCTAGCTGAGAAGCTACTGTCCTGTAACCCCGGGATCCAGGTAACACCTCAGGACTCAAGAGCTTCTGACCACCCTGGCACAACTCTGGATGGAGGTGTTAACCAATCTGTCCAGTGACGGAGAGGACATCAGAAGCCCTGAGAGGAGCCCCGATAGAAAGGTGGTCAGGACGGAGTGAGGGAGACTCAGCCTACGCAGCAGCTGTGGAAGATTCCCAGTTGGGGGGAGGGGAGAGGTGTTTATTAAATTTAGAAGCTGGTATTGTTCTAGATCAGCCTTCTTGATGCTGTGACCCTTTGACACATTTCCTCATGTTGTGGTGGCTCCCCCAACCACAAAATTATTTCATTGCTACTTTATAACTGTAGTTTTGCTACTGTTATGAATCATAAGATATCTGATATGCAGGATACCTGATATGGGACCCCCAAAAGGGTAGTAACCCACAGGTTGAGAACCACTGCTCTAGTGGGTTACAAAAGTTGTCTGTGCCTGGAGTATCTGATTTAGCAAGAGTTTGGGTTCAACTCCCAGCCCAACGGAAAGAAACTGGAGAGGAAGGAAGGGGAAAAGAAACAAGGGAAAGAAAAGACCAGTTGTGAGGGAAGAGCGTGGTCTGCGTGCAACTTCATCTTAGGTATTCGGAGAGCTGGAGGGTGGGGAAGCTGCCTGGGAGTCTTACCTCCTCTGGCAAGACGGTTGCAGCCTAGTCAGATCCCGAGTCTAAAGGCACCTTCCAGGATGCGAGCATCTGCACAGAAGGAGAATGGGGCACACTGTCCCAAAGTCAGGCAGGAAACACATAGGGCGTGGTCCGCTGTGGGGAGAAACTTGGGGATGCTGGCCAAAGTGTGGTGAGTTTCCTCAAATAGCCTTAATTGTTACCTTTTAACCTTTTGATCAAGAACTACAAGACTTAAGAATAATAATATTAAAAGAGCATACGGCCCTTTGGCCAAAGGAGAAGGACTCCCGTGACTTACTGGATCCAAGAGGCAGGTGCTACCCGCAACACCCTATGGGGCTGAGCCCAGTAGAGGACTCCGGGGGCAGCCTGACCCTAAGGAAGCCTAGCTTGCCCCTTCACTGTGCACACATAGGTGAAAATCTTGCACGAGTGGGTTGCCCAGCCACGTTCCTCGCCTTAGCCAGCCTGAGTGGGAAGCGGCTTATCCCAGAAGCACCTTGTCCAAAGCTCATTCATTCAGTAGGGGCTAGCTCCTTCCCTAGGAGCTAGCTCGCTCCACCCCATCCTCACACAGTCCCTTCCCTTTCACAGTGTTCTGCCTTCTCACAGGCCAAAAACAACAGAGCCAAACAAAAGCCTTTGTCTGAAACCAAAAACCAAACTAAATCACTCGTCTTTTTAAGGCGTTTATTCCGTATTTTGTCGCATCAACAGAAAGCCTATGAACTTAACGAGGCAATATCAAATTGTGCATAAAATGTAGAGTAGATAGATGCACCTCGATGTTCATACAAAGTACACTGCATTGGAAGGGCGAGTCTAATTGCAGACCAGCAGAGACTGCAGATACAAGTCTCAGAGAAGAGTGTGTGGGTCGTGATCCCATCGCAGGGGGATCTAAATCACCAGCATAGTTTCCTTTTGTGCTCACAGGAAGAGTCTGAGAACCTGTAGGGGCTGGAACTGTTCTCAAGTGGACGCATAACACAGGTAAAGCGAATAGCAGGCTGTGTGAGGACACCAGAGGTGTAGCTCAGTGGTAGAGGGCTTGCCCAGCATTCTCAAGATCCTGGGTTCAAACCACAGCGCGGGCAAAGAGGAAGCAGACAAAAACCAGAAAGAGGTGTTCGCTTTGTATGTGCAAGGTCGGGGTGGGGGTGGGGCATGAAGTGAACGCAGGTGACCAATGGTTTTGCTGATCTTAACAGTGAAGAACTGATCACCTCCCCGCCTCAACAAAGAAAAATAGTATGCATGTCACCTTGCCTCCTGGACTCTGTCTTCCAGGAGGGATCCCTGCCCCTTCTGTGCCGAGGTCTGAGCAGCAGCAAACGGTTTCAACTTTAAGATGTCCGAGCATCGAGTTCTCTTTGCAGTCTGGCACCCTGGCTACTGGCTACAGGAAATGGATAGCTAAGTCACCAAACCAGGTGAAAAGTAATGAGAACGGCTTCTGGCTAGGTTCTGTTCTTTTTTTTTTTTTAAGTTTTGAAAAGATCTCCCTCAGTCACCTCATCATTATTAGCTATGTTCAAAAACTGCCTAATTATATATTTAAACAAGAAACCCAAGGAAACAAATTCAAGAAAATGTTGTGTCAATCTTCTGGATAAATAAAAATAAATGTGTGGCTATGAGTTCTAAATAAAGATGGTTCATATTTTAAAAATGTCTAATTATATATCAGCTTGAGGAATTTCTGCACATCGTGGTAAAAATAACATGCAGGGTACCTTATCCCCTGAAAGATATAAATATACAGATACATATAAAACATGCCTTTCTTCTGGTTCGGCATTGAGTCCTGGTCAATAGGACAGTTTTTTCTTCACTAGCGTTTACAGTCTGTGTGAATCTTCTAGGCAAAACCTCGGTGAAAGGTCGCAGAGGGACAGTACATTTCAGGAACCAGAAATGTTTTCTTTTTCTGATGCTTTGGATAATAACCTTTTATCCAAATCCAGCCCCCACTTCTACCCAGACAGCACTTCTCCCATCAGGGTGGGTGATGGAAGCGGACCCCTTACTGGTTTCTTATTGTTTCTATAAAATCTATGTCACGCCCACAAGCACAGAAAACGCCCTCATGAGAAGCGCTGCCATGTCCCTCTGCTGCCAGGCTCTGTGATATCGGATATGACATGAAAACTAAGAAAGCGGGGGACACAGCAACACTGGGAAACAAAATCTGTATATTTTATTTCAAAGGGAAACTCTTCATTAATGTCCCTTTCTGGCCTCGTGAGACATGCTGAACACGGGTGTACTTTTAATCAAGGAAATTAAACTTGCTTTAGAGTGGGATGAAGCTGCCTAAAATGCCGCTTGCCAAAGAGATCAGCTTTAATGAATGAAAACACACTTGCTCCGTGAAACCTGACGCTGCACAGGAAATGATGAATGGGCCCCTAGACCATCTTAAGGGAGTGCTCTGCAGGCAGTGTTCTTCTCTCTGGTTCGGAAGCAAAGCGATGTGCTTTTTCAAACAGGGAAGCAGGCATGGGCTCTGGGAGCTGCGAATAAAGGACAGGACCCTCAAGGCTGTGCTTGGGTTTCTGTCCCTCTTAAAGCATACTGTGTACTTTATATTCATGAAAATCTTTTTTAAATTCTTCAAAATAGTCATAGTTCATCAGGAATGCGCTTTCTACCTTTCTGGCTAAAGGATGTATGTATTGCTTTGTTTTTCCAAATAATCATTGAAGACTGCGCGAGAACTGATTGCCTGGTTATTGACTATTTGATTAGTGATTGATTTGTTTTGGGAACCCAGGCTTGGCATTCACTTGGCAGGATGGAGCTTCCTTTGAGCAGTATTCCCAGCATTGATTTATTTTTTCAAACTCCACATGTGACATGATATGAAAATTAGCGCCAAGACAGATTATACCTTCTTTGATGTCATTTGGCGGAGAGAGAAACCTATGTTCCTTTTAACAGCTTTAGATGCCCCTTCAAAAATGGGCGCTTTATTGGCTATTTGAAATCTCTTGTTATGTAAGCAACCGACTGTCATTATGACATCTCTTTTTAACTTGCCTGACCTGGCCTCTTCAGAACTTGTTGGAAAAACAGTTTTTCAGGCCTTCCCTGTCTCAGTGCCCCTTTGTGCCGGGCTCCAGGACACTGCTGCACGCTTGAGGGTCGGAGAGAGCCGGTCTAGTAGATCATGTGGATGGAACACCATCCACTTCTACTGTGACACCATCTAGTGGGGCCCTACGGTGACCAAGCATGAAGGTCCTCTCCAACGATGACCTGAAGTTAGAGTAAGACTAAACAATATGAGCAAAGCTGGAGTATTATTATCTTCTAACCGTTCTATTGCTGTTGAAGCTGCATCTGTCTTGGGATGTCCTCTGCTTCTCCTGCTGGCCTCTCAGGAAGGCAGGCCACAGTCATGGTTGGTTACACATCACTCTGAGCTCTACACTCAGCTTTGGCTCTCTTCTTCAAGGTGTCCCCCATTGAACCCTTGGACGGTTCCTTTCCTGTGCTGTTTGTTGCACAAGTCCGTGGAAGAAGCCAGGCAAGGCTTTCCTCCGGGATGTGAACGTTTCCACGCACAGACAGAATGCTGTCTTCCCTGCTGCCAAGAGAAGTGTCCACCCCAGCGTGGGGTTGCTGCCTCTCACACTCACAGCCTCCAGTCTTTTCAGATAACTGCTCTGGAGGGTGGGAGAAGTCTGGGGGAGGAGGGCAGGCTCCAGGCCTGCTGCCCCTGTGTCCTTGATCCTTTCTCTTCTGTCCCCTAAGTGCTGTCCCAGGGTGTTTTCTACAGGGACACAAGGCAGCTTCTCCTTTGTCCACACCCTGCCGCAGGGGACAGCGTCTGATGAAACGGGACCAAACACAGCCAGGAGGCCGCGTCGAGTGCCTTGTCCCTCCACAGACAGGGGTGCGATTGGGTTCTCAGAGCCCCTCTTCACTGTGGCTGCCCTGGATAACGTCTTCCAGGTGTTCTGCCTCGGAACAAAGAGGCTTTTCTCTGTTGCCTGAGAATGGAGTGTCCTAGCTGGTTGCAGAAGGTTTTCTGGAGATGGTAATATTTGGTTACAGTAAGAGCTGTGATTTCACAGGAAGCACAGCAGAGGTGCCTGTAATTTGATTCCTGTAGTAACTGGGAAAACTGGAAAGCGGGGAGCAGGGGTGGGAGTTTGGGGAAGTGGAGACCTGTGTTCAACCCCCTGAACTGGCAGGCCAGCCTGCAGCTTCCTGGCACCTCCAGCAGTCACAGGCAACTATTGCAAGCTGTGCCGAGGCTACTCAAGGTGTTAACACCCCAAACGGTGCCCTTTACCCTCACGCGTCCTGCTGCTACGGGCTTCCTAGTGATGTAACCAGCTCTAAAGAAGCTGGAGCACCCCAGCTTTCCAGAACTGCTTGCTACACAATGTGGAAACACTTGAAAAAGCACCCCAACTCCCCCCTCCACTCTTTACCTAACTGTTAATGAGCTGGTCTTTCCGCCTTAGGCTTGTGTGGAATGAAGTCCAGGCAGGAGCTGATGCTCACTGCTCTCCTTCCTCCTCCTGCATGGTTCTGGATCTTGGGGGCTGGTTTGTGTACCTCGTCTTCCCTTTCCTTTTTTGCCATGGGTGGAATACACTGATCAATTAGAGTTATGGGTGTGATTATACTGTATTATAACACAATACAATACTATGAAAAGTATTTAATTATATTATAATATGTTATCACATTGTCCTAATTTGCTTTTTTTTTTTTTTTTTTGGCTATGATAAAGACTATGACCAAAAGCAAGTTGGGAAGGAGAGGGCTTATTTATCTTACCCATCCTGATCACAGTGGATCATCATGGGAATCAAGGTACAGAGTAGGAACCTGGCGACAGGAACCGCAGCAGAGCCGGAGAGGGGTGCTGCTGACTGGCTTGCTCTCCGTGGTTTGCTCGGCCTGCTTCCTTATACATTTCAGGACCACCTGCCCAGGAACGGTACCACTCACAGTGAGCTGAGTGCTCCCACAGCAATCATTAATCAAAAACACGTCCATCGACTTGCCTACAGGCCTATCTGATGGAGACAGTTTCTCGATGGAGACTCTCTCTTCCCAGATGACCCTGGTTTGTGTCAAGTTGACAAAAAGTTAATCAGCATACACATCTAGTTTATTTTGTATCTTATGTAATATTGGACATTATCAATATTAACCTCTCAAAAATCTCTATGCATTAGGAAAACATGGATGCTTTACATTTTTGTTTTCCAACTTTGTTAAAATTGTGAAAACTATTAAAAAGATAAAAATTATTTCTTATAGTCAGTGATTTCATCTTACCTTTTCTTACTTTTAAAAATTGATGGATAAAAGTAAATGAATTTCTCATGTAAAGCTTGATGTTTTAAAATATTCATGCGCTGGTTCTGAATTCTGCAGGGCTGGGTCCTGGAAACCTGACTGGGGCAATACATGAATGAAGATATCGTAGACTCTTGTAGAGAAGCCGGGACTGGGTGGGCTGTGCTCACTGTAATGGAGGGCACTTACTACTAACCTGGAAATGTAGAGCATTCGGTATGTACCACACTGGCAGGAGAGGCTAGCTCGTCTCAGCAGGAGGTCTCTGTAAGGACCAGTCTTAGATTACTGTCATCCAGGAGGAGGACAGAGCTGTGGCTGCTAGTTTTCACACACACCATCAACATCCACACACAGGCTAGAGGACGGCTTTGCCACTCGCGTGGATCTGAGGCATTGGGCTCCTTGACAGGGCCATGCCCATGTCAACAACACTCCTTCACTCAGGACTTCATCTGCTCCCTGCACACTGGGAAATGGCTGAATCTGTATAGATGATGTAAGAATTACCGAATATGGTCATCATTTTTACAGTAAGAGTCTTTAAAATCTAAAAATCTACCAAGGGAATATGCTCAACATACAGTATATATTTGTATGAAAATGTCCTTATATAACACAGTACCATGTGATATGCGTGGTAACTATACACAGCGAACATTTAACATAAAAAAGCAAAATATAAAATATACTCTCAGTATTTTTAGATACTATTATTATTAATCATAGTCACCATGTTATACCATAGCTCTCTTGAATTTATTCCACCTGTCTAACTGAAAATTTGTGTCTTCTTTTTTTGAGAGTCTTTATATATTTATCAGGCTAGTCTTGAACTTATGATCCTCCTGTCCCAGCCCCCTGAGTGCTAGGATTATAAGAATGCTCCATAACACCTACTTTAAATTTTGTGTCTTTGGTGACATGAATCTACCTGTTCTTCCATGGCTCCAGCCTTTGATGGCCATCAACCCACTCTCTACCCCTAAGATCAACTCCTTCAGAAAAATTACGTAGCAGTGAGATCATGTTTTATTTGTGTTTTGAGCCTTGTATTTAAAAAACAAAACAAAACAAAACAAAACTCAGTGGGGATATCTAATTTATCATTAAAACATTTATTTATGTAGATTCTGACTATCGACTGTGTTCATTTTCCTCATCATTAAAATGTGAAGAGTTGTTGGGCACCACAGCCCACCTGTGATTTCAGCATTTAGGAGGTTTATGCAGGAGAATCAGGAATTCTACATAGAGTTTGAGGCCAGCTTGGACTATGTATGGCCTGGTTTTGTGTGTCAACTTGACACAAGCTAGAGTCATCAGAGAAGAAGAAGCCTCAGTTAAGGAAATGCCTCCATGAGATCCAGCTGGAAGGCATTTTCTCAATTAGTGATTGGTGGGGGAGGGTCCAGCCCATGGTGAGTGGTTCTGTCTTTGAGCTGATGGTCCTGGGTTTTATAAGAAAGCAGGCTGAGCAAGCCATAGGAAGTAAGCCAGTAAACAGCACCCCTTCATGGCTTCTGCATCAGCTTCTGACTCCAGGTTCCTGCCCTGCTTGAGTTACTGTCCTGACTTCCTTTTTATTGTTGTTGTTTCTTGTTTTTTTAATTAAGGAATTTTTTTATTCATTTTACATACCAACCACAGATCCCCTTCTCTTCCCTCCTCCCACCCACCCCCAAGTCTCCCCCCCCAACTCATCCCCCATCCCCTCCCCCAACAAGGTAAGGCCTACCATGGGGAGTCAGCAGAGCCTGGTCCATTCAGTAGAGGAAGGTCTAAGCCCTTGCCCCTGCATCAAGTCTGTGCAAGGTGTCCCACCATAGGTAGTGGGCTCCAAAAAGCCAGCTCCTGTACCAGGGATGGATCCTGATCCTACTGCCAGGGGGCCCTAACTTCTTTGATGATGAACTGCAATGTGGAAGTGTAAGCTGAATAAACCCTTTCCTCCCCAACTTGCTATATGACCATGGTGTTTTGTCCTAGCCATAGATACCCCCTAAAAAGACCCTTTCTCTAAAACAAATGTCAGGGGTCAGCTGAGTCTCCTTTAAGTTATCACCTCTCCAAGCAGTGTAGACAAATAATTTCCCTACTTTAAGTATGAAACTAGTGAACACTGTCTCACTACCTACACTCAGGCTTGGATATCTGCCCCATTTGCTTCTCTGTGTGTGTGCCCCTGTGAGGTCTTTTGAAACTAAATGGCAGGGATCCTAACGTTCTCCTTCTGAAGCCTTCTGCATGAGTCCTGGAAATAGGCTTCTAGATGAATGATGCGGCCATCCTGACCACTAAAATGGGTAATGTCATGTGACCATAGGACCTGTGATGGCTTAGAAGATACAGATGTCTCCTTAGCCTCTTTTTCTATTCCCTGGAACAGCTGTTCTTTCAAAGGGGTCACCTAAGACCATCAGCAAACACAGATATTTACATTACGATTCATCACAGTAGCAAAATTACAGTTATGAAGTAGCCATGAAATAACTGTATGGTTGGGGTCAGCACACCCTGAGGAACTGTGTTAAAGGGTCACAGCATTAACAAGGTTGAGAACCGCTGCACTAGAACCCTCTCCTGACATTAGCTATATTAAGACAAAGACGAATATCTTGTAGAATGTCCTATTTCCTGATGTCATTCTGCAATTGTGCAGATAATCCTAGCTTATCCTGGGGTGTCATCCTGACATACCTTTTGTAAATGAAAACATCTGAAGTTTTTTTTTAAATACATTTAGTGTATCTAACACACCAAACATTATTGCTTAGCCTAGAATTGACCATAGATGTGCTCAGAACACTTGCAGTAGCCTACAAATTAGCAAAACAGCCTAAGACCATTGTTTTATATTAAGCTTTCAAATATCTCATGTACTTTATTGAATACTGTGCTAACAAGGAAATACAGAATGGCCACATGGGTGTACTTTCACACCATCATAAAGAAGAAAACAGGTCAGTCTGAAGGCTGGCTCCAGTTTGGGTTCAATGTCGATGGCAGGAATCACCCCCTAGTGAGATTATGCAACCCCAACTCTCTGGAAAGGCACCCTGAGCAGTCCAAGAAGCCAGACTGGCATGGTCTTGGGGTCACCTTGAAGAGACAGAAAACGCCTTAGAGCTTACTGCCCTAGCCTCCTGCCGTTGGCTCTCCTGCCGGCTTGGGCTGGGTGAGCTGTTTCTCAGTGTCTCAGCTTCCTCACCCTGGGAGAGCAGCGGAGTCTTCTTCTTCCTAGCATTATAGAGAGCTTCACTCTGGAGTCTCAGAGAGATGCTTGGAAAGGCACATAGCTCACCAAAGGGATGGGGTGAGAGACTCGCATATTTAGCCAATGAAGCTCCATCACCAGGCAACGAAGCTCCTTTCAGCAGCTTCTGTGAAGAGCCACAAATACATGGTGGGGCTTGCCAGAGGCTCTGCACCGAGTGGATAGCATGACTTTACGTATTTTCTGAGTCTGTAGTGTAAGCAGCCCTAGGGATCCTGAGGTCGTCTGGAAGCCCCCAGCTCCCTCCATCACTTGCAGACTCCACACACACACCTGCATGTTACATGAACAGCACAATGGAACAGTAAACATCCATCACTCGGAGCTCCATCACAGGGAATCACGCAGGTGCATACGATCCTGGGAACCTGCTGGCTATGGTTAATTATGCCTCCTCAGCCCTGTCTGCCTGCTGCTCTCCTTGCTGTACTTTTCCTTGGACGGTGCATAAGAGAGCTTTTTATTTTAGGTTACGGTGGGGGAGGAGGGAGAAGAATCCCATTGCTAATTCATCTGTGATGCATGAGGGTGGAGTGGAAATCAAGGATCACCTTCCTTTAAAGCTGCGGCATAAAAGCCATTCTTTAAATGGCTCAACTCAAAAGTCCTAATGAGAAGCAGAAAGACAGAAAGTGGAGGAGGAAGAGGGAAATAAAGATCACATGGTTAGTGGCCCAGGATCTATTTCTATTTCTCGGGGCCCCATGCAGACTCAGCCTCCTATAAAGCACACTAGAGCCCTGTGACTTGAGCGTTTGACGGTCCCTCGGAAGTGGTAGATGGCAGTGGCCAGTGTGATCCAGAACGAGAAAAAGCTGCCCCTTCCTGTTGGTTGTCCAGTCTGATTTGTCACTGGCCTGATCTGAGACTGCTGACAAACACGTTTCAGAATTTTCATGCTTAGATGAAGGAAGCCAGTGGATCTCCATCACCAGGCAATGAAGGATCCCGAGGTCATCTGGAAGCACCCAGCTCCCTCCATCACATGCAGACTCCACACACACACCTGCATGTTACATGAAGTTGCTTCTTAGGCCTTTGGAAACTTCAGCATCGTCTAACAAGAGTGATGTGGAAATGCACTTACATATTTCTTCTGATGCTTTTTGTTTCCCACTGGTGGTCATCAGAAAATAAAGACCATTTTGAATCATTATGACCAAGCACACCAATGAGTATCATTTGGAAGGTTTGTACCAGCGCTGGGCAGGGTGGGCAGGTACCTGGGGCAGCACTGGAAACTGTGCCTATCATTTTCATTAAGGCTCTTAGTGCTTAGGGCTCTAACATACATATTGTATATGTATACACACACACACACACACACACACACACACACACACACACACACACACGGAGTTTCAAACTTATTACAAACCAGGAGAGGGCTGGTCTTCAGGTCAGGGCAAGCTGAGTAAGAACACGACAAGTGGTTGGTCACCTGCCATGAGTGGTTGTGAATCACCACGCTTCATCGCTTCATGGCCAACTCAAGCTCTACATGCTCTTCTATGAGTACCACTGTGCTTCTAGAGGATGAGACATGGGGAAGCAGGTCTTAGGAAGAGAAAAGATGCCACGTGATATTCCACTTAGGAATAAGAAGACAGGAGATGCCAATGGAGAAAGTGCTTGGCTCCAGTTTAGATCATCAGAACCCACGTAAAGATGGATGTGGTGGTGCACATCTGTAATTCCAGGGGGCTGGAGTGACTGCTCAGTGGCTAAGAACATTCAGTGCTCTTTCCAAGGACCAGGGTTCGATCCCCCAGCACCCACATGTGTTCTGTAATTCTATTCCCAGGGAATCTAATGCCCTTTTCTGGCTCCCAAGGGTGCCGCTCTCTCTCTCTCTCTCTCTCTCTCTCTCTCTCTCTCTCTCTCTCTCTCTCTCTCTCTCACACACACACACACACACACACACACACACACATTTGCAGGCAAAACACCCATATACGCAAAATAATATTTTTTTAATAAAAAATAAAGTGGAAGATGAAGGTGGACACACACACACACATACCTACACTCATGCATATACACACATATACTCCCACACACATTAAAAAGCAGAAGAAAAATAGTGTATCTGGGAAGGTGTTCTTTATAACTTTGCGATGGGGTATATCACATAGTGATGCAGAAGCAGAAAGCAATAAACATGTCACATTTATACAGCACGGGTATCCAGCAACTAGAGAGCATCCAAATGCTGGACATGGGGAACGTCGTCACAGCGTTCTCGAAAGAGGAAACTATGAAATGACTTGGACCCTGTTAGAACAGTTGTTCACAGGTGTCACGGAGCACGCACCAGCACAAAGCAGTCAGGGTAAAGCGAGGGGACCGTGGGCAGTTACTTCTATTCATTATCCTTTACCCTTTTTACGTTGAAAACGTAAGAAAAGCTATTAAGCTTGTCCCAGGCTTGGTTCACACTTCTCCTTAGTTGAAGACATGCCTTAAAAGAGTTATTCACTTCCTGTAAATCTTCAGTACAAGAAACAAATGGTACCGGGAAGCAAAGCTCAGGAGCCCTCGACTGCAAACGATAAGGTTTTCCACACCTGAGTAAAGGTCCGCTCAGAGGGAAGGCATCAAAGCGGTCCCAGAGCAGCCAGACATCAGCCATCTCAGAGCCCAGTGCGGCGTGGCTCTTTCTCAACCGCGGGGCTGTTTGACTCATCACTTTTCTCATCTGCAGAATGGGAAGAGGGCCATTTTCATCACTGAGGGATAGAGATGTGCATTTCCCTCTTGCCTGGGAAGCATAGAGAGGATGACTGTGTTCCTGCCCAGCTTGCCCCTCCTTAAGGACCAACTCTCTCTTTAATTAAAAAATAAGTCTAAAACCCTGAATGCGTATATATCTTTGTCCATTTAGAAGGCATCACTAAGCACCGAGATGTTGATTTCTGGAGCCTGAGGGATGTGGAAGTGATGGTTAGAGAGAAGCCTTCTGAGAGAGGCAGATTCATTGGAGAAAAGTGGTTGGCTGCTAAATCAAAAAACTACAGCATCTGCTGTTGATTCATGGGGGGTTAAACATCACCTTGGGTATACAAAGTTCTAATGAGGGTCTTGAACTGACCCTTACCATGATTAAAGTTCCAGTCTGACCATTTCAGAATCCCTGCTGTCTTTCTGAAATAGTCACTCAAGTGCCCCCCTCCAACCTTGGAAAGGCTGAGAAGCAGAAGCCTCGGTCAGATGACTCTTACCTCTTCCTACTCCCCAGTTCACCTCTCCCCTGCTTCCCCCGCTGGTGACAAACAGCCTCCCCCAGCTGCTGGGATTCTGCCTCCGACCTCAGCTCTTCTCAGCTGTAACTTGGATCCTGGTTAAGTCACTAGGTCCATATGACATTGGGACAATACGCAATGACCTTGTGACAATTGGCTCATTATGGTTCAGCCAAGGTGAGGCAGTGTACAAGGTGTGTTCTCCAAATCTGAAGGCCACTTGGTCCCTCACAAGATTAAGTTGAAGAGATGAAGACAATGTGCTATCCGTGATGTGGACCACTCACCACCAGGTACTGAAAGGAGTCAAGAAGGCAATGCTTTGAAATCCACTCTCCTATGAGCAATCGACATTGTCCAGGCCCAGCTTGGACCCAGTTACGTAGGCCTATCTAAAACAGCTGGAAGGCTCAGGGCTCCAGCATGGTCTTGATTATCCTCACGAGGGCCAACATCTTTGTTCTTTGAGAGTGAGTTTCATGTTGATAAAACGCTAAATCATTTGTCTCTGGGGGAAATAATCATAATAGGTGACACTATTTTTATTTTACAAAAATCCTGTGACTGTATATGAAGTTCTGAGACCCCTCAGGAGGTGAAGTTCATTAGGGAGCAATTCTAAGAATATTCTAAAGCTGGAGCATGGGAAGGGACGTCTAAGCCCTCTAAGACTGACTGTGAAAAGCAGATCCCAGGGAAATATACCAGTGCGGGTTCAGCTGGGGGGGAACCTGTCTGTTTTAGACATGGTGTCTTATGTTTTTCAAACACAGATTCATTCTGAGTGATACCTACTAACTCAATGGCCATCCTATGGTGTGGCATCGCCCACTGCCTGATCCATGTGCATCTTAGCTGCTTCTAGGTACAAGGAGCAGTCAATGTGTTTCACAAATGGTTGAATTTTCTTAGCCAGGGAGCAGAGCACAAAAACTCTCGGCATTATCCTTCACTCTTTCTAAAAATGCTGTACCTGGTTTACAAATAATCATATTATGCTCTTGTCAAAATTGCTTTAGCATTGTGTTTGTTTGCTATTGGCTTTTGTTTCTTTGGGGATATTCTTTCTAGTGTCCAGATCCTCTGGTATCATGTCTATACCAGCCAACCGCTTCTTTCTCAGTCTACCATACATTAAAGAAACAAGTCAATTTGGTGACTCTGTTTTATGAACATAACATTTGATGCTAAATAAGGCAGTCTACTGCCAAATGGAAAACAAAACATCATTGCCGTGTGTGTGTGTGTGTGTGTGTGTCTGTATGTGTGTGTGTGTGTGTGTGTGTGTGTGTGCGTGCGCGCATGCGCACACCCCTTTAAAATACTTTCTTTTCAGCAGGAGGATAAAGAACATTCTAGAGGAGTTGTAAGGTGCCTTGTTTTCCTCCCCAAGGCTAGGTAAATCTCAGACAGGTGCTGCTGGTATTGGGCTGCTCCTGTGTGTATTGGAGGGAAAGCATATGTGCCTCCATCTTGGCTGTATTTATGGATGCCATTCACGTTGGTCAAGGAGAACCTGAATTTGGTAAAGCTTTTCCTTCAGAAATGTAAGCAAGTCTGCAGTTGCTCCTGATGGCAGAGTGCAGAAGGGGAAGAGGCAAGGGGCTGACAAGGCTGCTCAGTGGTAGAGCACTGGCCTAGCATGTTCAAGGTTCTGTGTTCAATCATTAGTGCTAAAAATACAAAATCAAACAACACACACAAATGGGAGGGGAAATCGTCCTGTCAGAAACAAAGAATCTAGCTGAAACATGGAGGATGTGTGCTCCCCAAACCTCCCAGGCCTGAGAGGAACAAGCAGGGCAGGGGATAGACAGGCTTTGCAGTGGGGTGGGAAAGGCTGACCTTCCCTCCAAACTGTCGATGGCTATCTGCCACTGATTATTACCTGGTCTTGGAGGTAAAAGCCGAATGTGCTCACACCTCCGAGAGTAACATTAATCCCCTCTGCAGAAATCCTTGTGGGCTGTGCTGGGCTCCAGGAGAATTTCACTTTCCCCTTTATCTCTGCCTGCCATCTGGGCTGTCAGGCCTGTCACATACCTGCAGCCTACAGCCTGGAAAGCAGGGACTTTGATGTTCTAAAAGACGCTTTATCTGGGGTAATTTTCACCAATTCTTAGGTTATTGTGTAGGATACTCAGAGACTCTGAGAATGAGCAATGGCTTTGTCCCCTAAGATCAGAGCAATTTGCAAGCTTCACCGAGGGACAAGGTCTCATAAAGGGACTTTTGAGCTGTGGTCTGTCAACAGCACTGGGAACTGGCACTACATCAGCTCTCTGATTATGGATAGCTCAAGCCTCAGTGGGCAGAGAGAAAGGCCGTGGGCACACAGAATTCCTCTGAGCTGGAGCAGGAGACCCTTCGGCTTATGACTGGCTTACTACTGGAATTGTTTTTTAATTAAAAAGGCAATTCATATAGGTAGGAGGGGAAAGGTGAGCGATACAATGAAAAGCCAGTCTCCCTCCCATCCGTTCCTAGGTGACTTCCCTGCTCCAGAGGTATTCCGATTGCCCAAATGGATGTGGGTGTGAATATTCCAGGAGTTCATTGAGCCTGAACCTTCCCTACCTTCCACCAAGTGAATGGGCACATTCCCCCTCCTCCTGCTGGATCTACAGGGCTAGGAATTGCCAGGCCATCCCTTAGCCAGGGTGATGGCTGACTTACGTATTCTTATTCCTCTACGACGTTTTGCTTGACACTTGGACATACAGCTTTGGTTCTCTCAACCATCGCATGGGGTGGGTTCAATTATGAGCTCTTTTTGTGCCAGTATTGCCCGTTTGAAGGGGTCAACCCAAGATTCGGAGTCTGAAGTTGTCTGTGGCCACTATTCTTCTCACCCTAGAGCCACCACGTTTTTCCCTTATCACACATTTCAGCACAGTCCACGAGCCCCAGATGCTCGAACCCACTAACTCGACTGTAAACTGGACCAAGGCAAATCTGCAGAGGGGACCCACTGCACTCTTGCTTCATAAAAACCATTGCATCCTCTATGGAAGACGATCCAAGCAACATCTCACTACTTCCTTCCTTCCATTCCGTTCCCTTTGTGCAGTGGGTACCCTGTTTCCTGTGGACACCGTTGTCAGCTTTTACCATCATTTCACTGGCGTTTCCTAACTGGCAGGCATCTGGCTCTTGTCAAAGTGTCTTTCTATGTGTCTTTGCATACTACTGAAGGAGAAACATGGCCAAGGAAGAGACACCAACCAAGTCACCTCCCAGGCTACGCCAGTCGAACGTCTCAAGGATTGTCCTGTTTCTTCATGGGAATGGACACTTTTCTTTGCTGTTGCCAATTTGAAAGATTTTAAGCATACTGTATGTTCAAAGTGGAAGAAAGCGTCACGATGATGATTGAGGATGGGCAGCCATTGCTGTTTCACTTGACCTGGAAGCAGCCTGGCTGTGTGTTGCTTGTTTACCTCTTGCTAGCTTATTACATCTCCACAGATCACGACATAGGGTGGAGATCTGTTTTTCTGTGCCATCTACCAGACTGTGACTTATTTCCTCCCCAGACAGTGACTTACATCTTTTACTTCATATGTGACTATGTTATTTCTGTTTTAAAATATAATTATATGATCAGATTTATAATCCTTACTAATGCAGTATATTGTCAGAAATACTCAAGATGTTTTCAGTGTTCTTGAGCCTTATGTGATATCTTGTCAGTTTTATCATTTACAGGTATTTAACTGTCTCAGACATTTACAAAGTTTTGGTTAAATGGAGTTAGATAAGGATCACATTATTATTATTTATTACTATTTTTCAGATTGCTACCCAACTGCCCCAACTCCAGGTTTGAGTTAATCTACCTTTCTATCTGTTTATTTCAAGCCCAGCTATATAAAACAAAATCCCATATACTTTTATTTTGAGGTGCTAGACGTGGAATCAGGGCCTCGGGCATTCTAGACTGTTCTATAACTGAGCCGTATCTGTGACTGTCCTTTGTCTGGCATGTCTCTGTGCTCACTACACAAGATTCCATTGGTAGTTGTTGATCCATGAAAACAAAACTAAGGATTCCACTGTACTAAATGTGATAAATCCAATCCTGTCTTGGGGACCTTGAGTTTTCAGTTTTCCTGGATTTTTTTCCGCATGTGACTATCCTATTACCTTGTGTCCTTGTGTACTGTTGTTTGTTTTAAATCAGCTTAATGCACACTAGAGTCACCTAGGAAATGGAGCCATAGTTGAGGAGTTGCTTCCATTAGATTGGCCTGTGGACTTGTCTGTAATGCATTTCTTTGCTTTTATTTTTTCGGAGGGACCAGCCCACCAGGGGACAGTGCCTCCCCTGGGCCGGTGGTCCTGGGTTGTGTAAAACAAACAAACAAACAAACAAGCAAACAAAAAACTAGCTGGGCAGTCCAGAAAGCATCATTCCTCTACAGGCTCAGCTTCAGTCCCCATCTCCAGGTTTCCTGCCTTGGGCTCCTGCCTGTGTTTCCTGGATGATGGACTCGAAGGTATAAGCTGAAATATAATCTTCCCCTCAAGTTGGTTTTGGTCGGTTTAATCACAGCAACAGAAAAGTCACTAGGAGAGAGGGAAGTGCTGCAGTCTAAGTTTAGGGGAGGATTGTGGAAACACTTGGGACCTCAGGTTGGAAAAACCACTGATGCTCAGAGTTTAAAAAGGTGTTAAGGGAGCTTGGGTGAGAGGAATAGTGAGAGGGTCGCAGGAGAGGGAGGCTGGCTTGTGACGTTTCAGAGGGGCCATTTATGTGATATTTTGGACTAAGATTCAGTGGAAATGAAACCTTTCCTTGTTGGGACAATTGAAACTGGTGAGTTGGGGAGGAAGAAAAATCAGCTGTTATTAATAAGAAAGCAGGATTTTTGAGATGAAATCTTCTGGGAGCATCTCCTTAGTGTCAGCACACAGAAGCTGTGGTTCAGCTGCATCTCAAGCTAGAAACCGAAACTGGCAATGTGTGTGAGTCTCCCATGTGGTACTGATTTTGAAGGTACGAAGGGATCATGGAGAGTAGCTGAGGCTTGGCGCTGTGAGCGGTTGGGAAGAGGTCATCGGTGAAGATGCAGTCTCAGTTCTTGTGAAGAACTTAGAACAGTAGAGATGCCGGAACCACAGGAATACTGCCAAAGACAGCATATGGTGGGCCGCAGTGCCGGCCTGGGCCTAGGAGACCAGCTGCACGCACTGGAGATGGCAGGCTGGAGAGGTGGGCCTACGTAAGCCCTTTGGAGCCCAGAAGACCACGGCTGAGTCCTGAATGTCAGACATGGAGCTATAAGATTCAGAGCTACACTGTTAGACCTCGTTTTTGTTCAAGTGTGATTATTATTACGTCTTGGTTCTGTTCTCTTGGAATGAGAAAATGTGTAACACAGTTAAGAGACTGATTTTTTTTATCATCTACATCATGGGTTTTTTTTTTTTTTTTTTTTTTTGAGGTTGTAATTTTTTGTTTTGTATTTATTTATTGATTGATTGATTGTTTTTACAGCCCAACCAAAGTTTTTCCTCCCTCCTCTTCTCTCAGTTCCCTACCTCACCTTCCCCTCCCATCCACCCCTCCTCCTCTGTTTCTCTTCAGAAAAGGGCAGGCCTCCCATGGGTATCAGCCAGCCATGGTATATCCAGTTGCAGTGAGACTAGTAACCTCCTCTTCTGTTAAGGCTGGATGAGGCAATCCAGGAGGAGGAATGGGTCCCAAAAGCAGGCAACAGAGTCGGTGACAGCTCCTGCTCTCACTGTTAGGAGTCTCACAAGAAGACCACATCACACAGCTGGAGCGTATGCAGAGGGCCTGGGCCAGCCCCATGCAGGCTCCCGGGTTTTCAGGTCAGAAGATCTCGGGCTTTTTAAAGTGTTGAAAATTTTGAAAGTCTGTGGGACTTTAAAAAGTTGAACTGCATTTTATACTATGATATGAACATGAGATCTTAGAGGTAAACAAGAAGAGAAAGATTATAGTTTTTTTCTTTTCTTTTTTTTTTTTTTTTTTGGTTTTTCGAGACAGGGTTTCTCTGTGTAGCTTTGCTCCTTTCCTGGGACTCACTTGGTAGCCCAGGCTGGCCTCGAACTCACAGAGATCCACCTGGCTCTGCCTCCCGAGTACTGGGATTAAAGGCGTGCGCCACCACCGCCCGGCCAAGATTATAGTTTAATAGTGATGTGTTTGTGTGTGAAATTGAAGTCTATTGTGTTGATTTTTTTTTTCAACTTAACACAAATGGAGTCCCTTGTTAAGAGAGAAGGGACCTGATTTGAGAAATTGCCTCCATCAGGATGGCCTGTGGGCATGTCTGAGGGGGTGTTTTCTTGAGTAATAATTATCGTAGGCGGTCCTAGTTCACCGTGGGTAATGCCATCCTGGGTAATGCCATCCTTGGGCAGATGATCCTGGGTTGTATAAGAAAAACTGAGAAAACCAAGGCGAACTAGCCAGGAAGCAGCATTCTTCTGTGGTCTTTGCTTCAGGTCTTCTCTCCAGGTTCTTCTCTTGGGCTCCTGCCCTGGATTATCCTGATGATGGACTGTAAAGTGTAAATAAATAAATCCTTTTCTCTCCAGGTTGGTTTCGGTCAGTGGTTTATCACAGGAACAGAAAGTAATTAGAACAGATTGTGCATTTAAAAAGAAGAATGTGATCCTGTCCTGATTTTTGTTGAAACTGCAGATTAAGGAAACCTGCCATCTTTACAGCAGTGAGTTTCTTTACCCACCATTAAAGAGCTCTCCTTCACTTTTGCTCTATTTGTACATGGTTTCACGTACGGAGTGCATTTATGTAAGACTTCCACATTTCTTATTAAGTGTGGCACCAGATAGTCTCTCTCTTTGTAAAAAAATTCTTTTACACTATATTTGTCTTTTAAATGTATATTTATTAATTCTTTGATCATTTCTATGAGGTATTTTGATCATATTCACCCCTCTAATTCCTCCCAGATCCACAGTACCTGCCAACTTCATATTTTCTCTCAAACAAACTAAAAAAAAACCCACCCAAAACAAACAAACAAACAAACAAAAAACAAAACCAAATCCAAGCAAACAAACTAAAAAATCCAAGAAACAAAGCAAAAAACTTCTTTGAGGAGGACTTGTCAAATTTTATAATTAAATATCCATTTCTGAGTCATAAAGGTAATATGTTAAATATACTCTAGGATTAACTCTTGTGATGTAAAAAGGTCATCAGTGGAGAAACAGGCAACTCTAAGTGAGACTACAGACTGTGCATCAGTTCAGTTCTGACCCACAGGCCACGGAGACAAAAGACGGTGATGTCAATGGACGCCGGGAGAAGGAGGTACAGAGATTCTGCCCTGTCCTTGCAGTTCCCTGTGAATCTGAAAGTCTTTAAAAACTGGAATGGAAATGGTTTTGGAAGTGCTTCTTGTTTCCCGAGGACCCGTGGCGGTTTCAAGAATAGCGACAGTGCTTGTACCTCGCAGGGCTGAGATAATTCCTCCAAGCCCCAGCTGGCTGAGGGCTCTCCAGGAGCTTTTCCATAACTCTGAAATCCTTCTGCAGCAGGTCATGATCTGTTTCTATGACTACCTCTGCTGACTTCTACTTTTAGGAATGTATGTTTTCTTGGAGAACAATGGCTTTCATACTTATTTTTATAGTGCTAGGCAGGGTTATTATTCATTTTTGAATAATATCCCCTGTAGCTGAGAATTTTCCTATTTCTATATTTTTCTTTCACAGTTTTTTTCCTTTTCTCCCCTTGGTTGGGTTATTAGTTTATTTCAACAGTTCTAATGTACTTATTTAATAATTACTGATTTATCTAGCAGAGCTCTTTTTCCAGAGGAATACCTCTTGGATTTATTTATACCTTTTTTCTACTTCTTCTCTTCTTTTATTTTTATTACTTCTCCATGGAATCTCCTCAAACTCATTTAAAAAATTTCTCTCTCTCCTTAATGTTTTTTAGCCAAAAGTGAACACTGATAAGTACTTAAGGCTATGACATTTCCTCAAGGTACCACTTTAGCTGATTCACACATTTCTCTCTCTCTCTCTCTCTCTCTCTCTCTCTCTCTCTCTCTGTACACAATTTTTTTTTATCTCACAAAACTCCATGGTTCTGTTTTCTCCTTCATCTTGGACCTGATATGTGTATAAGAAAAAAATTAAACAGAAAAATTCAAGCTCCTATTGCTTTTAAAGATACTTCCTAGATCAGTTGTATTCATTTATCTCAGGTTGGCCTGAAACTCGTTCTTGTAGCCCAGGATAGCTCTGAATTTCGGGTCCTCATACCTAACTTTCTTACTGCTGGGATTATAGGCATGTACCACCATGCCCAGTTTGAATATTCTTATTTTGATTGTGACTATTAAAAGCAGACTTAGCAAGCTTTTTCTTCGCTTCATTTCTGTGATGCCTACCCACCATATCTCGAATTTTTCAAATTCTTTTGTCCAGCTTACTTCATTTTACTTCTGCAGTTTACAACTCAGCTTTGAACTTTTAGTTAAATCAAAAGCACTACCCAATTAGCTCAGCCCAGCGGCTGGATTAGATGTGTACATTCAGTGGCAATTTGGGGGCCATACCTGAAGCGGGGAAGGGAACAGCGATGGAACACATTCCTGAATCTGTGAATTTTATGTCCTAGGAAGCCAAGTAGCAGAGCACTGTCTCGGATGCTTTGAGGCTGAGTCATGAATATTCAGTTCCATTAGGGCCAGAGCAGGGGGCTGAAGAAGCGGTGGCATTTGCAACCCTACTTTCCAGCTTATCGAAAAATTATCCAACACACTCAGAACAAAACAGATGCACGAGGCCCTCAGAGGAGGCCGCCCCGGCGTCCCACAACCTTGGCCTTCAGAGCTGCCCCACTCCATCCTCCAAGGCCACCGAGGAGATCAAGGATCAAGGGCTCGCCAACAGTCCTCCAGCCTGGGCACCTCCCTGTCAATTGTCTCAATGGGAAGGCGTTGCTTGGAGTCATTCAGAAACATGGCGTATAAAACTCAGTGTGGGCTTTATGAATATTCGCACACAACCTATAAAACTGCCACTACAGCGTTGAGGCTTCTTAAGTAATAAGATTTGGACTCGTCCTCCCCGTCTCCCGCAATGACTCAGGCTGATGAAAACGATACAGCCCCCAAAGGGCTCCATTCCGTTCCATTGCCGATAGCACTTCCCACTTTCCACCCTGTCCCAATGCGGTGGGTCTGTCCTCTTCGCTTCATTTGGCTGATGGCTTTCTGCATCTTGTGTGCCAGCCCTCGGGTGTGCATTCTTTCCCGAAACACGTCACCAAATCAGATTACTGGATTGCGCTTCCCCTTCCCCCGGGAGGTATTTATTTAGGTATAAGGAAAAAGACATGTGTGTTTTGTGTTACACACTATGGGCTGTAGCGGTCCACAGTTCTGTAGGGATGAAGGATGTTTTCTATTAAGTTGCTCCTGGGAACCAAGAGGTCTTTCCATGGCCGTGTGGAATGGCCCAAGTCTCCTCTGTCTCTCAGTTCCAAGTATGTGAGGGAACTGCTGTGCCTACTTATATTCTTTGCTGCTCTTTAGTGCCTTTCTGTTTCTCTCTTTGAAAGGTTTTTCTTTACAGCAAACACAGGCACACATGGACTTCAGGAGAGCACCTTCCCAGGAAATATAAACTCCATCAGTACTCCAGTTGAGTTACATAGTGCTAAATATATAATAGTAGCTGCTATTGTCTCATAATTAGGAGCGGAAAAGAAATACAACCTGCTAATGTACACTACTGCCATGGCATCCGGTGTCGTGTGTGTGTGTGTGTGTGTGTGTGTGTGTGTGTGTGTGTGTGTGTTCAGGGGTTTGACACGGCACAGATGAAGTTAACCATCAGCACAAGGAAGAGTGCATCATTTCTCAATTTGACCACGCTCAAAGTGTCATCCACTCATACTCATGACACTAATAACACCAACCAAATGGTGTCAATCTTCACATGGCATTTGCCGAGATGCTCTTTTCAAGTGCTTCACATAAATCAGTGATGTCAATCCAGTCAACAACTCTGCAATCTAGGAGTTCTTACTCCTGTTTTTCATGGGGGATACTGAGGCATCTAAGACTGTGGTTGGAGAACGGGGCGTGCAGAAAGAGGCATCGAGATTAACATGAGAGGTGCCAACTGTCAGAGACACTAGGGACCTCTCTTTGTCAGGGCTACATGCAAGAGGCAATACGCTCAAGATAAACCTCCACGGGGTCTCCTTCACCAAGGGACAGGGGCTGTGTGAATGATCCATGAAGGCTAGAACCATTCTCTAATGGTTCTCTATCTCTTCTCTGCTCTCTGGGCTTCTTCAGAGCTGTGGGGGCTGGGGGCGGGGGTGCAGGGTGTCAACGGGGCCATTATGGAATCAAGCTCCTTTGAAGCAGAAATACAAGTGCCGACAGCTGGTCCTCCCCTTCTTGGGGGGCCCCTCCCGCCTCATCTACCTCCAGCAAGTCACGGTGCCAGGACCGCACTAGGCCTTTTTAGGCAATCTTTATGATCTGTTATGCCCTATTTTGTCTCGTTAAAGTGCATTTTGCTTCCCATTATTTGTGAAATAACATCTAAGTTTCGAATGGGACTTTACTCTTAAGGGTGAAATTTCATTTCACAGACAACGTAGGTTTGAAGCTATTAACTTACTCTTGGGTCATTATTTACCGTTGGTTCAAAGCCAGGAAACACTCCTCAGAGGAGTGCCCGTCAGCCCTAAGTCCTTACCGATTTTCTAGGGTGCAAGCTGGTGAGGTGTGGGCTCTGGGTACCAGCATTTTATCTGACAGGTAACCTGACAGTCAAAGTGAGGAATCTAAAAATCTCTTCAGCCTGTCAAGTCAGGCGTGAACACACCCAGTCAGCAGCTGGTCCCCGGGAACCTGGAGACCCAGTCTGTGAAACCGGGTGGATAACTATGTCCCTTGAACACAATGCTTCACAACAGAAGTGCTTCAGAGCTAACACAGAGGGGACTTCTTTTCTTTAACGCTACCAACAAACCCAGCACCATTTGGTAATCATGTGCAGAATAATCTTCCCTGTGACAGGGAGTGTGGAGGGACAGTGGACTGGAGCCACAGGGTAGGGCAGATAGCGCTTTGAGTGAGAGCCAGGGTGCTCGGCTCTTACTGGGCCAAGGAGGTCAACTGTGTGGCGACCCGGGGCAACTGCCTCTCTGTGGAGGTTCCTTCTGGAATCCTGGGGTGGGGGCACAGCCTGGGTTGCCCCCTAATTTAGGGTGCTGAGAGTGATATAACAGCACCATTAAGTCGGGACGTTAACCATATCAGAAAGTAAATGAGCTCCTTTGTTGGATGAGTTTCATCAAGGCACCAGGGTAAATTCTTTGCTCTCGCTCTGAACAGGTTCAAACCAGATGCAACCGGTTTCCAGAGCACTCACTCCAGCCAAGCTGAGAGGCATAAAGGAAAGGATTCAACTTCCACTGAGGTCAGTTCATTTTAGCAGCACACATCGGACCACTAACTGCACCAGAAAACTGGCCTTGCGATGGATGATGCCTCTCCTTGGGCAGGGTCTGGGAAGGGTCACTTGGAACCATAGATGTCTGCTCTGCCCTGGCGTCAAGTTAGCATTGCAGACTAGTCAGCTTGGCTCCAGAACTTAATTTGAGGTAATGGAGCCTCTTCATTTGAGGCTGCATTTTACAATTTTTTTTTTTTTGAGACAAGAGCTGGATATGCAGCTGAAGCTGGAACTCACTACAGTCCAGGCAGGCATCGAACTTACTATTATGCCTTCAGAACCACAGCTGTGAACTGAATTTGACTTGCTATTTGCTTTTCTGGACATGTGTGTTTTGTGTGCATGCTTATCTAAACAAGTACACATTCATTTGCTTTCATAAGTCACATACTGGACACTTTCTGCATATGTTTCTTCATTGTAGGAGAAAAAACAGAGAGAATAAATAAAAATAATGAAAAAAATTAAAATCCTTCTAATTTGCCAAGAAAAAACTAATACAAATAATAAGATATTGTGGTGGCTTGAATGAGAATGCCCCCCACAGCTCATACACTTGGTTCCCAGTTGTTGGAACTGTTTGGGAAGGATTAGGAGGTGTGGTTCTGTTGCAGGAAGTGTGTTACTGGGGGTGAGCTTTGTGGTTTCATAAGACTCCTCCAATTTTTAGTGCTCCCTCTGTGCCTTGTGGTTGTGGACCAAGATGTGATCACTCAGTGCTCCTTTGATTTGCTGTTATAGATTCTAACTCTCTGATACCGTAAGCCAAATTACACACTTTCATTTATTTATAAGTTGTCTTGGTCCTGGTGTTTATTACAGTAATAGAGAAAACAAAAAGACGTATTTTATTAAAGAATGTTAAGAACAATTGGACACCCTTAAACAAAAGAATTAAAAGAATAAAAAAAAAAATCCCTGATGTGAGTGCCATGTCTTATTTTAAAATTAACTTAAGAAAATATAACGTTCTTAAAGGAAAGCAGTAGTGCACCCCAGCCTGGGATCAGGCATCTGACGTCAGAAGCAGTGTGAACTAAAGAACAAATCTTAAACCTTGGAGGCCACCACAGCTAAAATCTGTCCCACAAAACATGCTGTTAAGAAAATGCAGTGCTGAGCCGTGATCTGGGAGGAGGAATCTGCAAACATGGTAAGATTAGGGACATATCCAGAGTGTGTAAAATTCCTTTTGTATTTCAAAAGTAAGAAAATAAACGACACTGTAGACAGATTTTCCTTTTTGGGCTGCCAGCCCACAAATAATGACATGGAGACTTATTAATTATGAAAGCTCAGCCTTAGCTTAGGATTGTTTCTAACTAGCTCTTATAACTTCAATTAACTGGTATCCTTTAATCTATGTGCTTTTACATGTCTCGGTTATCTTCACTCTCTACCACCCATCTTGCCCCCTCTCCTTCTGGCTGGCAACTCCACCTTTCCTGTCCCCAGAGCTCTCTCTGTCCAGAAGTCCTGCCTATACCTCCTGCCTAGCTATTGGCCATTTAGCTTTTTATTAAACCAATCACAGTGACATATCTTCACACAGTGTAAAGGAATGTTCCACAACATGACACAATTGAAAAAAAAAAAAAAAAGAGTAGATGTACAGAGAAACCCTGTCTTGCAAAACTAAAAATCAAAACAAAACAAAACCCAAGTGATTGGATTGACACTTTACTCCAGAAGATTTAAGGATAGTAAACAGGCACAGGATGATATTCTCAGCAGCCCCAGCTACTCAGAAAATGGATATTAAGACACCTGGACATACCACTACCACCTGTGACACATGGATCCATTACTAGATATTTGTTCCACAGAAATGAACACACGTTCATGCAAAAACCTGCTTGTAACTGCCTATTTGGAAAGCATCATCACTGTCACAACTGGAAAACAACCTTAGTATCATTGGACAATGAATCAGCTGTGCTAACCAGATGCCATGGAATACTATTCAGCGAGAAAAAAGGAATTGACTATGGATAACAATGATAACCTAAGTGAATGTCATAAGCTATTATACAGAGAGGAATAAACTAGTTTTTACAGGCTACCTACCTGTGTTTCTATGACATTCTAGAAAGGGCCAAACGAAAGAAGGGAAAGAGGGAGTTGAGGTGGGGGACGAGCTGTGAAGGGACAGCAGGAGGGAGTTGCCTGAGGTGATGGAACTCTTTCGTAACCTGCTGTGGAGGTGGGTCCACCAGTTTACACGTGTCTTAAAATTCATAGACCAGCGTATGAAGTGAAAAGCCAGTTTTTTTTCCTGCATGTAAATTTTAAACCAAAATATTGGCTAGCATTTATGAAACACTTACCCCATGCTCAGGCCTTTTCCGAGTGTGTTGTCCAAGGTCATGAAAGGAGAGTGGCTTCTTCCAGCCCCAGCCTCTCCACCTGGAGCTCTCCACCACACCTCTTGTCCCTTCAGCTGAGCGCAAGGGACTCTGGAATCTCCAGGAAACAATGTGGGCGCTGGTGACTGCCTTAAGACTTCCACCCAGCCTGCTCTGGGTTCCAGAAATTGGTACACGTGATCTATCTCTCACTACCGGAAGCTGTGGGGCAGCTAGAATCTGCAAAGAGCTCCCAAGCGGGACTCCGGCTTGTGACAGGAGGCAGAGGCTGGCTGGTAGTGGCAGTTCCTGAAATCAGTCCACCCAGTACACAGACTTTATTAAAACCCGACTCTTGACACAAGCATAAATAGGACCCCAAAGGCCACCCTCATCACTAGGGTGTGGTCCTAGACCAGGTCTGCTGCCCCAGGGGCCCTGGAATCAGTCATTCACAAATTGAGGCTGAGAAAGACAAGTGCTTGATGCTTGGTGATTGTACCGTAGGTAGGGCTTCTCATATACCCAGGAGGACCTGAGCTTGGTTCCCCAGCATCCAGGAAAAGTCAGGTGCAAAGGGTTGCCTCTACAGCTCCAATGTTGGGGATCGGGGGACAGATCCCTGGGGCCCACTGGCCAGACATCTTGCTGAATTAATGAGTTCTGGGGTCAGCAAGAGACCCTGTTTATAACACACACACACACACACACCCCAAAAAGAAAAAAAAAAGTAAAAAACATCTACCCTGATAAAACTTAAAAGTCTTCCACAATTAAAAACCTGTGAGAATTCTTCTTGTAGACTCTACAGGAGGGCCTCGGTTCTGACTGGTCAGGCCTGGATGGTTTAGGCTACTGTCCTGGCTTGGATGAAGCCAGATGAAGCATGCTGGGGAGCCTGGGCCTCTGATCCCCAGGGCAGTGGTACATCTTTGGCTCAGTCTGTCTGCCTTCTCCCCAAAATGTCACTGTGTGGGGCTGACCTCTACATGCATTTTCTGCACGTGTCCCTGACCTACTGTGCAGGGAGCCAGGCTCTGCCACAGTGTGTGGGGAGGATTCAGCTTAGGCGTCCCCCCTCCCTCACCCCAGGAGAAGGCAGAGAGAAAGTGTGTGAGGGTCAGGGGAAGGGAGACATGTGAGATTTAAACCACTGAGTGGAATTTCAAAGAAATAATCATGGGAAGGCAAATGCATGCTTGAAGGGTCTTAAGAAGTATGGACTATTTGTCAAACACTGAAGGCAGGACAATTAAGTGGATTGAGGACCACTCTGAAGGACTCGCTTTCATTTATTTGGCTCAGGGAAAGCCCAGGGTGGATAGGATTACCAAGATCACACGGAGGAGGGAGATGATGTCATTAGGTGATCAGAGAGCAGACTGATGGGGGCAGTACCCCGGCTCTCACCACCCCCACAGCCTCCAGCTCCACTGGGGGAATCCAGTAGTTCAGCAGGCACAAGAGCATTCTGCCTCCCATGTCTCCAGACAACATTGTGCTGCGCTACTATGGCTCACATGAACCATGGCTGGAAATGGCACCTGCTCCGTGGTGAGTGTTGTTAAACATTTAAACACGGGGCCTGTGAGATGGCTCACTGAGTAAAGGCCCTTGTTGCTACCCCTGAAAGCCTGAGTTCCATCCCTGGGACCTACCTACATGGTGAAGAGAGCCAGCCCCTGAGAGTTGTCCTCTGGCTTTCATGTGTGCGCTGTGCAAAGCATGCAAAGAAATCAGTGTAATTTAAATTTTTAAATCAAAAATGGAAATTTTAGTTTTAAACATAGAATAGTGATCTAGCTCTCTTATCCCTCTGTCTTCTGCATCATTTTGTTTCTCTGTCTCACTAACGGCAGGTCGGCCCCACCCCTTTAAAATGGTGTGTGTGTGTGTGTGTGTGTGTGTGTGTGTGTGTGTGTGTGTACCAGGAAATGCAGGTGGAAATCTGAAGACAACTTTTGAGAGTTGGTTCTTCTTCCATCATGTGGGTCCCTGGGGTCTGACCCAGGTTTTGGGCTTAGCCACAGTCTCTTTACCTGCTCAGGCATCTCTTCAGTACTGTGCCCCCATCCCGCCTCCATTTTAAAGTGTCTGAAAACAGGAAATGACTAGGGCATTTCCTTACTTCCTGGTGGCGTGATTTTCTGCCTGGGTTTTGGTGCCTTGTCCAATCAACAGCATGTGGTGGCATTAACATCTCCAAGGGCAGTTCAAGCGACTTTCTTTATCTGACTGACACTTTCAAGCGGGGTCGCCTGTAGACCCGTTCATGTTTCCTGTCTGTGCCATCTTTATTCAGTCCTTGAGAACTACTTCCTCTTGTCATTCGCTCAGTTCTCTAGGCACCTAAGCGGAGCAAGTCCCTCTGCGGATATCCCAGATGCCCCCTTTAACCCATCACAGGGCAAATCTTCCCCAGGCAGGTGCTAGTTACATTACTGTTCTTTTCAGCAGCTGGAATGGCAGTGTGCGAACTGTTTAACAGCTGGCTGGGTGACTGAAAGCACGTAAACGTTGGTGACTTCAGGAACATGCGACACACCATTTTCAACAACTGACAGGCTACATAGTGCTCTTCACTGTAACTTCTGTACAGCTCTGGTACTCCCAAGAGGCTTTCATCTCCCCGCCCCCCCCCAACTGTTGTATTCCTAACAAGGGGTTGTAGCTCTTACAGAATCCCCCAGTCAAGTATTTATTACTGAACACTAGAATATCGCCTTGTTATCTCCTGCTAATCACAACCCGGTGGCTTCAGACACGGTTTAGAGTTTAATTGGCATTAAAGCATATTAACTTAAGCCCTCATTTATAGCTTCGCCGATTGCCAAGTGGAAATACTCTCACTGTCACCAATACCAAGCAACCATGGCATTACTGAATGTGGACTTGAAAAGAGGGCTGTGTTAGACTTCCACTACATGAATATAGTAAGCACCTCATTATGCTTGGGGGTGATTTCTAAGACCCCTAGAGGATGCATGAAACTGCAGATAGTGCCTGGTCTTCTGTATGCTCTTTTCCCCATATGTAATACTCACATTTAATTTATAAATTAGGCATAATAAAAGATTAATAACTGTAACAAATAATAAAATAGAACAATGACAACCATCTATTATAAGTTATTTAAAACTTACGACTTGTTTATTTCTGGAATTTTCCATTTAATATTTTCAGACCGTAGTTATCTGGGGCAACTGAAACCCTAGAAAGTGAATTTTCAGCTGGAAGGTCTACTGGAGGCGGGCTGTGCTGGGCAATAGCCTCTAGTCATTAAAGAACTGCTTGGACCCAGCCTGAGACTCCGCTTCACCTGCAGAAACAATAGGCACTGGAAATTGAAAACAACCCCCCGGGCTCCCGATGAAAGCGCACAGAATAGCTGTAACTCCCTGGGAGCTGCCCACATTTGTGTGCATATGTATATACCCTGTCCCCAGCCCCTCCAAATGCTCCCAGCCTTCATCCTTGCAAAGCTCAGGGCCCCTTGCTGCTCTAATAAAGCAGTCTCAGCCTGCTGAGATCATGTCTGCCTCACTTTTCTTACAGCTGGTGCTGATACCGGGACCCTTTTAGGGTCTTCCCTGCAGGAAGCCCTTTCTCCCATTCCCCTGGGAGCACACACAACCTCTAAGCTCACTATATAAAGGAAATAGTCCCCAGTGCGACCTGAGACCTCTGATCTGTTGTGGCCTCTGTCCTTGTGAGTAGTGCAAGTCCCGTAGACCAAAGCTCAGTTCTTGGGACTTTGTTGGTGCGCTATGTAAACTCAGCTTGACCCCAAACCTCTCTGCTCTCCTCTGAATCCTTTCCTTCCATCTTCCTCTGATCCTTCTTCCCCCTAACTGCGTCTGCCCAGACTCTGATCTCCAGGCTGAGATCTTTTGTTGTTTGCTCACTGACAGCCCCATACCCAAGTTCTGCAGGACAAAGTGACTGTCCATCTGGGTCTGACGCAGAGGCACCCTGACCAGACCCCTGAAGCTCTGGGAGCTTCTCAATCCAACAGTCTTGGAAGTTCCTACAAAATCATGTTTCATCTGACTTTGTGACTTTCTGAGTCTTGTGAGTGTAGGGTCGCACCCCCTAACACATCTTTCCCAAAACCTGGGCGATGTGCCTTGGACATTGGGATAAGATACTCCACCAGTCCTGCTTGTCATTTCACATTTAATTAAACCAAATTTAAAAATGGGTTCTAAATGACCTGTCCTAAAGGCCTCCCCCTCAGCTTGTCTTGGAGGTAATCTTTAAAAGCTCCGCAGCGAGCTCCAGCCCACCAGCCTCGTTCAATTATCCACTCAAACCCGGCCACAGTCCTCTCATAATGGCCATCTCTGGCCCCAATTCGAAACTTTCAATTTTGACGTTCTTGCAGACGTAGACAACTTTCTCAAACAAACTGCAAAGGGTCTGAGCCCCTCCCCATGCAAACACCCCCCCCACTACCATCCCCACCCCCTGTTGTTTTAACCCTTCTCATCCCTGCCGCTCAGCTCCTGCTTACAACCAAGCCCAGAGCCTGAACTTAATGCGGCTTGAAAAGAAAAAACAGACAGAAAATAAAAGCGACGCTGGATCCTAATGCCCTCGGCCTCTGCTGGGTCTCCAGGCATGCTTTTCCTAACCGAGATAGGTGGCCTTTTTGGTCTTGGGACTTTTTTTACCTTACGGCTTTGGACGGTCTTTGTTTCTGCCTCTCCAAGCTTAGATACTCTGGTTGCTGCTTTTATTTCTACTTTTCAATTCCTAGTTAGGGTTTTCAGGTTGTCTGCCGCCATCTGTGGATGCATACAAACTGGCTATGAATATGTAGATCACCGGGTTCCATCTCACAGGGATTCAAATATCTTTGGGGTGTGGATAATATAAAAAAAATGGCCACAGGCTGCTTTACTTCAGTAAAAAGGTTGGCTCTGGAGATGGGATTCAGCCTGCTTGGCTTGCCTCAGACCCAAGCATATTTATCTCAAAGTCTCTTCCAAAACCTCTGTCCTGGGTCACCCTGGTCTCCTGACTCTGTGACAGAGGGAAGAAAGACAATGAAACAGCCCAGAGAAAAAGACATTATGTGTTTAAACACAGCTAAGAGGCAAACGATTTTCCACAGAGGCTGCTGTTGTGTCTCTCGTCCTATAAAAGGTTCTATAATAAAAGCTATCAGGATGTTCATACATGGAAAGGATAAAAGGACCCTCTGTCCAAAATCTCTCAGTAATGACATCATGGTTTTAACAGAAACCCATCAGCTAAATTCTGTTAGATGATGTAAACATGAATTCAATGATGATCCTGACACTCTACATGTTACATAGGTTGTAAAGACTGTCTTAAGTTTTCTCTAAGGTTTACCTGGGAACTTACAAGGCCTAATCGTTTCCCAGTATGTACACAGTAATACTAATTTGTTACATCACTCTACATGTCATTTGGATCCAACCATCTCTTAATTAGGTCATGTTGCACAATACCTTTAAAGCTAAAACAACAGACATTTTTAGAACTCCAGCTGTGCCTACTTAAAACAATTACAGCTGGACTTGGTCAGTGTTAATACGCCTTCAAATAAGGAAGAGATTGACAATGACTTTGGCCCTTCACCTGAGTATCCAGTCACTTCTCCCAGCTGGTTGTATACAATTAGGTCTTCGTTATAATAGACCTCAAGGTTTTCTGTGTGTACAGGCTAAAAATTAAAAATGGGGAGGAGACCCACCTATCCAGCAATAAAGAGCTGTTATATATACTGAATGAAGGCCCCAAATATTATCTAATACCTCCCCTTAAAAAATTCTTACAACAAATGATGAGTTTAATACTGCTATAGCTCAAGAGAATCAAGAGACATTTATATATAAAAGTCAAAATGGACAAAAGTAATTATAGGTGTCATTTCTCTAAGTATTTCTCTCCCCTTCTTGGCTCTCATTTACAAAAACTGCCCCCCTCAAAACCATTTCAGGGGATGGGGCTCACAAAGGCTGTGAAATCTGCCTTAAAGGTGCGTGTCTAATCACTTATGGCTTTGCCAACTTTTTTAACTTCGCTATTAAAAAAAAAAAACCTGAATCTTATAAAAAAAAAACTGTGATGTTTTATAAACACACACACACACACACACACACACACACACACACACACACACACACACACGCACAGGTTCCCAGTCTCTCTGTGGACTGTATCTATAGTTTTTGATACTAAAAGATCATCAGTTGCAAAGTTGTAATTTTTAAGGCTCAAACTTAACCAGAATAAAATGATAAAATCCTAATCTTATAAAAGTTACTATTACTTATTGTAAGCTGTTAAAGATAATTAAGATATGCAAGTTAATGGTCAGTCACCTTATAAATGATCAAATTCTTTAATGTGCTCAAAATTGTGTTTGTAGCCATGCTAACTACAAATATGATTCATTTACAGGGAGAAGCCAATTTATGTCTCCCATTGTACAGTCCTCTGTATATATTGTCAAAGTTAAGCCTAAAGCAAGTAACTCAAAACAAATTTAAAGTAAACAAAGTATGTTTAATGTAAAATAATATTCAAAGTCAGGTATATTAAAAAAAAAACTGGTTATGAAAAGTTAAATGTTTGAGTCAAATGGGCTAAATTTACAATACATTTGCATGGCGGGATGTCTCCAGGCCCAAGTAGTACCCATTCCCTTGCATTGGACATGGCCCCACCAGACTGAATTGCATACTAGCCTCATTACAGGATAAGGATGTATGGGACAGTAAGAACCGCCAGAGTCTATGGCTCTTGTCTCTGTCCTGACCATGTAGATCATCAGTTGGCCACCCCCTTTACCCTGGCTATCAACTCTTCTCTTAATGGAAGCTAAGTCCAGGGTCCACACCCTAACTGTAAATGTTCCCTGATCACAGGAGGTTGTTAGAAACCGTGTCATCAAGCTCATCATTTGGGGTATTAATTCAAACTATCCAAGTGGTGTCTGAAACTTTGCTAGACAATCCTTTAAAAATGACTCAATAGGAGCCAGACGATGGTGGCGCACGTCTTTAATCCCAGCACTTGGGAGGCAGAGCCAGGCGGATCTCTGTGAGTTCGAGGCCAGCCTGGTCTACAGAGTGAGTTCCAGGAAAGGCACAAAGCTACACAGAGAAACCCTGTCTCAAAAAAACCAATAAAAAAAAATTGACTCAATAGGGTTCTATTTCTCTTCTGAATTGACGATTAGATGCTGAACTTAACTGACTCCTTTTATAAAGCTTCCAGGTACTTGCTCCTTGGGTGGGAGTCTAATGCAACAAACTGCTTATTATAGTTACTTGATCTTTCTACAGAGCTCTGGTACATGGTCCAGCCGGTTGTACGATGGTATTGAACCTTACCAAACAAAGCTTACATTAACTTTGTCTCTTATGTTCCCCACAAAGTTGCACAGTTATTACCTCCTGACTCACGTTCTAGATCGTTTGCCATCTGTTAAGTTTTGTAGAGACCCCTCAGATGGACCCTCCTCTGAGGCACTCTAACTGCGGCCAATTCTACAGCTTCCCTTCTGTCAGCTCGGAAAGAAATCCCTGCTCCAAAGCCCTCAAAGAGTTCTGGTGACTGCTGAAGTGGTGTGACACCAACCCAGACCCTCTTACTATGACCCTACTGAGCCCCACCCCACTATCCCCCAGCACGAATCTCCACAGAGAATTCTCTTGACTGCACCCCAAGCTGAGCTCACACTTCTCATCAGAGTCCCACACATTCCTTTCACCTGCTTGCCTTACACCCTGTTTGAGAGGCACCCACATCTTCTTTTTTTAGGGGCGGGGCTTGAACCCTTATTTATTTATTTTTTTTTTTTGGAACATATTTCCTAGTAGCTTTCTGAGAAAGGAAAGGGGGATTTTCTTGGGGGTGGGGTGGGGTGGGGTGGCTCCAGACACATGTCTAATGAGATGCCACTTATCTGGGCATTCACCGCTTTGTTGAGGCACACCATCCCTATTATAGTCAGGAATCAGCGCTCACCCTTTCTCCTGCCTAAGAAGCAGAGTGATCCCACTACGGTATGTTTTTCTTACCTCCTCGATTATAGTAATGAACATTCTTTTGCTCTGGAAAGACTTTCATGTGGCACATTATGCTTTTCAAGCCTTTGGCTTTGATATTTTTACCTTGCAAATTCCATCAGGCAACAGCCGTCATTCAAGGCTGGTCCCATTTCATGTTTTTTCCTGCCCCTGTCTCAAATTCTGCACACAGCACCCGGCTCCCCACAACTGAGCATCAGAATGATAACATCTTTAAAGACAATACTCAAGGCTGACTTTGCTCATGGGATGGCTTCTAGAATGTGTTCAGGTGAGACAGAGGACTTTCTTTTCTCTAGTTCCTGATTCGTGCCCCCCTAATTCTTCTAAGGCTTACCAGGAAGTCCTGAGACTCAACAACAGCCCGAGGGGTTCCTACCAAAAACTTCCACAGTCTGTCTCATGAATAATCTTTGTGTAATGTCTTGAAAGGAAATCTGTGAAGATGGATAGAGGAGCGGGGAGAGTGTAGGAAGAGGAGGAAGGGGGCAGGGAGTAACCTGGAGCCAACTGCTTGAAAAGTAAAATTTCAAAATGTAAGCATTTACTCAAGATAGCATGCTCCAAAGCCAGTCAAAGGAATCCTAATGCATTTCAAAGGCCTTGAATACACAGCAATCCTTTTGCCTCAAATATGAGGACTATAGCTATGAATCTATGCTCAGCTCAAAAAACTTTTAAGAAGCAAAGAAAAGAGGGGATGAAGAAACGGAGAGCCCAGTTGTTAAAACACTTGCCTCACGAATGCCAAGGCTTGTGTCTGACACACTGGATCCCTGTAAAATGGTGGGTGTGGTGGTGCATGCTTGTAAGCCCAGTGTTGGGGAGGTAGAGGCAGGATCCTTGGGGCCCACTGCTCAGCCAGCTTAACCTGATCCACTAGCTGCAGGCCAATGGATAGACCCTGTCTCAAAAGAAATGGCTAGTGTTTGTAAAGATGATACTCAAGGTGACAGCTGATTACCACATGCACTTGCAAGTGAACACACATTTGCACTATTGAGTGCATGCATGTGTGTACGCACACACACACACACAAATAAAATAAAGAATAATAATTTTTTAAAAAGCAGAATTAAGAAAAGAAATTCTCTGCATTGCAGGAAGTTCTTCCTAGGTCGGTGCTCTTCATCGACTGAGTGAAGCTAGGAGAATATGGGTCAGCCAGAAGGCTTCAAAGTGCCATTATTGTTAGCGGTCCTTAGGGACTATTTCAGTGTTAAATTGCCAAAGAACTTTGTACCATTTCCTGTGATTTCCAGGGAGCGGAAAAAGCCAGACAGACAACGGATTCTTTGGAAGAATTTGTTTCTATACCCTTCAAGGCTGGTGTTCTACTGAGGACAGCTAAGGACCTGTCTTTTACCCAGCCAGTCCTGAGTTAGGAATCCCCAGAATGCATATAAAAAGCTATAATCCCAATTCTGGGACGGGGGCAGAGGTAGGGGGATCCCTAGTGTTTGCTGCCAGCCAGCCTAGACAAATAGGCGGACTCCAACGAGCTCTAATAACCACCTCATCATGTCCCCATGTGTCCCAGTGCAGCTCCCTGCCTAAACAGTGAACGCCCCCTTTCCACAAGCATTTGGCCTTCCCTCTCCATGGGTTCTATTTCGTATTTTTCTTCTTGGTCTCTAGGGCTCTCCTGGCTCTGCATCCACCCTCCCCAATGTGCTTTCCGTTCTAAACCACCCTGGGCCTCTGACCAGGCCTTGGGAATAGAACTGTTCAAATCAGCATTGGGCTGGTGCCAGCTGGGTATTGGTGAAGGTGGTTGCACGACCTATGAAGGCGAAGGTCCATATTGCTCCTCCCTTTTCTTTGCTCCCCTGGATCCACTCCAGAGAGAGCTCGGTTGTGGCTTGAATATATAATGTGGATGTTTCCCTCACTCCATGTGTCAGCAATGTTTCTGAGCCATGACAGGGAACTTTGGTTTTTAGGGGGCTGACCACACAGAGGTGTTCAGCATCTTACTCACTTCTACCAAGTGGCAGCCCTATGGCTCTCCCAAAGGCTTCTTACAGAGAGTCCACCATAGAGCCAGCTCTGTCTGTATACCGTGCTCTCTGAACACCGTCTGCTTAGCCTTGGCCTCACCGCGAACCACTGGCTCCAGTGCATTCTGGGGTCTCCCGACTCCTGTCCACACACAAGCATGCAAACAGTCCACCGGCTTGTAAACATACACCCTCTGCTTGTCCAGGAGATTTCCGGTAGAGCAATCAACTCCACAGCACTCTGGCCAAGACAGAAGAGAGGGTGCCTCCATGACCAGGGTCACCAGCAATCAGGTTTCTTGACTCCCCTCTGTGGACCCAAGGAGACAATCCCAAAAGACCACAGTCAGAAATCGGCACATTTCCCAGGATCTGGCTGCCTAGGTCCCATGGCCATCTGATTACATACTTTATCTCATTACAAAGCTAAATTAGCCATGCTACCAGCCAGCCTAAGACACTACTTTTCTGTTGATGGAAAGTCTGCAGTTTTACATTAATTATAAGGAGGACTGTAGGTTGCTTATGATGGGTTTTGCCCCAAAATAAAAGTTTGGGAACAACTTATGCCTCCAAAAATGAGGGATGAGGTGGGGGTAGCTCTCAACAATGGGTGCTTTCACTTGATGCATCAAAATCCATTTTCTCCATTTCTTTTGAATTTGGTCTTTAACTAAAAAGAAGTAAATTGACAAAGTTAATGGATAGAATTGAGAAGAAATTTGAAATTTCCCACTAAAATTAGGGGGGTGGTATCTTTGAATGAATCAATTTAAATTACACATGCTTACATAAACCTACTTTCAGGCAAGTATATAAATGTGCTCTTGGCGTATTCCAGCCATACCCTGCTCCCCTCCCCTCTGCTTACCCCTTTCCTTTCCCACAATCCTCTTTGTTCCCCGATGGTTTTGTATCTACTTTCATGTCATTGGTACTTTTATGATAACATATTCTATAATATACGGGACTTACACATGAGAGGAAGCATGCAGCATTTGTCTTTCTGAAGGGCAGTTCTTCCTAAGGTTCCTGATTCCTTGATTTCATACATGAAAGGAAAATTCCAGGATTCGGAAGCTGGAGAGATGATCAGAGCCGATCATGTATTCTGATAGTGATTAAAAATGACTATAGTTTAATTTCATTCTGCATCAAAGGACATGTGTTCTACTGATATCTACTTGTAATGACCTATTTTAAAATGAATTAGGTTTGTTCTTTGACAATTCACGCATGTATATAATGCATTTTGATTATTTTCTCTTCTTCCCCTCCCATCTCCTTCCCATCTTTATTACCCTTCCCTCCTCCCTCCATACTTCCATTCGCGACTTTATATTTGGTTTTCTGACCCACTAAGTCTAACTAAGACCACTTGTGTGTCCATTGGATTGGAACCATCCATTGGAGTCTGGTGGAGCCACTAGTGGGAACAGCTGAAGGCAGTGACTGCCCCTCCCTGAATCTATCAGTAGCAAACAGTTTAGCAGGGGGGAGGGGTTAGGCCCCTTTGAGCCCTTCCTCCATCATGCCAATCTGTGGATGGGCCCATTCTTGTACCTACCCAGTGCAGGCATCTTAGCTGCCAAGTTCATGACTGCAGTGATCGTGTTTTGCCCAGAAGATGGCATTTTCCACCCTTCTCCTACCTTCTCTAGCTCTTGTATTCTTTCCTTCCCTTTCCTCTCTGGGGTTCCCTGTGCTTAGAGGAGATGGTATAGATGTCTTGTTCAGTGCTAAGCACTCATCTGCCAGTTAGTCTCAGTGCCTTATTGCAGGCATGCGATTCACTCTACATTCACTCCCATCCCCTGGAAAGGGAGGTGTCTCTAAGACCAAGAGTAGCACTTGCCCATGTCTTTACACATAAACATTTACAAAGCAGTTTGACACTATGTCAACTTATCTAAGCAATAGTATTCAGGTCCCCACTAGGGACCACGTTCTCCCCAGTCACAGTATCAAGCATGAATTCCCTCCTGTGGAGCGGGTCTCGAAGCTACTCAGAGTAGTTTTTACCCCCATAATAATTGTGCCACTATTGCCATGCATCACTGAACATTCGAGGAATTAACTGGAATTCTAAATCTACCAACTAAGGGAAAATTGGATGATACGAGATGACTTAGGACAGTAGCTTGTTCTATGATAAAATATAATCATTGGGCTCTCAACAAATTTTTTAATGAATATATTTCTAGATGGTGTTTTATGTTTAAGGATGAAATTACTGATGGAGAAAAATAGCCAGGGTTTACATTTCTAATTATTTGGAGGAGTTGCTTGCAGGGTTGAAATAGCAGATATGGACTTTTTTCCTTCTGTTTGGTTTTCTCAGGTTCTAGGTATTAGAGGTAAATGAAAAGGAAATTCTATGACAGGGCTCTGGAGTTCCAGCGCAGAAGCCCTGACTGCTCTGGCAGAATTCTATACCTAGCAAAAATAACCTTCAGGAATAAAGAGAAAACAAGGGCATTTGGGTTGGAAAAATAGAACAGTGGATAAGCTACTTTTACGCACATGTGATGTTTAGAGTTTAGCTCTTCCAAACTGATATTACTTTTAAGCTGTGTATGTAAGCCCAGTACTTCATATATAGACTGGAGATCCCCAGACAAGTTAGTTAGCCAGATTAGCTGAATTGGTGAGCTCCAGTTTCCCTGAGAGTCTTTGCCTCAATAATTACAATGGAAAACAATGGAGGAAGACATCCATTGTCAACCTCTGGCCTCCATATGGATATATTACATGTAGATGTGCACAGTACATGTGTGTACTCACAAACATGCAAATATGCATTCTCTCTCTCCCTCTCCCCCCAAACAAACACACACACACAGAGACAGAGACAGAGAAAGACACATAGAGAGACAGAGAGGCAGAAGAAGTCAATCTCAGACAGAGGAAAACCAGAAGAGTTTGTTAACAGGCTTACCCTAAGAGAACAAATAAAGGGAAAATTTCAAATACACATGAAATAACACAAGGAAAGCTGGAATATCAGACAAGATAAAATAACAACAAAATGGATGAAAGTAGAACATGCCTCCCTTCTTTTGAGCTTGTAGAACTAAGCTTGATGTTGAAGCAAAATCGTAATAGCATTTCCTGTGGTGCTAATGTACACAGAGGAAATGTTTAAGACAATTGTATTTACTAAGAATGTGGAGAGTTTAAAGACACTTAAACGGAGATAATATTTCTCTTTCACTTGAAGTGGTAGCACCTGTAGCCTGTAACAATTGTATAAGCATATTTTAATATCTGAAGTAACCACCAAGGAAAGCATACAAAGAGAGTCACAATAGTTCAGATAGATAAAAATGGAGTTCTACTGTCTTAGAGTTAAGGGAGTCAGGATTTAGTTTTGCTCTAGGTTTCTGAGATTCCAGGTCACAGTTCTCACCTGTGCTGATTCTGGGCCCATGGTGAGACAGGACATCCTGACAAAGGGACATGTGGCGGGAACAACTGACCTCATGACAGTCAGGAAGCAGGAAAGAGAACACAGAAAGGAGCCAGCACAAAAGGAAGTCCCCATGACACATTTCCGGTGGTCTGCTTCTTCCAGCTAGTCTCTGCCTCCTATTCTTGGTAGCTTTCAATAATGCTATTGTATTATGACCCTATTAAGGCATTAATCAACTGACTATATCAAACCCCTCAGGACGCCATCATTTCCCAGAAGCTTATCAGCTGGTAAACAAGTCCCCAATATATGAGCCTATGGGGGACATTTCCTATGCAACCCCAAATCTCTCTGAAGTGTTTAACCTGAAAGAAAATAAAGACATGAGAGCAGAAACAAGACACAGAAGGAGAGGCTGGAGAGACGGCTCAGCAGTTAGAGGGGAAGTGGCACTTCCAGAGGACCCAGATTCTCTTCCCAGCACCCACATCTGGTAGCTCACAGCTGCCTGTAATTCCAGTTCCTGTGGATCTGATGCCTTCTTCTGACCTCCCAGGTACCTGCCTGCATGTGGTGTACACACAGACATTTGGGCACACACACGTACACATAAACAAGAATAAAAATAAATGCATCTCTGAAAAATGCTTTTAAAAAAGAACATAGGGAAGGAAGAAGAAAGAAAAGAAACTGGCAGGCTTACGTCCTTACACACAATAATTACATTAAATGTAAGTGATCTAAATTCACTAAAAGATCAGCAGAGCCAACTATATGCTGCGTATAAGAAACTTATTTGAAATGAAATGGTATAGGTAGTTTAAAAGTGAAAGGGCAGGCAGAAAGATAGCCGTGGTGGGGAATTAGAGAGGAAGATGAAGTTGCATGCTAAGTCAGAAAATCAGAGCTGACATTAAATTCTGAATCAGAGTCAGAGGAGCCATTCAGAGCTCCTACTAAGGAATGGGTGTTTGACACACTGTATCCAGCGGTCAGCATTGCCCAGACAAGACGTTCATGCTGTTACCACATTTCATTGATAAGGAACTGTCATTCCAATTGACCCAAGACTGTCCCTAGACCAGAGAGCTAGTAATGAAGAGATCAAAAGCAGCTGCCGAACGCTGTCAGATCTTTTTCTATTTCAGGCAAAGCTCACTTAAAGGTTGAGACGGTGGATTCCTAGACTGGCTCCATCTTGGAATAGGAAGCTTGAGACTTAATCTCATCTCTTGCCTTCCTTGCCCCAGTGTTCATAGCCACAGGAAATCCTAAATATCACATGGTTCTAAGGACCTTTTTGTCTAAAATTTTTACATGGAAACACTACTATGCTTTTATCTTTGAAAATAATTGACTTTGGGAATATTTACAGACAAAATGGCATGATGCCTGAGTTTTCTTTGAAATAACGCAATGTCTATGGGTGTGTGGGGATTTGGGGGATAGATGAAACAAGATTATCCATGGTTGAATACTTGTGGGAAGCTGTGAATGAGTGTACGTGGGCCCATGCATCCAGGCTTTCTACAGTCGAGTATATTTGAAAGCTTCTGTAATAAAATGTTTCTGAAAACATAGTCCCCAAAGATAACCTAGAAAGGAAACAGAAGTCACATGAAAGGCTTGGCCAGCTTCCCACAAGGCTAGGCAGGGCTTGGGGAAGGATGCTGAACTCGGGCTATCAAGGTGTGAATGAGTCTGAGGGTTGCTGGGCATGGACCAGCAGTTTTCCTATTGCTTTATGGCTCATCCTCCAAGGACTGGGTGCTGGAATTCCAAAGTCAGGCAAAGGGAATCCCTCCAAGAGACCTCTCTCTGAGGAGGTGGCAACCTCAGGAGGGTACCTCATGCCAAGAGGATATAGCAGATGCCTATTCTATGTGGGGCTGTTTGCTGTCAGTTTTGTCTTCCAGCGGCCCATCTTGCCTTGACGCCACTTGGTGCTGGTAATCAAATCTGTTCACATTCTACTTTCGTTCCATCTGTTTTCCAAAGATGTGCTAGGATGTTCTTTCCCAGATGTTTATAAAGCATCTGTCTTTCAAAGTTCTTTAAAACAACGATTCCTGAGACACCGTCTCATCAAAAGCGTTCTTCCTAACGATGTCGATAAAGGGTATCAGGTTCCACCTCTGATCCTTCCTCACGCGTTCTCCATCACATTCCCTGGCCCATTTGCTTTTCAACAGTGTAAAAACACAAGCCCCCATTTATTAATGGAATCTGGCTCTGATATTGTAATCTGGCACGCCCAGTCTGTGCTGAGGCTAATGGTCGCCAGCAAGCAGGAACCACAGTACTGGCTCTTTAACGCTCTGTGTGGTGGTTTGAGGAGACGCTGCTGGTGGACTTCTAACGGATGCCTCTGGGGGGCAGAGCCACTCTGGTCAGCGGACAGGTGAGAGGGGTGAGGTGTGTATGTACTGTGTCCTGACCTGTACCTCGATTTCCAACTCCCCATTCAAGGAGGCTCCTCACTTAGACTCCTAATGTCCCCTGCTCTTTTCTCTCTCAAAGGAAATACCACTGGGGCTCTCCTCTGGGATGGAGCAGCATCCACTTGAGTGCCTGTGGCTCAGTGGGTTACACCATGTCGATTCCCATTTGTATACCAATCCTTGGTCCTGAGGGTAAGTACTGTAGGCATTTGGGCACCTTTGGAGCCAACAGAGAAGAGAGAGTTTTCAAAATGAGGGCTGTCTCCAGGGCCTTTCCCATCAGCCTGTGTAAGCTGCTGCAAGGATCTGGGTTCAAGTTATAAACCAGTCAGTGTCCTGGGACACATGGTCTGAGGCCGGTAAAGGAAAGAATCCTGGGGAGTGTGTGTGTGGGGGGGGGGGAGGTTTCTTACACACTTACAAGGCATTTGGAGCCTCTAGATGACTGGATGATCATTGCAGAACACAGCTGGACTTACTTGTGGGGCCTGCTGTGCTGGGGCCTTCCATGTCAGGGTTTTCCCTGTCAGGTGGGCCCCGCAGCAGGGAAGACAGGATAGAACCCTTCCAGGTAACTTTGGTCTGTTCTGATCACACACTGGGACTTTGGATCCAGTGCCTACGTGCAATACCTCGGTGATTTTGTTTGGAGAGGATACATTCTTATCCCGAGTGCCCTAGCTAATCCTTGGAGACAGCCACACATGCCCAGAGGATCAGCCCTCTCTCCCTCCCCAGTTTTGGCTTCCTGACGTCAGTCAAGGTTTTCGCTGGCCTTGAGGCCTTGGCCTTGGGCCCAGAAAACATCATTGTGGACAGTCCAGACCCAAGGGTGATGGCCCAGATAATTTGACAATTGAGGCCCAAATGTCAGTTTCCAAAACCAGAGAGATTTCTGTGTAGCTTGACATATCATTAAAGCCAGACAGAGAAGCCCGACATGGCCTCTTTGCTGCCTCTTTAAACGATGCGAAATGCTCGTCCACATCTAATTACACTCAAGAAATGTGACAACTGTAATTTTAGACATCAAATGTCCACGGGGGGAATAAAGGTTAAATCTTACGGACTCCATTCATCAATAAGTAATGTACAATTAAGCATTTTAAAGTGAAATCTTGTTCCCTGCATTAAAAATTTCCCCCTAGTCCACGGGCGTAAGTTTCGATAGCACTGTCTTAATTTACATACGGCATCAGACCTCCCTCACCAGCAGTTCCGTGAGTTTTTACATATGCTTAGTCTTGGAACCATCACCACAGGCAGTTTTCTGGATAATTCTGATCTCCCCAGGGAGTCCTTCCTGCTGTTCCTTTGTAGCTAACCCTCCCCCTGCATTTAACCCCTGGTGGCCCCTTGTCTGTTCTCATCACTTTAGCTTTTATTTCTTCAGAGTGTCATACAAATGGAACCTCACTGTATTAGTGACTTTTCTTGTGGTGACCGAGTGCCTGGTGATACACACCCTAAGGGAGGGAGAGTTTATTTGGGCCTACCATCTAAGGGTGAAGCCCACCATGGTAGGGTAGCCTGTGTGGCAGGAAGTCTGTGTCCACGGTCAAGGAAGCAGAGCAAAGAAGGTGTGTTCAGCTCCCTTGCTCCGAGGGGTCACAGGGAATGGTACCACCAACATTAGGGTGAGTCATCCCACATCAGTAAATATCTAGATACTCTCTCCCAGATACAGCAAGTAAAAGTCCAAGGAGATCTGTTTCAGTGCTCATTCTGGATCCGTTAAATTGACAATCAAGATTAACCACCACACCTATAGCAGGTCAACTTTTAGAATGACTCCTAACGCCTTTTCAATTCATGCATGCTGGGATGTGTTTCAGTAGTTTGTTCCTTTCACTGCTGAGTTGTAGTCCATCATGTGAGGATACGAATGTGTGTCATTATCCTCTATGAGAGACACTGGGTGTGTTCCCACTTTCCCCACAGCTGTGTGTAACACTGCTTTTGGTGTGAATGCCTAGAATTGTGACTGCATTCAGCCTTTCACTATTAGGAATGATGGTCGTTTTAGTTTATTTCATGTATGTCCTTTATCAGGCTGAGGAAGTCCACCTCTATCCTTGTTTTACCTAGAACTTTTTAAATGATTCACGAATATTGAACTCTGGTCAATGCCTTTTTTGTTTAAGGATATGAGCATGCTATTTTTAAAAGTCTCTGTGTGGATTTTAGGTATCAACTAAGTATTTGGAGATGACATGAAATTAAAGTTAGCAAACTTCTGCTTAAGTGGATTGCTTTCAATAATGCAGGTGGGTATCATCCAATCAGTTGATTAGCATTTTAGTTCCTTTTCTATGGATGTGACAAGAACATCATGACCAAGGCAACTTATAAAAGACAGCACTTAATTGAGCTTATGATTTCAGAGGGTCAGTGTCCACGATGGTGGGGTGAAGGCATAGTGGCAGGAACAGCCATGAACTGACATCTCAAACCACAAGCAGGGATCAGAGAGCATACTGGAAATGATAAGGGTTTTTTGACTGTGCCCAATGACACAAGATTTTGATAAGGCCATACCTCCTACTCCTTCCACAGTTCCACCAATTGGAGACCAAATATTCAAACACATGAGCCTATGGGGGTATGTGTATGTGGGGGATGTGTGGTAAATCTCATTCAAACCAACACAATTAGTTTCCCTGATTGAGAGAAAATCTGGCAGCTGCCCACAGGCTTCTGGACTGTGGACTCTCCTTGTTCTCACCTGTTGGCCTTTGGGATAGAAGTATATACCTTTAGCTCTGTGTCTTGAGCCATATGGTAGAGTTGGACTCACAAGCCAATGTCTTACAGTAAATATCTTTATCCATATTACACACATTGTATATTATATACTACAAACAATACAGATAGAATTGTGGTATTACATATAATAAAACGAAACACCTGGTAAACATGCTCATGGCCAAATCAAAACCTTATGCAGCCCTGCTGGGTAAAGCAAGCTCAGATTCTCTAATCCTGAGTAAGGTCTCACTAGAGAGCCTCAATGGGCCATCACAGTTCCCCCCTTCTTAATAATATAAAAGGTCCCTCAAACCCCTCAGATGACTGTGTATTACCAGCCTCTGGCAAGGAAAAGTACAGAGCTTAACTCTATGCAGTTCTCAATTAGTCCTCCATTAAGAGCTTGCAAGTAGCTGGAATAATCATAGTAATATACCTGTTCATTATGGCTGCTATACCTCCTAGTAAAGGAGTAGAGGATGATAAAGATAGAATGGTCTTTTTGAATGAGTCTAAGATGACTTTAGCAGTCTTAGCTGCACCAAGCCCTTTTTTAAGTCAATAATCTCCTGATGTAACTACATCAAATAAATCAGTGAACTCCTGCATCAAATCTAAGGATTTCTTAGAATCATCATTAACATTAACATGTTAACATCATAATTCTAACATAAATATTACTAGACATAATTATAATTCTTGCAAACTTACATCCAAAAGCAAACTCTCAATAGAACTATTTACACTTTACAAACTTTAAACAAGCAATCTCTTAATAGAACTTTTTGCATTTCTTGCTAAAAAAAACATAGGGTACATTAACACAGGCTAACATTGATCCATTCAAAAAACAAGAAAAAAAAATTTTAATTAAAGAGACTGAGGAATATTAACTCCCCCTTTTCTTTATAAATTTTTAAGCTTCATTATGAGCCTGAGTAGAAAAAACAAATTTCTCTATTCCTACAACAAACAGTTCAATTTTCACACAAAACAGTCCATGAGTCACCACGGTTTACACACACACACACACACACACACACACACCAGTCCATAAGTCATCACAGCTAATAAAGTTGTAGGTGAAATCATAATTGTCCCATTTCTGCAGCCTGAAAAGTTCAAAAACTCGGTTCTGATACCAGTCTTAATGTTCCACTGAAAGCTTTCTGATACCAGTCTTAAAGTTCTAAATAGGAAGAAACCCACAACCCAAACGTTTTTTCATACAACAACTCTAGTTCAAACAACAGTCTCTGAAAACTTCATTTTCAGTTACAGCAGCATTTTACGGTAGCCTTCCCCTAGGCAATTTTGCCTCAGGGTGAAGGTGGTTGTCACCGTAACTGAGATGCTGAAGAGTTTTCCTTGCAGACAGCATGAACCAGGAAACTGCTGCTTAAAGAAGGCATGCATTTGTTCACCACCAGCAAACAGAAGGTGTGTGGCTTTGACTGCTAAGCTCTGTTCAGCACCTCCTGACTCCAGCCTGTCAGCCTAGAGACCCCATGTCCTGAGGCTCTCAACCACCTTGCATCACAAGGGCTCAAAGTGCTGCCCCATTCTTATGAGCTACGACTCTCAATCAGCACTCCGGGCCCAGGAGGAAACCCAGCTATGGTCAGCTGTGGCCACTGCAGCCCAGATCCATTACTTACTTTACTGATGGCCTTGTGTCCTCTGTGTGCTGCCTCATTTGCACAGCTGAATGCCACCCCCAGGGCAGCTCCATGACTTCAGCCACACTCTGCCCCTGGGAGCTTGGGCTGGCCTGAGTTCCAGCATGTCTCACCCTGGCACTCTGTCAGCTAGAAGTTTCTCTTAGTCCATAACACCACCTCTGCCACAATCTCGCCTGCCCTCGGGGGACGCTGTTCTGCTGGGCTTCTGCCTCTCACTGCTCACTGCTGCTCATAGAAGTCAGGCCTAGCTCAGTGTCCCTGAAATGTACAGCCAACTGGGGGGCTATACCTGTTCCCTGGCCTTCCTGGTGTGTGCCCCGCAGGCATCTCTCTCTGGAGGCTTTGTCTCTCACCCAGCTGCCCATGGTGCCCTGCACACTCGCCCTCCAGCTGCCCTTTGACAGACCTGCTCTGGTGCCTGGGGTCCAAAGCCTCTGCTGCACTCTCCAAGCCACCTCCACTGCCTGCCATTCACCTCTCCTGCGGTGTCTCTGCTCAGCTTGCCAAGGTTGAGTGTAGCCTCTAGCATGTTAGTCTGGCTCTTACAAGCACTCTGGCTGACTGCGTTCTTATCACTGAGGCTTTTTCATTGCAGAAAGTGCTCAGAACCCCACTGCGTGAGCTGGCTCTCTGTGTCCACTGCTATGATGCCCTGTGAGTCTCAGCCACCAATGCCTGGCTGAGGCAGCTGCTGCTGCTGCTGCTGCTTCTGCTGCTGCTTTCTGAAGCTGGCAGTCTCTGAAGTGGCTTCTCTTTCTGAGACTGCTAAGTCCACAGTGTTTGCTCAGTCCTGGATGCTGTTTTGTGCATCCTAGGTCCAGTGCCGGGGAAAACCTACCCCAAGTTTCTAGTAAACCTTCACCATTTCTCTATACCTAAAGCCTATTTTTCTCAAACTTCACTGAAACATTTTTACAACTTTAAACCTAACTTAGTAAATAGATATAGAGAGGGAAACAGTAATATGAGACAGAGAGAGATATTTACTGCAGCCTAACTTTAACTACTTGCTTTATGTTTACAATTTTACTCCCAGAGAATAGAATTTTTACCACCTCCAGTTGTCTGATTCTAGGCATGCCCACTTAACCAGTGGTGTTCCTACTTTTTTATCCTCCATACCTAAGCCCCACACTGGGTGCCATATGTGGGAGTCTATGGGAGTCCAGCTCCAACCTGCCCCCATCTATTGAGGGGTTCTTAGGTGGAGGAGAGAGGAATGAGGAAATATTAGGTAGAAAGACAGACCTAGATGACAAGGAGAAAGGCAGAAACACAGGATAGCTTTTGGAGGGCCCTGGGTCAATACCCAATAGCCCAGAGCTTTATTCAAAAGAGCTTTTTATAATAAGCCAAGGGGAGAGGCAAAAGACCTTCCCTTTGCAAGATCAAAGCACACCATAGATCAAAGTCAAGTGTAGAAGACCCTTCCAAACACCTGGTAACCATGCCCATGGCCAAATCATCTCTTTATGAAGACCTGCTGGGTAAAACAAGCTCAGATTCTCTGACCATGGGTAAGGTCTCACTAGATAGCCTCTGTGGGCCTCCACACTGGATCTTCCTAATGTCACTTGACAAAGTAGAAGAAGAGAAGCTGAAGGACTTCAGTCACAGTCCAAATGCTTAGTTATTGACCTAAACACTTCTATGTCTCGCCTCCTCCAGCTAAGTGGCAGAGCCGCTGAAAACAAAACCCACAATCTCATCCTGCTGAGTGGCCAGTTAACACTGTAAATTAAACCCCCAGTCTCATAGAGTGTTGACTTCTAGGGGAGGTGTTGCTGGAGAGCTTCTCTCCAGGTTCCCCAAGCCCCGCAGTCCCACAATCCACTTATAAAATAATCACTCAGACGCTTATATCACTTATAAACTGTATGGCTGTGGCAGGCTTCTTGCTAACTGTTCTTTTATCTTATATTAACCCATTTTTATACATCTATACCTTGCCACGTGGCTGGTGGCTTACCGGCGTCTCTACATGCTCTTCTCCTGGCGGTGGCTGCAGTCTCCCTCCTCCTTCTTCCTGTTTCCCCAATTCTCCTCTCTCTTTGTCCCACCTATACTTCCTGTCTGGTCACTGGCCATCAGTGTTTTATTTACATAGAGTGATATCCACAGCACTTCCCCTTTCTTCTTTTTTTAAAAAGGAAGGTTTTAACTTTAACATGGTAAAATTACATATAACAAAACAATTACCGAGCAAGAATTATAGTTACAATATTAAAGAAGATGTCCTATCTATCTTATATTTGTGAGTTTAAGGTTTTATAGCTAACTTATCTTTTATCATAACTGAGGAAATTACGACTATCTAGCCTTCAACCACATCAAAGACCTGAGAAGGAACATAATGGTACCTGAGAAATGGTAGATGGATGCAAGCAACTTTCGGGAATCTTGCAAGAGTAGACCAAGACAGCTGGCAGCCTGGACAGTCACCTAATGTTTTTCAGCATTGTTGGTGCATTCAAATTGGCTACAGGCCTAGAGTATCTGACAGACCATTTTTAGAAGCAGGAATTTTAAGAGACCATCTTACCCTGTCTTGGCAGAGTACAGTGGTCGCTTTCCTTGTGTCCCGCTTGTCCAGAAAGGACAGCATTGCATTTGTACTGTCAGCCATCAAGGCAAGGGCAGTTCTTTGCCCAGTAGGCCATTTTGTGCCAAAAAGACAAACTTCCAAATGGAAATGTCTTAGAAGCCCAACATTCTCTCGGGATCAAATTGGTGCAGCCAGGAGCAATTGTGTCTCACGTCAACAGAATTCTAAGTTATTTAAATGCCATATTCTCCAGGTCTATGAAGTGTTTGAAGATTACCTATCTATCTGAAATATATCTATGTATACCTAGAAGACTTAACTAACATGGCTACAGATATGATTATCATAGATGACTAATTATTAATCTATTTTTTAATTATCCATTACAATTTTAAATGAGTTATATAAACATAATACCTCAAACAAGAATAGAAATATATATATATACAGTATAACAAAATTAACTTCAAGCCTGTATCAATGAACCAAAATTCATACCAATGTAAAACATTTTAAACATAAACTAAAATCCATACCAATGTAAAACATTTTAAACAAGTTGTTCTTTAAAAGTAGGTTCATTAATCTACCCTTTTATCTTATCATCTCCATATCCTCCTATATATCATATCCCCTTTTCTTTTTTAGAAAGAGATCACATTTATAATCAACCTGTTTTAAATAAAAATATTGGTTTTTCTCTGTCCCACACCAGAGGGCTCTTCTGATTTGGGACACAAGAATCCCTTAATCATTTTTTTTTTTAAAGCAATATGTCTGGGTTTAGAGGGGAGTGAGCCAATTCCACCTCTAAAGCCAGCTTGGTATATTTGGGAATTTGGGCGTAGCATCTCTTACTACTTCCTGCTGGAGGGGGGCGCTGTATCTTATGGGGACGCAAAGAAAATTTTAGACCTATGGGGTAGTCCGTGAGGCTGTATTGTGTGAACCAGTTGCCTTGAAACCAATCTGGATGTTGGATCATCTGGGCCATGGTGTCATCGGAGTCCTTTCAGGGGGTCTTGGCTGGTGAAACCTGATGTATCTTAATCTGGAACAAGTCCACAGCCTCTGGCTTTCTGTGGAAACAAAAGCAGAACCTCTTTTCCAAAGTAACATATCCTTATATCCAAATTTTGAAGTCAAGGTACCTTTAAAATATACATTTTGGCATAACTCAACAGCTTTTGTAATCAAATGTTTTTGTTTAGTTATGAATATCAAAGAGAACATAATCCAGATTCTCTGTGTGGTAGCCATCTTTATGTGGCTTATGTTTTATATTACCTTGAGCCTTGAGCCTATTGCTTTAAACTGCACCATTGTAAGCCTGAAACGGCGCTGTGGCTGCTGGCTCCGCCCACTTCAGCTTCCCAACATGGCAGTGGTACGTTTTCCGCCAGCTCTGGGAGTCATCAAGTCTCAGAAATAGTGGGTCTAAGCTTTTATCAAAGCAGCGTGTAGCCCAGAAACCTTTTTTTTTTTTTTTTTTTTTTTTTAAATAATAGTAAAGACTAAATCTACCACACAGCTTAATGTGCCGCTGGCAGACGCCTCATTTCCGCCATACTGTGGGTCAAACACACACGCCAGGAACCCGCCAGTGTTCAAACCCGCGTTTTGCAGCGTCTAGCTGCCCGTATGAGACGAAGCAGGAACCTGGTTTTGGCTCTGTTTAGAATTGGTTATTAAATATTCTCAGGTTTAAGGTGGAAACTCGAGCCGTTGGGCGCCATTTGTTGCTGGAGGGTTTCTCTCCAGGTTCCCCAAGCCCTGCAGTCCCACAATCCACGTATAAAATAATCACTCAGACGCTTATATCACTTATAAACTGTATGGCCGTGGCAGGCTTCTTGCTAACTGTTCTTTTATCTTAAATTAACCCATTTTTATACATCTATACCTTGCCACGTGGCTGGTGGCTTACCGGCGTCTCTACATGCTCTTCTCCTGGCGGTGGCTGCAGTCTCCCTCCTCCTTCTTCCTGTTTCCCCAATTCTCCTCTCTCTTTGTCCCACCTATACTTCCTGTCTGGTCACTGGCCATCAGTGTTTTATTTACATAGAGTGATATCCACAGCAGGGAGGCTTGAGGTCCTGAAAGTGAAGATGGAATGTCTGAGAAGACCCTGATGAAGCACGCAAGTGGCATTGAACCCCTAAATTCTGATGAAACTCTTTATGAGTTGGAACAGCCTTTTTGCCTTCAGTGCCAAGAGTCTCTCCTCCCCAGTTGGGGGATTAAGGAAACCATGAGTGAGGGTGCTCAAGGGTCCTGATTACTGTTTGGTGCTTTCTTTTATGAGGTCCAAGGGAAGGAGGGAAAGGAAGAGATTGTCTTTGAGACAATCTTTATTCTACTCAGAATCTACCCCCATCTCTGAAGCCATAAGAAGAAGTAAGTCCCAGTGGACCCCAAAGGAAAGGGGGCAGAATATGATTAAGAGGAGTGTACCACATGTAGTAGTATTTTCTCATCAGGACTGCTAGCCTGCAAACAATGACATGGAAACTTATTATTAATTATGAAAGCATGGCTTTAGCTTAGGTTTGTTCCTAACTAGTTCTTGTAACTTAAATTAACCCATAATTTATAATGTGCATTCTTCCATGAGCCTCATCACCTCATCTCCATACCACCCATTCTGCTTCCCCCATGTCTGGCTATCAACCCACTTTTCCCCTTCCCAGGGTTCTCTCTCTCCCTGGAAGTCCCACCTAACGTCTTCTTGCCTAGTTATTGACCATTTAGCTCTTTATTAAACCAATTGGAAGGCACCTTGGCAAAGACACATCTTCACAGTGTAAACAAATATTCCACAACAACCATACTCTAAGAGAACGACCCAAGTATCCTTATTTATACAGAAACAGTCTGGTGGCATGTGGAAGAATAGGCGTTACAGGTGTGGGATGGCCATGGAAGGAACATAGAGTTGCACCAAGATGGATTTGTTGCTAGTGGACCACTAAGCAGTTCCCACTGTTGGCATTTCAGCTCAGAGGGTTTGAAAGGGTTCCAACATTGTCAAGCTGTTGGATTGAAATGGAGACTAATATGTGGCCTAGAGTGAGTGAGCCAGAAGTGCTGGCCTGTCTTTCTGTACTGTAGAAGAGGATGGAGGGACAGCTGTGCTAGAATGAACTTGTCATCTAAGGCCCAAACACACTCTTTTTATACATTTACAAGGGAACTCTAGCATCCCTGAAGTGTTCTGGGATTGGTTGTTCTCTGTGTGCTTGACCTTAGAATCAAACCTGCAGTCCCTTGAATTGGAGTAACTAAATGCAAAGAGAGTAGCCAGCTTCCAGGGTAGCAGAGACCAAGGAACCTCAGCCATCAAAGGCAAGGGTAACACCCAATTATGCATAGGATACTCCCTAACAGTTCACTTGAGGACATAGTTTTACCTTAGTGAGGAGCACCCCAAACCAGTTCAGGCTTGATGGGTCCTCCCATCCTTGGACCAGGATGCACTGGAAATACCATTTTGAAGAGAAACTGTCCAAGTTTGATGGTCAGTAGGGGAAGAGAAACCTTTTGCATTGTTCAGAGAGGAGTGTACATGAAATCTGATGTGTGTGCGTGTGTGTGTGTGTGTGTGTGTGCGTGTGTGCGTGTGTGCGTGTGTGCGTGTGTGCGTGTGTGCGTGTGTGTGTGTGTGTGTGTGTGTGTGTGTGTGTGTTGGGTGGGTGGGTGGTCCAAGGTTACTAGGTGCCATTGTTTGGAGAGGAGCATTGTGCAGGTAAAGGAACTGGGCTGCCAGGTGCATTAGTAGAATTTAGGGAATTATTCCCTATGCTCACTTGCCTTAGTGGGGGGGGGGGCATAATAAAGATCAGGTGATAAGTGGGGGTTAAGCTCAATTCAGTTTCATAATAGACCCAATCACTCCTTAACTCATCCTGTGGTTATTTCCCCAGTTCCCAAATACATCACTGAGGGAGACACACTGACTGAGGGCCAGAACCTCTACCTGGACTTCCTACGATGAGTATGGAGTTATATGGTGGTAATCGTCAAATGGAAATTAGAAATCTCTCTCTCTCTCTCTCTGAAGACAAATAGAAAGCAAAGACCAAGTTTGTTTGCCTGGAGGGATTTCAATGACAACTGCCACTGTCAAGGATGTGAAAGATGTGGAGAGTCTCTTTGTATATTGGTATATTTGACTTGCTATTTCGTACTGAGGATGTTAGGGTCTATGTTACTGAAGATATTGGCCCATGGTTTTCTTTATTTCTGATCTTCTTAATTGACTTTTAATACTATTAGCCTTCTTAAGTGAGTTGGGAGGTGCCCTTTATTATTTTCTGGAAATTTGTGAAGAATTGCTGTGATTTCCCTTTACTATTCAGCCAAATTCAACAGTGAAATCTAGACCCGGAGTTTGCCTTTGAGAAGGTTCTTTTTCAGGCCACAAATTCAGTCTTTATATATATATATATATATATATATATATATATATATATATACACATATACATATATATATACATATACATATATATATACACACACATATATACTGGTTTCTTCTTGGCTTAGTTTTTGGAGTCTGCAGCTTTTAAGGAATTGGCTCATTTCATTTTAATTGTTGAATTTATGTGCTCTGAGCTGTTCCTTGTATTCCTTATATGTCTTTAAAAATATCTCTTTCCCTTTCTGATAGTAATATTTTTTTCTTTCTCCCTCTCTCCACCCTCCTTCAGCTTGGTTATAGCTTATCCCTTTTGTTAATTTTTCTTGACCAATCACATTTGCTTTCATTGATTCCTGGTTCATTTTTATTCTCCTAATCTGGGGCTACTTTTGCTCTTTTCCCCCTTAGTTATTTGTGGAAGGGGGTTACATTACAAATCCGACACCTTCCATGTTCTAAGGAGTTGTCATTAAGTGTCCTTCTAAACACAGCATTTGCTCCAGCCCACAGATTCTTTTCTTTTTTTTAAATTCCCCTCAAAATATTTTTTAGTTTTCACTAGAGATTTCCTCTGGGACCATCAATTAATGAAAATTTTACGTATTTGATGACTGATTTATTTTCAGATATCCTGATATTTATTTCTTGTTTAATCCCTTTATTGCCACACACCAAAACTTGAGCAATTTAGATTCTTTTAAATTTACTGAATGTGGTGTGACTTTGTGAGGGTTCTCTTGGACACGTCTTGTCCAAGAGTCTGAGCATTCTGCTCAGTGTCAGTGAGGTCAGGCTGGCTGATGGCGTTCTCAAGTCCTTCCTGTCCTTGATGCTTTTCTGTCTGTTTGCTGTTCCCCAGAGGAAAGGATCAGAGTCTGCAACTGTGACTCTGGATCTGTTTATCTTTTCCAGTCTATCTGGTTTTGCTTAACTGGTTTTGTAGCCCTGTTGTTAGGAAAGTATACATTTAAGATTATTATGTCATCTTTAAACCTATAATTTTTTTAGTCTTTTAAAAGTAATTTACATATAGAATAAAATCACATTCAACTAAAAAGACTGCATTAAAAGGAAAAAGTTTATTTTTAATGTATACTCTCCTTTCTTCACTTAAAAAAAGAGTAAAGTATCTCTAGAAATCAAATTACAGTATAGGCTGTTGTGACTAAATTTTGATTAAATGTTTTTTCTTTCCCTTTTCTAAATATCTCCTTTGTTGTGAAAAGGTCCTCATTTTGGTCGATGCAATTCCTAAAATTCAAGGGTAGGTTTTTCCCTTCAGGCCCCAAAGCCACAGTGAAAAGCCCTCCATTTTCTCGCTCCCTCTTTAGCTGCTCCCTGGGATGCCTCTGTGTATGTCCGCCTCTAGAAACCCCAGCTCCCGTGAGAAGAACGTGGAACACCCTCACATTCCACACCAACTGCAAAAGCTGGGCTTTTTACCTGTGATCTTGATGAAGGTCATTTTGAGGAGAGCGGTAGACATGCATTTCCCAGAATCTCCCAGTGTGAGGAAGTCATACATGTCGGGCACCCAGGGATGGGTGGGAGAGTTTTTTCTCCGGGGGCCAGACTCTGGAAATGGGGAGGGGATGTAGAAATCGGACAAGGATAAGAACTTTCCTAGACATTGCTGAGATCTGGCTTTGAAACCATACGCATTACATCTGACGTTTCTTCCTGGGACACCAGAGGCTCAGTTACTTAAGGAAAGTAATACCTTGGCCAGCAGATTTGAATCCTAATGGGTTGGCCCTGGAGTGTTTCTCTCCTGCTCTGGGGTACTGGGCTTTTTCTCTGTTTTTTTTTTTTTTTCCTCAGAAGCTGTCATCCCTACACACTGGACATCTGTTTCAAGAACCACTCCAATTAAAGGGAAGAAAACTCCCCGCGGCTGTTTACCAGGTCCCCCGTGGACTGTGAAGTGAACATTTGATACTTGCCTGAGGGAAGGATAAACTCACATTAGCTCATAGGTGCGTGTTAACAGGTCCCCGTGTGTTTCTTCATAGTGTTCCTGGTAATTGACAGGAAATAATGTCTCCCAGCCTGCTACCCCAGGTTCATTCAGAGCCGGGAGATGGGAACAGACTAGACTTTCCAGGTTGGTTTACCATCTCTATAAATAAACACAAATGTCTCCATTCATAAAGCACCCACACCTTCTGAACCGCTGGACCCCAGGCTGATGTCCTTAATAAACCCCCAAGGTGGTGGAAGTCGCCTTCTCCAACTCAGAGGCTACTAGTGACCTCTGACCGCCTTCAGCTATTGATAACTGGAATGGACAAACACGTCCCTGGGCCTCATCACTTAGGACCACAGGAAGCCACTAGCTCACAAATCCTTGGTCACACATAATTAGCCTGAGGAAGGTGACAATTCACTTTTAAGTGCTTGCTTTCAGGGATAGAAATGGCCCGAATGGCTTAATGAGAAATAAGAAAGGCACCAACCTAAAAATGAAATCAATAGATCTTTTGCAAGGTAGAAAAAGGTAAGAACAGTCAAGGCCCTGAGAGATCAGTGCTATCTGGCTTCCATGCTTGCTGACGATGAGGGTGAGCCTTCAGCTCCACTATATAAAAGAGGACACACTCCAGTAGGCCGTCCTTGGGTACTCAGAAGGGCCACTGTATTGCCAGAGTCATCCCTACCTACAGCTGTAGAGCCAGCTGGGAAACAGCTGCAAAAGGCCTGTTCTACCCAATAGCCAAAATTCCATCCTGACATCTCGCCCCTCACCCATGTGGTCTGTGTCCAGACCCAAGGGAAGATTCTGAGAGCGTCTTGGCACACCAAACTCTATCTGAACTACCGCTACTAACCCCAGGCAAAATGGCCACTGGCTGTCACCAGGATTAACTGGTGGTGCCAGAGCTCTCCACACTCAGCCAGCTGTGCTTTTTCAAGGGATCTTCCAGTCCAGTTCACTGTATGCTCACTGACCCTCTGTTCCTCCGTCTCCATGTCCACGGCATAGACTTCAAAGACCAGGGTTTCTCTCTTTCTTCTTTATTGCGTTTTTGTTTTCAAGTTGATTTTTGTCAAGTCCACGCCATTGCCTCCTCGGCTTTATTTGGGCATCCTGGGAAATGCTGCAACCTATTTATGGGGACAAATACAAAAACAAACCCAGGGAGGTGATGTGCAAGGACACCCGAGATTGCTCATCTTGTGCCTGTAACTGAAGGAAGTGGATTCTAACCTAGCTGCCTCTGTTGTGTGCAAAGGAGCCCTGGGCAGCGGGGCCAGTCACGGGAGGGTATCTTTGGAGGTCCAGGCCACCTTCCCCAGTGGATTGCAGGCAGCCATGATTGCCTTGCCCAGATTCAGTGTCTGGCATCGTTCAAGGCAGGCAGCTGAGCGGCCCACCAGGTGGGGACAGGGGTTGATTGTCTGAGTGGAAACAAGTCTGTGGGATTGTGTGTCATAGGGAAGGGCTCAGTGTCTGATCTCCATCCACAGTGATACAGGGCACCTGTGGCCCTGGCACAGGCCTGCTGTTAACTTCTCTGCTGAATGACTCAACATATTTACATACCCCCACATCCCGGGGGAGGGGGTACCTGGCTGCAAAACTAAGGAACTTGAAAGCAAAGAGGTCACAAAATCCTGTTATTAGACCGCAGGCTGCAAGACCCTGTTTGTTCCAGGCAAGCTGTGGACAGGTATGCACCAACAGACGCCTAAGACCACCCAAGGGAGTGGTGGGACACACACACACACCACACCACACCATACACACACACACACACCACACACACACCACACCACACACCACACACACACCACACACACACCACACACACCACACCACACCACACACACACACACCACACACACACACACCACACACACACACACACACACACACACACACACACACACACACACACACACACACACCACACCACACCCCTGGGCTTTTCTCCTTCTAGGTACAAAGCCTTTTTCCCTGGAAAAAGAGGTTTTTCATATCTGTGAGTGTTAAAAATTAACATCACTACACTGTAAAACAACTAGGAGAGTCTGAAGGTCCCCAACACACAGAATCGAAGATGTCTGAGGCAATGGAGATGCTTGCTAATTGCTGTGGCTTGATTATTGCACAATGTCTTCTTGTCTGGAGCCATCATGGTCTATCCCCGGAACATGGCAAATGTTAATGGGTCTATTAAACACTTCTTTCAATGCCAAAGATTGAACTCAGGGATTTGTGTGGGATAGAAAAATGCCCTATCATTGAGCTAGTCTCCCAGGCCCCCAAAAAATATTTGTAAAAATTAAGAAACGAAAGAAAATGGAGTGTGTCTGAGTTTCTCCTATGCCAGAGAACACAAAACTTATCTCAGAGTACCAACGACGACACCTCCGTTATGGGTCTGAGGCCATCCAGTTTCCAAGTCCAGAGCTGTTGTATTTGGTGAGAATATTCTGGGATTTTTCAGCAGCCGTTGGAGTGCAAGCATGAAGTCTGAAATGCATGAACCGAGGAGAAAACACTGTCCCCTGGATAGCAATTATGTCCTTTGTATTCCCAGGAATCTTGCACTGGGGGTTTCTCCCGAGGAATCCAGCAACACTCCGACCTACCCCTGCCCCCACCTCCAACGGACCACAGCTAAGATTGCCAGATTAACTCCTGACAGATGCTTGGGTTTTATAGCTGGTGTTCCTGGACCCCGGACAGCCACCGACTTCTTTTTATTTTGCTCCACAAACCCTAGGTTTTGGTCCACAGAACGATTTGTTTCCCTACCTCTCAGTTCATTTGGCTTCGTGTGAGCCTCTCCAGGCTGGGTCCCCGCTCTTCAGCCCACCCAGGCCTGACCCAGCTAGCCAGATGGATGGAAGAGAGCCCAGGCCCAGGCCTCACCACAGCCAAAGCCCAGAGCCGCCTCCCTGATTCCCACCATGTCCCAGTCTTGCTCTCCGTCTTTCGGTTTGGCTCCCCTACAGATTGCAGTAACCGAGATGGTCGCTCTGGCTTTGACCCTTGGGGCAAGCACTGAGACTTGGTTTTTGCTTTTTCTCACCCTAGGCTTTGCTTTTTCTCACCCTAGGCTCCCTTTACCTCTCTAACTGCGTCACCTGTTTCTACTTTGTCTCCTCCCACATTCTCTCTCCACCCGGTTGGTCGTGGGACCTTTGCCTAACTTGGGCTGGGACTAAGGACTCCCTCAGATCTCAGTCCTCTGTTGGGTTTTAGGGAAATAAAATGACCTTCAAATGCAGGGACAATCGGAGCTGGATAAAATGTTGGATCTTCGGGACTCAGGTTTTCAAGTCCAGCCTGCTCACTGAACCATTTACGGTTACCTCCCCGAGAGCTGGGGGCAGAGCCTCGTGCTGACAGGCTTTCACGTTGGCAAGCATTGGATGGTGCGGGGCGGTTTCTGCTGCCAGTGTTCCTCGGTTATTTCAGAGCCTGCCCTTGTCGGTGCCTCAACCTTGTCCTTGAGTGGCAGCTAAGCAGCCTGAAGGTGCGGAGGTAGTCTTAGCTACCCTCTTCTCTAGGGGAAACACAGCTCAGCCTCTTTGGTTCTGGCTTCTCTGCTTTCCCCTACCACTCTGTGGGCTGCGTTTTTCACCTGCCTGTTCCAAAATGTAGGCAGTCACAGTATGCAAGGGAGATGTATGCAGAATGAACAACAGAACACTGGCTTCGTGCCGGGCCGGGTACACCGACGAGCCCACATCTTTCTGTACCAGCTACCACGCCTCCGCCCCTGTCTCCTAAATACTCCACAAAGGACTCAGAAATGACACTCTCCCTCTGTGGCTCCTTCTACTCTTCTCCACTCAGGTCTCTTTAAAACAAAACAACCCTCAACTTAAACCATAAGCTGTCCTGTTTCCATATTGCCGCCCAGCGCCCGCTTCTTCCCTTCTAACAGCTTTCATCTGGAATTTGTCTTTTGTCTCTGAACCCGTTCCCCCAGGCCTTCAGATGCGATCCTCCGGTAACCTCCCAAGCCCCAGACTATGTGTGCTCTCCGTCACACCCGTCCTGTCAGTTTTGACACATGACCACAGTATCTGCCTTTGTAAAATGGCTTCGAGTACGATAGGGTGTCTTTTCGGTTTGTTTTTTTTTTTTTTTTTGTTTTTTTTAAGGGACTAAGGATCAAACCCATGGCCTCATACATGATAGTCAAGTGTCCTCTCTCTTTAGTGGCCTCCCCTGCCAAATGAAATTTTCTTTGAAAATGGCATCCAAATCAATTTAGTTCTCCAAATTTCTTGGTTATTTCCATGTGAACTGTAGAATCAAGTCTCCAATAGGAATCAAAAAGCCAAGGTATTTGCATTAGAATTGCACTTATAGCCAGGCCATGGTGGCACACGCCTTTAATCCCAGCACTCGGGAGGCAGAGCCAGGCGGATCTCTGTGAGTTCGAGGCCAGCCTGGGCTACAGAGCGAGATCTAGGACAGGCACCAAAACTACACTGAGAAACCCTGTCTAAAAAAAAAAAAAAAAAAAAAGAATTGCACTTATATACTTTAAAAATAATATTTTTATTAAATCTTTGAGAGTTTCATACAATGTATTTTTATCATACATACTCTCTCTCCTCCAATTTTCCACAGATCCACCCCACCTCTCCATCTACCAGACCTCTTATTCTCTCTCTTGTAAGATTCATTGAGTTGAATTTGTATTGCCCAAATACTCTTGGGTATAGGGTTTACTCTGGGGTGTGGTTGATCTACCAAGGGTCACACCATTAAAGGAATGACTCTCCCCCTCTGCAAACACCCTAACATACTAGAGAGAAGACTTCATGCCCTGCCCCCAACATGCTGGGATTTGGCCTGGCTTGAGTGTGCAAATATTGTGCACATTGTTACATCACTGTGAGTTCATCTGTGCATATGGATGACACTGTTTCCTTGACGTCACCTTCTACTTCTGGTTCTTACCATCTTTCTGCTACCTCACTTTCCAAGAAGACCCCGAATCTCTGATGTCACCTTCTATCTCTAGTTCTTACCATCTTTCTGCTACCTCACTTTCCAAGAAGACCCCAAATTGTGAGAGTTTGTTATATAGATGTCTTAATTAGGGCAGAACACTCTGCAGTCTCTTATTCTCATCACTTGTGGGTCTCTATGTTAATTGTCATCTACTGCATTGAAGAATCTCCTTTAAGGAGAGCCGAGAGGTGCACTGATGTATGTGTATAACAATAAATTGTTCGGGGTCATTGTAGTGCTATGCACATTAGTAGAATAACAGCAGTAGGTTCTCCCCTGGAGCCAATGAAATATCTAGCCCAAAGTTCTTCGATCCGTTAACAGTACCAGGTATGAGCGCTATCTTATATCCGGGGCCTGAAATCCATTTAGGAAGCGCATGGTTGCTCCCATGACATTTGAGCCACTACTTCACCAGTGGACGTATGTTTCCAGATGAGTTTGTACCTCACAGGATTCATAGCTGGACGATATTGATGATTGCTTTTATCCTCTGTTAGCACACATCTTCTAGCACTATGAAAGCTACCCAGTAGGGATGAAGGTTCCAGAACAGGACTTCTCCAAGTTTATGACTCAAGTATGTAGTGTTGTTAGAAATATGGTCCAGGTCGTTGCATGTGACCTTAGGCAAGTAATTCAGTCTGTCAGTCTCTCCACACTTTCACCTAGTGTGATGATTCAAATAATAAATCCTTCCTGTAGTCTTGGACATTTGAACACTTGGTCCTCAACTGATGGCATGGTTTGGGAGGTTTAGGAGGTATGGCCTTATTGGAGAAAGTTTGTCACTAGGGCCAATTCACTTTCTGTTTCATGCTTGAGGTTCAAGACAGGAGCCCTTGGCTTCCTGCTCCCACCACCATGCCTCCATTCCACTCCAACTCTCTGGGGCCATAAATCCAAGTAAATTCTGTTTTCTTAAAAAAAGAAAGAAAGAAAGAAAGAAAGAAAGAAAGAAAGAAAGAAAGAAAGAAAGAAAGAAAAGAAATATGGTCCTAGTGTCAAGTTCTCAAGGTTAACTGAGAACAATGACAATAGTCTGTGATGTTTGGGGTCTATGGCATCCCAGTGGCCAATATTTTGGAAGAGGCAACCAATTTCTGGTCCCGGGGTTTTCATTTGCTAATGTGGTGTCTATTTGGGGTATTGTTTTCCTGTTATAGGGTAACTGCATTTAAACTCTTTTTAATATGTGTGTATGTTATGTTTTAGGAGCTTCTGCAGTAGTTGGTTTCCATACGACTTTTACAAATGTTAGTTATCCCTTCCCATGTCCTGTCCTCTGCCTGTCTTCCCTTCCTCCTAATCCTTCCTGCCCCATTAATTCTCTTCCCCCTTTATCTCACTGTATCTGTCTCCCCTCCCTTGGAAGAGTCCCCATTCCTAACCTCTGTGGGTATTTCATATGAAACACACACACACACACACACACATACATACACACAACATATTTGTTGTGATGACGTTATTTGCTTAGAACTCTTTTGACATATTAAAGAAATGAATGATACATGTACTCTATTCTAATGGTAAAATCATCTTTGCTTTCCTAACAGAAGCTTACTGGTTTGCGACAAATTGTTATTATCTGAGAATACTCCTAAACTAGCAAAGCTAATATTTCTTGTGTGATTTCTCTATCTATAAAGACACATGAAATCAGCTCATAATTCTCCTTTCTCATAGAGACCATATTTACCTCAAAAATAAATCACTTCACTTATTATCTTGAAGAACTTGTGAAAAGGGATCATCAGAATTCTGTTGATTTAACAGTCACAATACGACAAAAAACAAAATGAGGTTGTGAATGGCAGTCTTAACTACCATTATTCATTTAAGTTTCTATTATTATATCAGTTTGGGTAATTTATATTCCATATTTTCTTTTAAAAAGAACACCAACATATAGTTGTGCATAATAAATTTCTTGCTTGAGATTTTCTTTAATAGATATCTTTATTTGACTTTCAAATTTCTAGACTTTGTTTCTGATGCTTTCTTTTTAGAAATGATTAGTCCTGTCAAAGCAAACTTAGAATTCCTATTCTTTTCAAAGGTGCTTTGATTTTTACCAGTTGTCTCTACTTTCCACCTTCCAATTTTTTTTATATTTTTATGATAAATTTTTAGTCTTCTTACTTTATGCTAACTACAGTAGAAAATAGGCCTTCTTATAAGCATTATTTATTATTTCTTGTTTTTCTCACAGTACTAAGAGTTGAATTCAGGGCCTTTCACATGGTAGGCAAGTGCTCTATCACACACTTGGAGGTGTGTTATTCTCCAGCCCATGATTTCTTTTTAACCTATGAATAATTTAGAAGTATAGTGCTTTACTTTCAAAATTGGAATGTTTTTTAAATAACTGTATTTTCACTAATCCTTGATTTTGTTAGATCATGAGAAGGGAGTGTAGTATATATGATGTTTGGTAGTTGGAATTTGTTGGGACTTTTCAGCCAAGAGTGACTGTTTTCATAACTGTTCAGTGTGCTCTTTGTTTATGAAATGCAAAGTTGTATCAAGAATAGAGATGTTTATTCAATCTTCTGCATTTTTCTTCACTTTTTGTCTGGTTGTTGATCTCATTTCTGAGAGATTGGCTGCTATCTAACATAATATTTATTTTTATTTCCCTTATAGATGCATCATTCATTTAGTCAGGACTTTAACTTTTTGTTTAATTAGTTTCTAGCTTAGCTTATTTTTTTCAGCTTTTCTTTTCTTTTTTAATTAGCCTAGTTGTCTTTCCTTTATTAAGTCAGAGGCATACTTTATCTTAGATACTTGTTTTGGGTCAGATATAGACTTGAGGAATATTTTATTCGACTCTGTGGGGTCTTTCTCCTCACAATATCTTTTAAGGAGAACATTTCAATTTTGATAGAGTCTAATTCATTGGGAGTCTTTCTTTTGTTTCTACCAATCTCTGTTTCATTTAGTAAACTTTGCCTATTGTAGTTAGACTTTTTTGTCAGGACCATAGACTCACCAATAATGATAAAGAGACTTATTATTAATTATGAAAGCTCAGTCTTAGCTTAGACTTGTTTCTAAATAGCTCTTATAACTTAAATTAACCCATTTCTATTAATTTACTTTCTGCCTCATGGCTTTATTACCTCATCTCCATACTGCCCAGCCTGCTTGCTCTGCATCTCTTGACATCTCTGTCTTCTTCTTCCCAGTGTTCTCTCTGCCCCAAAAGTCCTGCCTAGCTATTGGCTATTCAGCTTTTTATTAAACCAAGCAGAATGAGACATCTTCACAGTGTACAAAAAGATTATTCCACAACATTTCTCTCTTTTTGTCTAAATAAAAAGGAAAGGTTTTAACTCTAACATAGTAAAACTATATACAATAGGAACTATCATCAAGCAAGAATCACGCTCACAATGTCCAGTCCATCTGCATTTGGTATATTTGGAGAAAACATTCTATTATTTATCCTATCTTGATGAATTCAGAGTTTTATACCTGGAACCATTTTTATTATAAGTTGTATTATGATCATAAAAATATATTTTTAGACTTTAAACTTTTCAGATAAACAACTTAAGCTTTTATGCTTTTCAACCTTATAAATTTTACATCTGTTATGTAAATTTCTTTTCTGAATTTGGTAACAATGAAAACTGTAAAAGTATAACTTTATAGTCTCCAGTCTCCATCAAATACCCAAGAAGGATAAAATATTACTTGAGTAAACAGGAAGTACAGAGAAAGCAATTTCCAAAACTAAGAAATGACAGAGACATCTGGCTGCCTGAACAGCCACCCCAAGGTTCCTCTGTAACATTAGGGCATCCATCTTTAGCCTACAGGCCTAGAATGTCTGACAGACTTTATTGTGAAACAGGCAGTTTTTAAGGCCTATCCCTCCTTGTCTTGGCAAAGTTCAGCAGACACTTACCTTTGGTCTTGTTGGTCCAGTTTGGACAGAATACTCTCAGCAGTTGAGGCAAGGTTAATTTCTTTGTCCAGTGGCTAGCTTTTGCCACAAGGAAAGCAAGCTCTGTATGGTGTTTCTTCAATGCCTATCATCTTCTCTGAAGTAAATTGGTGCTGCCAGAAGGAGATGTGTCTCACTATCATGAAAAACCTCAGGTTATTAAACATCTTAAATGCCATATTCTGTGGGTCTTTGAAGTGTTTTGTTTGAAAGTCCCTATCTATCTAAAATATATCTGTTTAACCTTGAAAACATACCTAATATGACTATGAGTTTGATGATTATAAATGACTATTAACTTGCATTTCTTAATTATACATTACTTTTTAAAAATGAGCTGCATAAGCACAATACCCCAAACAAGAGTAGAAACATACATTCACTATAACAAAAGTAACTTCAAATTTGTATCAATATACCAAAATCCATACCAATGTAAAATATTTGAGACTAGTGGTTGTTCAAAAGTAGATTCAACAATCTACCCTTTTATCTCATCCTTTCTATACTGTATCCCCTTTTTTCCCCTTAGAAAGAAATCCTTGAATACAATCTCCTTTGTTCAGTTTTTTTTTATGACCATGACCAATAAGAACTACTAACCAACCCCCTTAAACAATGATAAACATCCATAACCCACCATATGACCAAAAACTATCTACTCCACCTCTTAGGAATGTGGTGTTGTATTCTTTAGAGTGTTTTTTGTTGCCCGAGGGCATTGGCATCTTTGGGGGATCCTGGAAAAATTGGGATAATGGTCAAGTCCTGTGAGAACTAGCTGTTGTCTAGTTTCAGTGTGATGGGAAAATGTAGGGCTTATCTGAAGTTTGGCTGGAGTAGTCTGTGAGGCTAGACCATCTCAGCCAGCATCCTTGACTTTGCTCTGGATGCAGAACTCTGAAGAAACTGCAACAGAAGCACTCTGAGAGGCTTGATCACCTGGCATACCTGATTTCATTGGTGTCTGGTCCCCTTGCTTTGAAAACACAAACTTTCAAAGGTAACATAGATATCTGCATTAACACAAGTATGGACTGAGCATTGAACACAAGCCAGCCAAAGATGATTTTTTGTTTTATGTTTGAGCAGGTAAAATATACACCACCCGTCTTGTGATTTTTCTAGGCTTATTCTTTATGTCTGTATCCAGGATTTTCAGAGGGTGTCCCCTGATCAAATCTGATCTCTATCAACCATGAATGAATCCACAGCCCTTTGTTTGCTGTGGAAACAAAAGCATAACCTCTTCTCCAACATACCATATTTTTTGAAATTAAGATATTTTAAAAATATATAGGCTGGTTTATTTAGCAGTCCCTTCCACAATCCAATGTCTCTCAGCAGCTGTTGTCTGTTCATTAGCATTCAAAAAATTCAAAATTAACAAAGCACCATATAAAGTCCAAACTCCCTGTGTTATAATATTTCCCATCCTTATGTGGCTTATTCTTTTTCTAATTACTTTACTTTTCTCTTTTAATTTTTTTTATTTTTAAGCTATTATTATTTTATAATGACTGTCTTATCCTTTTCCTTTTTTTTTCTTAAGTCTACATCCTTAAACACACTGTAACCTGTTTAGAGGTTATTTTTCCATCTGAACCCGCTTTACTGCGTATCTGTAACCTTTTCTGTTTGCATGAGTAAGACCTTAAACTGCTGTACAACTTAGTTCTTGGTGCTGTGGTGGCTCAAGCCCACAGGCAGTGTCGGGGAGCCGCACCTCTGTGCCGAAGCCCACACGAGAGACTGCGGGACTAGGAAGCTGCATTTGGCTCCATTTTTGTGTGTTTAGAATCTTTTTTTTAAAGCTTTCTCAGGTCTTATGTGGAAACACGTGCCTCCACATTGGACACCATTTGTAGTCGGACTTTTTCTTCAGGACTGTCAGCTCCCCAATAATGACACAGAGATTTATTAACTAAGAAAGCTCAGCTGACAGCTTAGGCTTGTTTCTAACTAGCTCTTATAACTTAAATGAACCCATTTCTGTTGATTTATTTTCTGCCTCGTGGCTTTATTCTTCATCTCCATACTGCCCATACTGCTTGCTCTGCATCTCTTAGCATCTCTGCCTACTTCTTCCCAGTGTCCTCTCTGCCCTGAAAATCCTGCCTAGCTATTAGCTATTTGTTCATCTTTTTATTAAACCAGTCAGAGTGGGAGTACTTTATATGCAAACTGTTTCAGAAGAAAAGGAAAGAAGGAAGGAGGGAGAAAAGAAAGTGAAAGGATGGAAAGGAAGGAAGGGGGAAGGTGGGAGGGGGGAGGAGGGGAGGTAGGAGGGAGGGAGGGAAGGAAGGAAGGAAACGCAATCATGCTGATTAACTGAGTCCTTGGCATTGGCATAACAGTGTAGATCCTATTCCATTGGGCTTGTCTGGGCAGCAAAGTGAGACTTACTGGGTATTTATCTTGGCAGCTGAAGCAAGAACAGACCAGCGCAGGCATTGTAAAGCTCAGTGTCATGTTCTTCCAGGAATATTAAAACCTTCTATAGGACCCTGCATTCAGAAGTGGCTTCCGGGCTCCACTCTGAATTGCAGGCCTAGCTAGTTCCTCATTTTCTCCTCAGAGATTCAGTTTTTCTGAGTTCATTTCAGGTATTCCAGTTATTTCAGTGCTGTTTGTTAGAAAGATTTTCTTTTCTTATCAGATTGCTTTGACATCTTTGTAAAACACGATTGTGGATACTTGTGTGTCTGTTTTGGACTCTGTTCTGTTTTGTAGCATGTGGGCTTGATTACTATAGCTTTAAAGAACTCTCAGAATCCAGTCGTCTGAGTCCTACAGACTTGTTCATTCCTGAGGATTCCTTGGGCCATTTTAGTCCTTGACATTTGCATACACTGCACATTTTAGAATTGACTTGTCATTGTCTTTTAAAAAGCCACGTGTAACGTTTATAGGGACCGCCTTGACTCTGTGGATCAGTTTGAAGAGATTAGATGCTTTAGTAATATTGAGTCTTCCAATCCAGTTTGGTTATGGCTCCAGTGTCTTTAGTTCTTTGATTCCTCTTAGAAAAGGAGTCTTTTATTGTCTGTTAAATGTACTACCAAGTGTGTCAAGTTTTCTGATGATATTACAAATGAAATTACATTTCAATTTTTAATTTTCTTTCTCTATCTATTGTTATTTACAGTCTCGCTGGGTATAAAAGTCTGCACTGGCATCTGTGGCCCTTCCAGCCTTCTGCATCTCTATTGAAAAGTTGGGTGTTGTTCTAAAGAATAAACCTTTATATGTGAATTTTTGTTTCTCCTTGCAACTTTTAATATCCTTTCTTTGTTCTGTACATTTAGTGTTCTGATTATTATTGAGGATCTTGGGGGAGAGGAAACATAATTAATTTCCATTCTGTGCTGTTACTGACTTTGTAAACTTACGACTTCCAGCAGTTAGTTTTGTCACTCTAAGATGTCTGATGGTCGTATTCCCTGCATCATTATATTGTTTTGCTTCTTGTTCTTGTCTTATGGAAATGCCAAGACTCTGACATGATGGTGGATTAAACAAACAAGCAGCTCTGTCGACTTCTCATAGTAGGGAAAGCACACTCAAGTGTCCACGTAGGGTGACGTCACCTGGAAGCGTCTCACAGCTGTGTCTTACAAGATCAAGAAGATCTTGTAAGAGTTGCTTAGTTCGGATTTAATGCAAAGAGGTTCTAAATGTTGTTAAACGTTTATTCAGCATCAATCAAGATAGTTATTTTTTCCTTTCCTTCCTTTCTCTTTGGTCTGTTAACACATTGGTTTGAATTGGTTCCCTTCTGATGTTAAACTGAGGTAACTACTTAGTCGGCATCTATTAGTAGCCTTGTTGCATACTTCTGGATAGTATTTGCTGATAATAGCAACACTGGCAAATTAATAATAGTAACTCTACCACTTATTACATGACCTTTTTACTCTTATATCCTTCATGACTCTAAAGCCAGACCACATGGACAATACTACCAGGTCAGGCTGTGTGCTGATGAAGCCTAGCCTCCAACACACATACGCACACATACACATACACACATACACACACATACACACACATACGCACACGCACACACACACACACACACATACTCACACACACACACATACACACACACAATACACACACACATACACACATACACACACATACATACACACACATACACACACACATACGCACACATACACACACACATACACACACATACGCACGCGCACACGCACACACACACACACACATACTCACACACACACACATACACACACAATACACACACATACACACACACATACACACACATACATACACACACATACACACACATACATACACACACATACACACACACATACACACACACACACACACACACACACACACACACACACAAAAGCTTTCTCTTAAAGCTTCTCAGTAGATGTCTGAGTGTGTATCACAGACAGAGGTGCACACAGGCCAGGCTTGTGTGGTCCCAGAGGGAAGATGGACTACGTTGACTGTGCTACCTCTGGCCCCATGGCAGAGGCAGTCATTTCTGGAGCAACCACATAGAACTCCATGCCCTGGGCCAGCAAGGAAGAAGCAGAGTGTGGCCAACAAAGAGACTCTCCCACTTGCCTGCTATGGGGCTTATTATGACTTAATAGCGCTTGCTAGCTATTGCTGGGTCCAGTCAGCCTGTGTGCTTCCTGTCGAGGAAGGATGAATACTCATCGTGATGGCAACAGCTGTGAGGAGGGCATCAGGCTGGGGAAGCATCCGGAACTTGGACGATTATTGCGAGTCCACACAGTCTCAACTTCTGGCTTGACTGGTAGCTGTTTGATTTTGCAGCAGTGCGAAGGTGATACACATTCAGTAGAAAGCACACATGGAGTTTGGGGGGGTGTTGCTCTTTTCTTGGGCTGGTCATGGACTGTGGGATGGTCTTTTCTCACCACAGTGGGCGACAGCTTCCAGTTAGCCTTGGATGACAGGACAACTAATATCCACTCTCTTGTGTGTGGGTTTTTTTTTTTTTTGGTTGTTGTTTTGGTTTGGTTTGGTTTTTTGAGACAAGGTTTCTGTGTAGTTTTGGTGCCTGTCCTGGAACTCACTCTGTAGACCAGGCTGGCCTCAAACTCACAGAGATCCACCTGGGTCTGCCTCCCGAGTGCTGGGATTAAAGGCGTGCTGCTGCCCGGCTGTTAAGCTGTGATATTCAGCAGGTTATGGATAGTCCAAGTCTTCTTGTACATATGTATGAAAGTATGATGTGTGTGTGTGTGTGTGTGTGTGTGTGTGTGTGTGTGTGTACATATAGAGGTCAGAGTTTGTATCGGGTGTCTTTATTGATCAGTCTTCACCTAACTTACTGGGCAGGGTCTCTTGCTGAATCTAGAACTTAACAAATTAGGCTAGTTTAGGTAGCCATTTTTTCTGCGATCTTCTGTCTCTACCTCTTGAGAACTGGGGTCACAAGGAGAGCTGCCACACAGAGTTCAGCTTTTATGTATGTGCTTGGGGTCTGAACTCTGGTCCTCAAGCTTTGGTGGCAAGCTGTCTGTCCACTGAGCCATCTTGCCAGCTCTGATTTAACAATATTTTAAATTCTTAAATAAAAATAAAAACCATTTAGTTATTACATAATTCCTTCCAAAATGGGTGAATCAGTCCACTGGAGGCAAACTTTCTCTCTTACACATGTTTCCTAGGAACACCCCATGAAATATTCATTAATATTATCCTGAGCCAATTATTGAAAGAATTAAAATTATCTCGAGAACATTCTCTGGCCATCAGTAATGGATTGACAAAAGAAAATTCCCCAAATGTAGGACTCGGACAACACATTTCCAAATAATCCGTATGTCAAAGATGAAGTCTCAAAGGATATTTTTTAATATAAGGAATTGGTTGAAATTAAAAAAAAAAAAAAAAAAACAACAGTGTAGCAGAATTTGCAGGGTGTGGCCAGTGCCAAAAAGGACCCTGATAGCACTGAATGCTTAATGAGAAAACCCCTCAAATAAAAAATAAAATCAAAGTCTCTCATTCACAAAACCACAGGAACACAGCAGAATGCACCCAAAATGAGTGGAAGGAAGGGCATAAGAAGACAACAAAACTGGATGAAACGAGAAATGGAGAGGTGTGGGAGCAAAATGAAAGGAACAAAATGACGGGTCTCCAAAAACCGAAATTGTTACTAGAACAGAAAAGGCATATAAAGGTGAGTATACAGGAAGAAGGTCTTTGGAAGCTGCGGAGTTGGTGAGGTGAGGTTAGCTCATGCTTGTCCTGTTCCTCTGATCTTTCTCTCAGGCTTTAACCCAAATTTCTGGCTCCATGTTTTTTTTTTTTTTTTTGTTTTTTTTTTAATTTTATTAAGACCATTTAGAAATTCATCTATAGAGAGACACAAAAAAGAGGACAAATCAGCAGTCTCAGGACAAAGTGAGGGGCATCATTACAGAACCTACAGCCAGCCATATATTAGGTAATGTGGAAAACCATGAAAATGTTGGGCCAGTGTCTGTGTCCTGCCCCATCTCATCCATTGACAAGGAAATTATTGTCTGGTGTCAACATCTGAACTAGCTGACATTGAACTGTGGGAACCTCACACTTACCCCATGTTAAAGAAGCCAACCCATGCACCTGCCCACTACAACAAGACCCAGTTTACCCCTTGTTTTATTTTCATTTTGTAATTTGTTATAGTTTATAAAACAACATTTTACTGTTGTTCTTTACAACAGCACAGATCAGTGGCATGATGAGAGGGTTGTGTAGCCACCATTATTGTTCACCTCCAGAACCTTTCTTCTTTCCAGCTGAAAATATGCACACCTTCAGCACTAACTCCATTTCCTCCTCTGTTCCCGGAAAACCATCATCCACTGCCTGTCTCTGTGAGGCTGAACCCCTCTAGGCACCTCCCAGAAGTAGTATCATACAGAATTCATTTGTTATTTTTATCTTTTCCTGTGTGTTGATGGGTGAGTGTGTGTGCTTGTTTGTATGTGTGAATGAAGACATGTGTACTCTGTGGCATATGTGTGAAAGTCAGGGAACAGCCTCAGTGTTGGTCCTCACCTTCCTCTTCGCTCTTCATTAATGTATGAGCCAAGCCAGCTGGCCTGTGAGTTTCTGGGCAGTCTCCTGTCTCTACCTCCCGCCTCCCCTTAGGAATGCTGTGATAACAAGTAGATGTTACTACATCTAGATTTGTGTGCGTTCTGGAGATCTGAACTCAGGTCCTCCTGTCTACACAGCAAATGCTCTACCCACTGAGCCATGGGTGACAGAAAACTTCCAACACGACTTTTACCATCAAGAGTTGGAGCCTAAGGACTATATGTGACATTGTGGCCTAGGAAGATGGCTAACAAGTGCAAAAGCAGAAAGTAAGTTCACAGGTCAGAAGTGGGAGATGGGCTGGGAAGGTGGAATGGTACCGGCTAGTTTCCCTGAACTGATGATGGATGGAGCAACGAGCCTTCTTTCCTGAGAGCAAGAGAAGGACGACAGACTCTGGATTTAGACACAGACATCCAGTGATGAACCCAGACAAGTGGCCCAGGTTATAACCAGACTCAGGGGCTGTGGTGGTTTGAATAAAAATGGACCCCATAGGCCCACAGGGAGAGGCACCGTTAGGAGGTGTGGCCTTGTTGGAGGAAGTGTGTCACTGGGGGCGGGATTGGGGGTTTCAGATGCTCAAGCCAAGCCCAGTGTCATTTCTCTCTTCCTGCAGATCCAGATGTAGAACTCCCAGCTCTTTCTCCAGCACCACGTCTGCCTGCATGACACCATGCTTCCAGCCATGATGACAGTGGACTAAACCTCTGAACTGTAAGCCAACCCCAATTAAATGTTTCCTTTATAAGAGTTGCCACGGTCATGGTGTCTCTTCACAGCAATAAAACCCTAACTAAGACAAGGATCATATCCAGGTCTTGGACTCCCCCTTGGAATACTACTCTCTTGGAGCCATAAGCTGCCCTAGCCCGATGTCCAGTGCTGTTCTCTTCCAGTCCTTGCTCCCAACAGCCTAGACTGGGGTGGCCACTGGGGTGGCCAATAGTGTATAAACCCCTCAAGCAATGCACCCAATTGATGCCTGTTCCTTTGAAGGCAGGTCCCTCAGCAGCCTCGGCTCCCTCAGGTCTTGGCCATCTGCTATAGAGGTCCCTGTGTGCCTTGCATCCTTAGCAACACAGCATACAGGCAGCCCTGCCCTTGACTGCCCAGGAGTGCTCCTTCTGTGAAGGAGTGTCACCAGCCCACACTGACAAGCAAGCAGGCACAGCTGGTCTGATAAAGATGGCGGCTGCTTTGACTACTTGGCAAGCATTGTTACTGCCATGGACACTCTGGTAAAGACAGCAATGGAGGGAAGATCCAGTGGTCTGGGGATGGGTGCTGGCATCAACAGCCAGCCCTGGCAGGCAGCTCCCTAATGACAGAATGGAAGCCGGTGTGGCTCTCCTGTCTTTCACCTCTGGAGGGCGGGGTCTCCTGGGGCCTGGAGTCCTTAAAGCTCACCAGAGGAAAGAGAAGCCAGTCCCCCTGGGAGGAGACAAGGTGGGGAAGGCGGGTACTGAGAGTGAGGTGAATGAGCCTGGTGCTAGGACCCAGCCCAATCACCCAGATGCTTGACACATTGTCCCTGTGTGACTCATTGAACCTACAGAGCTCCAGTACCAACAGTTACTTTTCACCCAACTCAAATGGCATCTCTTCCTTTCTGATTTACTTCTGTGTTTATTCTTGTAGTGCTCTGAATAAATGTTCCACTTCTGAGCTACATTTCCAGGCCATTTACATTCATCTGTCGTTGAAGATTTGTTTTATTTTTATTCATGTGTTTGTGCGTGCGTGCGTGTGTGCGTGCGTGCGTGCGTGCGTGCGTGCGTGTGTGTGTGTGTGTGTGTGTGTGTGTGTGGTCTCTGTGTTTGTGTGTGTGTTGTCTGTGTGTCTGTGTGTCTGTGTCTCTGTGTGTGGTGTATGTGTGTATGGGTGCTTGTGGAAGCCAGGAAAGGGTGTTGGATCCCCCGAAGTTACAGGTGGTTGTGAGCCACAGAACATGGGTGCTGGGAACTGAACTCAGGTCCTCTGGTAGAGCAACAAGCTGAACCGTCTCCCTAGTCTGTTTTCTTTTCTTTTCTTTTTTTTTAACTGCTTCCTGGAGGTACGGCTGGCATGCAAGGAGCTATGACTACTTAGAATATTAAATGTCACACTTCTAACATGGGAAGACTCTCATAAAATGGACACCCCAGCCAAGGCAGTCGGGAGGGAGCTTGCTAGCTAACCTTAGTTTCCCTGAGCTCTCCCGGCCCCATTCCCATCCCAGTTTGTGCTTCCTGCTTTTATCTGTGTAGTTTTAAAAGAAAACACATTATATTCCACTAAGTATAAACAGAAATTGTCCAGAAATGTAAAGTGATAGGATGGACCTCTGATAGAAGAAGGGAGACTGGGGGATGGTCACTCACCTGAGCTCCAGGGGGCCAGCCTTCCCCATTCCCTGGAAGCAGGTGTACCCAACAAAAATCAACCTAATAGAATGGGGAAAGGATATTTTGGGTCAGTTTCCAGGTTTCAGGCCACATTCATTTGGCTCTATGGTTTGGGGCTGTCGTGGTGTAGTCCATCATGGTGGAAGCTGACTGAGGAAGCCGCTCACCCATGGGGCCTGGGAAGCACCTTCGTAACAGGAGGAACCGGAGTCCCAAATCCCCTTCAAGTGACCAGGCCCTACCTCTTAGAGGCTGCACCACCTTTCTTTACATCAATACCCCAGCCTGGGACAGCCTTTGGTCCATCAGCTTTTAGGGACATTCCAGATCCCGCCTGTTGCAACAGGAGAATGCCATGCAGAGTTTCTGGGAGCCAGATCTGCCACCTACCTGCCCAGGAAGAACTAAGACACAGGTGTGCTGGGTGCTGAGGGGATGGCCATGGAGCTCGCTGATGAATTTTCCCTTTAGCATGACAACTGAGGCTGCAGGACTAGGCTGTGACTGCGAGCTAGCCCTAGACAGGATCTGGGTTATCTTTCTAAGCTTGCCTGCCCCACCCTCACTCCCCACCAAGTGCTGAATATCTTGTTTCCTCACTACAGTTTCCCGATCAGCGAGGTCAAGTTAGTGACTTTCAACCCTCTGGAAGGAGGCACATGTGCCAGCCGGGGGTCCTGAACCCCTGGTGGCCTCTATGTGCGTCTGCTACTGCTTCCTGACTCTGGTGTTAATCTCTGCCTCCCAACAGTTACCTTGTTTCGTTTTAATGTATCTAATCTCATTTCGCGCAGCAAATTTCTACTGAGCAAGCATTAGTATCATTGTGGGTTCTGGTCTGGGACAGGAGCTACAGAGATGGTTAGGGCCACTTCCTCTTCACAGGAGACTGTCTGGTAATGAGTGTCACCACTGAAATACATTCCTAGCCCCTGTGCATGTGAAGGGCAGGCTCATCACTTTGTTAGGGCTGAAGAAAGGCTGTAGGGGCATCGGGCAGTTGGTGCTGAGCCAAAACATGATGATGGAGACCCACAGGTAGTCTTTCTGGGGAAAGGAACAGGGCCACAGAGGCATGGTGCATCCTGGGAACTGTGGGTGGTTCATCTATAGGGCTAGGCTAGGGCATCCAGGGATGCTGGGCAGAGAGGGAAGAAAATGACCAAGAAGCAAAAGGCTCCTCCCCTCCTTGTCCTTTGAGGCCTCCCAAGGCCACACCCCTGGGCCTCTAGGGGGGGATCTGTCAAACCTGCATGAGGGTCTTCAGGGCCTAGAGTGGAGAATGATCTCAGAGACTGTCTACTTGAGGCCCTAGCTGGGGATGGACCCCTCCTTCCATTGAATTGATTTTTGCATACTCCCCTTTCCTTCTCCATGAAATAGTCCAGGTTCCCCCTTCTCATGTGTTTGGGGGACTCCTGGGGTTTTCCCGGTGTTGGAGGGGAAGAATGAGCTGCCAAAGGTTGCCTGGAATCGGAACTTTAGCACGCTGGGGCCAGGAGGGAAGGAATGAGCGCGGACGAGCTTCCTTTGGACAGCTGTGCCTACACCCTATTAAAAAAGTGTCAGATTCAATCACCCAGGTTTGGGGGCGGTGGACGCCAAACATCTGGATCTCTGGCCAGGCCCCCAAGACGCCAGGATGTTGCACTTCCCACCTGGAAAGCTGCCGTCATCCGAACAGTGCTGTCTTGGAGAGGGCAAGCACCTGCTCAGGCTGCTTGCTGACTTCCTCCCAGGGCCTCAGGCCTGCTCCCTGAGTACTAATGGACAGATGGGCTCCCGGCACCCCAGGGTGGGGAGGGGGAAGAGGCAGGACTGTCCAGCTCTGTCTGGGTCTGCCTCTGGGCTCTAGGCCAGTTCACACTCACAACCAAACCCTGGTGACTGATGGCCACTCCCCAAGCACGGGGATAATGGGGGGTGATGGGGGCTGATGAAGGGTGGGGTGGGGTGGGAGCAGCTCAGCAGCATCCTTGCCTTTCTCTTGGATCTTTCTAACGGTGGAAGTGATAGACAAACATCGTCCTCGACCTTGAGAAGTGAGAGCAAAACTCCTTAGCCTTTGTTACAGAAGAAGAAATCCCATTATACCTATTGACTCTTTTGGCCAAGGCTAAACAAGCCAATACAGCCAAGAGTCTGAATTCCCAGAGGTAGTAATTGTGGGCATGTGTGTACATGAGTATGTACACATATGTATGTACGTGTGTTATGCACATGTGTACATGTGTACACATCTGTGTATGTGTGTGCATGCATGTATGTCTATGTGTGTAATGGTGTGCGTGTGTGTGTGTGTGTGTGTGTGTGTGTGTGTGTGTGTAGGGTTGCTGCTTTCAGAGGGGGTGAAACAATGCCAACCTCCCCAAATCCTGCTTGGTAATAAAGTGACATTAAGTAGGACTCCCTATGTCCTCCTTCTGCTAACAACCCCCGCCCTCCCCGTCCAGTTGTGAGAGGATCTGGCTGCTGGAGGAAGATATCCTCAGAGTAAGACGTCTAGTTCACCAGCTGGTGACACACAGAGACACCTTGTGACCAGGCAATTCCCCTTTTTAGAATGTATCCAAGGAACACAAGAACATGCGGCCACACCAAAACTTCCATGAGCGTGCCCTCGGCAGCGTTCTTCTCGGCTGGCAAGATGACAGGTAAGAGGCACAGGATGGAATAATATTCAGCCAGTAAAGGGAGTGATGTGTGCCGCCACGTGGATGAACTTGAAAGCGTGTGACGAGAACAAGAAGCCGGGCATGACGGGATAAATGTTGTACTCTTCCATTTACGTAAAAAGTCCCAAACAAGTAAAGCCATGGAGACTGAAAGTGAACTCAGGGTCTGGGGAGATGGCGTGGTCAGGAAGCTGGGCAAGCATGAGGGCTTGAACGGATCCCCAGCATCCAGGTGAAAAGCCATAAAAAGTCAGGTGTGGCGGGATGGGCTGTAATCCCAGCACCCGGAAGGTGGAGTGCTGGGACTCCTTGGGGCTTGCTTGCCAAACTGTCTGTCTTAATCTTCAAGTCCCAGTTCAGGGAGACCCTGTCTCAAAATACTAAGTGGGTGCAGGGCCCGCAACCATAAAGTGCGCCATTGCTGTTAAAGATGTTTTCTTTATACACACATCCATCCCCCCCCCTCCTCCCCTCTCTCCCTCCGTCCATCCCTCCTTCCTGGATTGTCTAAGCATTGGAATCGCCATTTTCCCCCACTCAGTTCCTTGGTGCTGCTGGCCAAGGGAGAAGCAGAGTCTGGGATGGCTTAGGCCGCAGATGACCAGGGGACACTCAAAGAACAGAACAGCACTGTCCTTGAATAAGAAATGAGTCTCAATGGTTCCCCATCTGAATCAAACAAAATACCATCTTCTTCCATCATAGATTGACAACAAAACGCCACACCCCAGCTCACGTCTGAAATGAGCGCAGGTCACATCTGACACAGTTCCTGCTAATCCTCCCTCCAGCCCCTGCCAGCGTTTTAGGCCAGGACGCCTGCTCAGAATTTACTGCCTCTTCTCCAGAGCCAGCCTATCCACCTTTTCTGTGTGGAAGGTGTTTTGCGTCTCTAGAAGCCAGATCAGGATTAAGGCAGAAGAAGCTTTGCCTCTTCCTCCACTTCCCTCCAAGGGAGGAAACTACTGTGACCTCTAGAGCTGGGTGCAGGAGTTGTATGTTTCTTAAATTACACTGACCGAAGGGCCTCATGGGAAAGAAGCAATTCTCCAAATGGGGTTTTTTATATGCCTTGTGTGGCCAAGCAGGAGCCTGAGGAGAGGAAGTATGCAGAGAAGGTTGCTTCTTGGAGACCAGGCAGTTTCAAGTTAAAAGAAAGAAAGAAAGAAAGAAAGAAAGCAACTTCCATTAGCTTGAAGGGGGGGGGGTCACCAGCTGTGTAGTTGAGTCATGTGAACTCAAATGTAAGCTGCATATTTCAAGCAATGGACATCTTTGGGCTTCGGAGTTTTGTTATTATTTAATTTCAAATCTGGCCCGAGGACAGGCTGGAGCGTTCCCTGACTGGGCTGTATCTTAGCATTTGATTTTGATGTCTGTAAATAAGGAGGTAATTGGAGATATTTTGACCTAAGTCTGAGGCAGAGTGAGGGGTTCAAAGCAAAACTGGAGGACAAAGAAAAACGGGTCTTCTGCTGCTGGAGATGGGGAGAAAAGACCAGACACAAGTCTCGGCCACTCGCTTTTTTCAAAGTGGCCTTCGCCAGGCTGATGTTGGTTTTGAACCCTAAACAGGTCCTACTGTCCAGCTTCAGGACAGACCTCCATATCCACAGGTTCCACACCAACTTAGGGTGGAAAATGGTTTGAAAAAGAAAATTGCCTCCGTCCTGAGTATTTTCTCAGCCCTGCCTCCCAAACATGACACTGTAGTATTTCCACAGCATTTACTTTGTGTTAGGTGTTCCAAGCCATTATTCCTAGGGGGTTTGAAGTCTGTAGGAGCACCCGGTATGATCTCCAGAGATACTGGGTCATTTTATATAAGGGACTTGGGTGGGCATCTACAGTTCTTTATATCTGTGTGGTGTGTGTGTGTGTGTGTGTGTGTGTGTGTGTGTGTGTGTGTGTGTGCTGGAACCAGTCTTCCACAGAGAGATGCCTTTTTAAACATTTAGGGAACACAATGGCTCAGGAAGAAGCTGTTCTACCCTTTCTATTCAATGGACCGTGGCAGATCATGTACTGAACCCTGGTCATACATGGGGAAGGAGAGTCCCACAGTTCCTGCACACGTGGAACTTGGAAGCAGCCTTGTGCTGGTAAGTGCCTGAGAGCCAGCACTCTGGGGTGGGGGTGGGGCAGAGGTAGGGCAGGTGAGAGGCTGTCTGAGGAAGGTCCTGGCTCATAGCACTTGTTATAGACACTCTCGTCAACTTGACATCATTGAACGGGGTTGGAAAGACATATGTAGTATTGCACTCATTATGTGATATTTTCATCATAGGCACAACATAATGATTGTAGGTAAACATAAACCTAATAGTAAAATTAATTAGGAAGTAATGGGTTTGATGAGGTTTGAGGGTTACCATTGTTCTTAATATAATTTATCTCACTGTAAGCTTGTGATTCATTTTTTTCCATAAAAGCAGTGGACAAGCTTTCCATGCACTTTCTGTTCGCTTTTAACTGTCTCTCTATGACCTGCAATCCCCTGGTGTCAGCCTGCCAAGTACTAGGGTTCCAGACATAGGCCACCAGGCCTGGTTCATGCATTTATCATTTAAGACAAAGTCTTGGGAAGCTGGTCAAATTAGGAAAAAAGAAACGTGAAAAGGAAAACTAATTATTTTTTTAAATTCTTTTTGAAATAATATACATTAACTTGAAGGAAGCTAACCATGGGTTTCCAAGTACCTTACTTAAGGGGATGCATTAAAAACTCGCAGTTAAGCACAAGCTGGTGTGTGGTGGGGTACGCATGTGACACCCATGTTTGGAAAGTGAGTGGAGACCAAAAGATCACAAGTAGGAGGCCAGGCTGGCAAGTTGCAGGCCACACACAGGAGGTGCTAGGGTAGTGAGGCCTGTCACAAACAACCAACCAAAATCATGTTAAGAATTAAATGTTGCCAGGTGGTGGTGGTGGTGGCGGCGGCGGCGGCGGCGGCGGCGGCGCACGCCTTTCACCCCAGCATTTGGGAGGCAGAGGCAGGCAGATCTCTGTGAGTTCAAGGTCAGTTTGACAAAGTGAGTTCCCAGGATAGTTACAACCGTTACACAGAGAAATCCTGTTTTGAAAAAACAAACAAACAAACAAACAAACAAAAAAGAATTAAATGTTACGTATTGGGATCATAAGAAACTCTATATACCAATGTCTGAGGGCAGTGTCGGGGTGGGAGAGAGGGAGAGACAGGCGAGGCCAGGAGGAGATAGACTTTAGTTGCTGAATTAAGGCTATCTTAAAGTCACTGTCTCCACCCTGAGGGTTTTTGACTCTGTGTTTATGAATGTAAAAACTATTAGTCAAAACTGTTTAGGGATTGGCTATTTGGAGAAGAAGGTACTTTCTAGAGTTGATTTTTATCACAGTAACTTCATTTGGTGATTGTTTCCCCATAAAGTAGTGTTGGAACAAGGTCTCCTTTTCCAACTATAATGGGATTTTCCTACATCCTCCTGCCAGCCGCCCCAGACCGGTAGAATCCGGCCACCCATCTCATTAGGACTCTCTCCCTTTTCCTCCCCAAACACTGGCTATTCATATACAGCTGTTTTCCTCTCAGATATCCTGGTCAGCTCCCATCCCAGGTTAAAAATCCCGAGGAAGCTTCTTATTGGTTTAGCCTTTGATTAGAGGTATCTGATTCGTCTAGTCTTTGACTGGAGGCCTTCTGACTGGTCTATCCAGTGTTCTGTTTCCACTAGAGAACCAATCACCCTTGGCCAACCAACTGGGAGAGGAGCATTGACTTCCTCCCTCAATCACAAAAGTTTGGGCTGAATCCATAGTAGGCTGATGGGAATATGTCAAACCTGCAGAGTTCAGCGTGGGGCTGCCCCTCTAGACAGATGAGAAAATAACTGTCTATTATTATTGCCTTAGCTGCTTTTCTCAAATTCCAAATTAGAGCTGTTCAATCAAAGGAAACTTCTCCTGGATTCCACACACGTCACAGAAGTACACGAGTTAGCATCAGGCAGGAGCCTTTGCTCTAAGCAGGCTAGGTTGGCTGGTCCTCGGATCACAGGACTCAGAGGAGGCTGAGATGGTGGGGCTGGAAGTGGGAAGTGGTCCCGCGCTTCCAGGAAGACCAAGGCTGTCTGGGAAGGAGGTCGTCAGGAGTGCTTGGCCTGGCTGGTAGTCCTTACTCTGTTGTCACGTGGGTCAGCCCTGTTCCAAGCACATGCAAGCTCCTGTCCCAGCTCCTGTCCCAGCCCTCAGTGACTGCAACAGCAAACAATAATGATGCTCCCTTTTTCTAGACTCCTGTAGGGGGTCCCAGGAAAACCAGCCAGGGCATGTTTCTTTCCTTTACTTATTATTTATATTAATTCATTAACTAATTATTAATTAATTTTTTCTGCCTGATCACAGTTTTCCCTTCCTCCCTCCTCTCCTCCCAGTCTGTCCCCCCCCAGTGCCCTCCCCACATCCATTCCTCCTCTTTTCTCTTCAGAAAAGGGCGGGCCTCCCATGACTATTAGTCAGCCGTGGTATATCACGTTGCAGTGACAGCAGGCACCTCTTCTCTTATTAAGGCTGGTCGAGGCAACCCAGTAGGGAACGGGTCCAAAAAGCAGGCAACAGAGTCAGGGACAGCCTCACTGTTCGGAGTCACGGCAGGTTTCTTATCTGCCCCATGCTTCTGTTTCATGTCCTATATAACGGAGAGGACAACAGTCTCCACCCCAAACGAAGGGGAACTGAGCCCCTTGAGGCCAGCTGAGGACTGGTGCTGAGCAGGGTGACGTGTAAACACTCAAGTTCTCAGGAGCTGGAATAAAAACTCAGGCCCACCTGGCTTCCTGCCCAGGTTGCCTTGCGCTGCTCCATCTGGGGCTGCTGGCGAATCCACAGAAGGCCAGGAGCCCTTGGGGACTCAGAATTGCTGGGGAAGTCTCCAGGCAGTGGCAGGCGAGGCCTCTACATCTGGAGCTGCAGGCTGCCTGCCTGGGTGGGTCATTCTGGCAGCTCTCAGGAAGGCAGGGCTTGTGGAGGTGGCCCTGAGGCCGGGCAGCTGCTGGCCATCCCAGGAGGGCAGTGCTGTCATGGATTTGGCCAGGCAGCTCAAGCTAAAACGCTGATCTAATGTGTCCATGCTGGACTTGTCTGGGCTGTAAATCTCTACAGCAATCGTAAAGCAGATGCGATTCGAAGGGAGGTGAATCCTCTTGCTCCCCATGCTCTTGGCTTTAAGGTAGGGTGGGTGGGAGGAAGAGGCTTGGCCAGGCAGGAGGGTAAGGTCACAGTTGCAGAGGGTAGATGCCCAAGGCTAGGTTTCCACCTCCATCTCCAGTGCCTCTGGCTACCTGTGCACATGCTCACAAATCAGAGAGACCTTGCTGGATCTGGGGCTTCCCAAGGAGAGAGCAAAGACCATGGAGGAGGTGGCATCTGGAATCCCAAAGACAAGAAGGACCCCATAGGCTCTCACTGTGCCCTCTGGCTGGGAGGGAAGCCAGTCACTTGTTCTATTAACAAGAAGATGTCAGGGCTGGCCTGTCATTATTATTCCTGAGAGCTTAGAGGAATCTCTCCCTGCCATAGTCCCAGGCTCCTAAAATCCCTTTTCTGTAGTGAACATAAAGACTTGAAGAAATCCTTTGTGTGTGTGTGTGTGTGTGTGTGTGTGTGTGTGTGTGTGTGTGTGTGTCTGTGCGTGCGCAGGGGGTGCAGGAAGCCAGCCGAGTACCAACATTCATCTCTCTCTGCTTTCTACCTGTAGATACAATGTGGCAGTCACCTCATTCAACTCTCTCTGCTTTCTACCTGTAGATACAATGTGACACTCACATTCATCTCTCTGCTTTCTACCTGTAGATACAATGTGGCAGTCACCTCATTCATCTCTCTCTGCTTTCTAACTGTAGATACAATGTGACAGTCACCTCATTCATCTCTCTCTGCTTTCTACCTGTAGATACAATGTGACAGTCACCTCATTCATCTCTCTCTGCTTTCTACCTGTAGATACAATGTGACAGTCACCTCATTCATCTCTCTCTGCTTTCTACCTGTAGATACAATGTGACACTCACATTCATCTCTCTGCTTTCTACCTGTAGATACAATGTGACAGTCACCTCATTCATCTCTCTGCTTTCTACCTGTAGATACAATGTGACAGTCACCTCATTCATCTCTCTCTGCTTTCTAACTGTAGATACAATGTGGCAGTCACCTCACGCTCCTGCACCAGGATTTCTCCTGCCATGATGGACTGTATCCTCTTATACTGTGAACTGAAATAGCTCCAACTCTCTCATAAGCTGCTTTCCTCAGATATTTTGTCATAGTAATGAGAAATTTAGTCAACACATTGGATTCTAGGAAGGCCTACATTAGAATTCTAGGGTTCACCATGACCCAATCCTAGGGAGCCTCAGCTTCAGATTTCAGGACATGGTGGGCAGGATTTAATTAGGATAGTCAGGTTAGTGGGCAGTGACTATCCGGACCTCTAGGCTCCAATGAGTGCTCCCCCACCTCCCACCCCCATTCTGCTCTGTGGGCTCCCTTGTTGGCTCAGGTTGTTCTGACGTAGAGAAACAGATAGTCAAGCCACCTTACGAAAGTGGCTATATTTATTACCAAGATGCCCTGGGCTAGACTTGGAGCTCACTGGCTGTGGGAGCTGGGACAGCCTGAGTGTCCCCTCATCTCTTTCTCTGTGTGTGCTACCCGCTGTGTGAAGATGTGCCCCTGTGAATGGTTTCATAAAGAGCTGAATGGCCATTAGCTAGGCAGGAAGAGGTTAGGTGGGACTTCTGGGGATAGAGAGGAGCCGGAGAGGGAGAAGAAAGCAGACTCGCCAGCCAGATTGAGAGGAAGCAGGATGGGCAGTACCGAGTAAAGATAACCAAGCCACGTGAAAGAATGTAGATTAAGAGATGGGTTAATTTAAGTTATAAGAGCTAATGGGACAATCCTAAGATATAGGCCGAGCTTCATAACTAATTAATAAGTCTCTGTGTTTTGTTTTGTTTTGTTGTGAGCTGGATGCCCAAAGGGGGAAAAAAAATCTGTCTACACTCTGTCATCAGGCATCAAGACTGTAAGAAACAGACTATGAACTTCAGAAAGAAGGATGGAGGAGGCGGGAGGAAGGTGGGCAGAGTGGGTACAGTTGTCTTGTTTCTGGTCTCTTAGTCCCAAGTCTGATCTGGGAAAGAGGGCACAGGCATCTCTTTCCCCCAGTATGGATCCTGAGGGCAGGACCAGGTTCTTCTTCAGACAGGGGCATGGGTGAGTTTTGGCCTAAACGTAGTGTTTCAGACATCCTTCCAAATGGGTATTTAGCATGTCTCCACATCAGAAGGAGCAGCCAGGGCTGAGCATCATTAGAGCGATGATCCGAGTTGTCTCCTCTCCCTGGCCCCAGTGTTCAGGGAGAATTATGAGTCTCCAGGCACTCCCTGTCTGGTCCCCCTCTCCTCGTGTGTGCTGTGGATGTAACCGGCTGTGAAGCCAGGTGCCCAGCCACACGATACTCCGAGAACACCACCCACAGGTCCAGGTTCTCCCCAGCTGATTTGTGATGGAGAGAACGGAGGTGGGGTCGGGAGCCAGCGTCTGGACCCTCCCTGTCGTCCAGTGCTGATCGGGATGGGACAACAGGGAAGGGTTCTCCAGGTTGACAGCAGCCAAGCTCTCTAATACCACAGCCAGTCAGACCTTGCCTGGCTCTCCTTGGTCTCCTCACTTCTCTTACATCTCTGATCATAGTCCTAAGTCTACCGGATGCCTGCTCTCTGCAAACTTGGGGCCAAGAGACCAGAAACAAGATGGGCCCTCTCCATCTCTGAGTACTTCTCTCTCCCTTCTCCATTCTCTTCCTCCTCCCCTACCCCCAAATCTCACCACCAGTCTCTCAGATCCCCTCCTTTCCTTCCTGCCTCACACATTTGTTCATCCCCCCCCCCCCACCGCCGCCCCAATCCTTTCCCGGGGACAGCTGTGAAGAATTAGGCGCTGGACAGTGGCTCCAGCCCCGAGGGTCGCAGGATGATTTACGTCACTGTGGGAGAAGGCAGCTTTTCCTCATTATTCCACGCCACAGCACATGTTTCAGGCTCTTCTTGGCGGCTTTTCACCGACTTTCTCTCCTTTCAGAGTCTTGCCTCTCACCTGACTTGGACAGTCTGCTTTTATTTTTAGAACACTCTCAGGCCTCCTGAGGCATTCCTAGCTCCCAGCCCCCAGGCTTCCTTTTGAGCCCTGGGAACAGCCTCCTCCCACCTGCACTGCTCCCCCATTCTGGTTAGGGTCATCCCCATGCTGCCTCAGACTCCCAAATGAAGAGGCTAAACCATGAAGCAAAACCAGGCACTGGGGGTCCAGCCTTTGCCTGGCACTTTCCATTCAAGGCAACAACTCTGAGTGCCCTGGTGCCATGGTCCTAGGGACTTGAACTGCTCATGGCTCCTTAAACAGTCTTCCTGCCGAGCTTCTGCCTCTCGTGTGTGAAATGGGGGATGCCCTGCCAAGGGGGGTGATTACTATGGCCAGAATGACCTTCGGAGCACTTGGCAAGTGTGGGTTGTATCATCCTTCTTCTCCCACATGAACCATGGCAGCATGCATTTGCACATCCAGCTTGTGGAGGGGGAAACTGAGGCTCAGAAGCATGCAATTGCTTTCCTCAGGGCCTCCAACACCCAGGAGGAAGACGGCAAAACAGAACCTGCCCATCCCCAAGCAGGATTGGAATTCCATTAGTCCACATGCAGGAAGTCCCTGGTGGCTTCTGCCCCTGTCACCACCATGACATTTTCCACCATTGTGGAGGTGTACCCACATCATTCCTGGCACATGCAGGAGGAACCCAGGTGCCCTGGCAGCTCTTATTGTGGTTAAATCAGCGGGAGCTCACATTTCAGTTCCTTCTGGCTTGGAAAAGGCCATTGGAAAAAACAGCCCTGCTTACCAACCCCTCACCCCACTCCCAGCATCGTGTGTTCACAGCTCATCTGCCCTGGCAGGCTTAATGCTCCCGGGAAGCACATGTCTGAGGCTCTTCTTGGCAGTGAGGGCTAGGACAGTGTGTGGCAGTCAGGCTGTGGAAGTCTCAGAGTGTGTCTTTTCTGGGGACGAGCTCTTGTCCTGCAGGCTGGAGTCTGAACCGGAGCGAGCATGGCACACTGGAAATTGGCGTTGTGTCTGAGGCAAAGCAGGAAAATGATCAATGTCTGTAGAATTGCAGGCTAGTGAGGCCAAGGGTGCACAGGGAGTGTGGAGACTCCCAACCTACAGGTCCCTTATTGAGGATTGGAGGCAGGAGAGAGGCTCCATGCCATGGGACAGCCTGAGGAAAGCGCTGCTCTTTACGCTAGCCACAGGAAGGATGAGGAGAATGAGGCCTGGCTGGGGATGCTAGGCTAGCCAGAACTTGGCAAGTTCAAAGGATAAGAACACAAGTCCAGTTGGCTTACGCTGAAAGGAAATCCACTGATTCATGCAATTTAAGTTAACCGCGTGGCTTCAGGTAGAGCTGGCTGTTGTGGAGGGCTGTCACTCTTGCTCAGTTTTCTTTGGCTTGACTTCATGCTTAGGCAGATTCTTCCAAGGAGCTGCACTTCAGCCCTCCAGGGCCACAGCCTGGGCTACACACCAACCAACAGGCTGATAAAATTGATCGGATGATATTGGCTTTAACTGCACCACATATTTGTCCCTAAACTTACCCGGTTGCCAGGGGTGAGCTGGGCTGTTTTAGACCTGCTTACACTCATCTTCCCCAAGTGGAGGTAATATTGCAGGGTACAATGCTTTTTGTGTGATAAAAAACTATTTCTGGGGAGACACAACACACATTTCCACTCACCCCAGATAGGAATCCCACAACAGACCAAAGTATGGATACCACCAACGTCCATCTCGGTGAACCAGCAAGTTTTATTGGGATGACTTATAGGAGTATGGGTGAGGGGTTACTTACAGGACTAGTAATGATTCAAAGACAGCTGCATTCCCAAAGCTCACCCCAGCATGAGTGACAGCTCACAAAGGAAAACCTAGAACATACCATACAGCTTGCAGGTAGCAAGAGAAGTTAGAGTGCCCTTTGTGGTAAGTCTAAGTTTCTTCCAGGCAGTTGGACTGGTCTCAAGGTCATCTTTGCAGTTTATCTTGTCTGAGAATCTTTTTTTTTTGCAGCTTTTCTTGTCTGAAAGGGACTCTCCACCTTTACGGCTTACTCTGGCAGGGCGGGGCCTAGTGAATCTGATCAGTTTCAGGGACTTCCTGAAGCTATTTTAAGTTGTTTTACTTTCCTATTTAAGGAGCTTCCCTGAAGGACAGAGTGTTTTGTTCTTGGAGGAAACAGATACACAATGCTATGTGATAGAATGTGGTTATAGTGGGGTGCCCCCCAAGGAAAGGCAGGGTACTATCAGGAAAGGGGCTAAACAAAGGCTGGGTCCTCAGCAGCATGAAAAACAAAGCTGGAAAGCCACCTGCCTGGGAGAGCTCTATATCCTCCATGACCCCATGACCATGCTGAGTACCTACCTTGGGTCAACTGTGAGTTGTGGGAACTGGTGGTGATGGGAAGATTAGAGTCAGATACCCCAGGCCTACCTCCTCCCATTCAAGTTCAGTGTATTGTTTATAAAACATGCCAAAACAAACCCATAGCCCAATTCCCTATGCCCCAGCCTCCGTCCACTTTCCCATACTCCTTCAGCCTAGGTGGCTAGCTGGTGGCTGTCCCTCTTGCCTGACACCTCCCGCCACATTGCTCCTACCACTGGTCCCTCTTCCTCCTGGGCCAGCTCTACTCATCCGTAGACCTTCCTCCAAAGTACTCCAGGGACATGCATGCCCAACACTGTGCTTTTCCTGGCACGGGACTCGGCCTCATAACCACATAGAATGGAATGACTGGTTCACATCCTGCACACTTGCAGGGAGAAGGGACCATCTTCCAGACCTCATGCCCTCCCATGGGCCATGCCAGGAAGGTGTGAGGACAGCTCTGTGGACAGAAGTTTTCCTTGCTCCAGCTCTTCTTTCCGTTGACCCAGATTCAAGGTAGGGGCTGACTGTCCCAGGAA